>NC_138790.1:8506322-8909760 GCF_965178545.1 Coloeus monedula
ACAGCATAGAAAAATCTTTTCATTAAAAGTCAGGTTATACATTGGGGGAGCAATTTACTCCATGGAAAAAAATGTTCAGGGATCATGTCAACAGTTTCTGCAAAACCACTTTAGAGAGGCTGTGTGTCAAGTGGACAAAAGAATGAAAAAATGAAGGAATGCTAAAGGAAGAGAGAGAAGGAAGCAGCCCCAATCAAACTCAGCTTATACGTCAGGCAGCTTCAAAATAATTAATATTCATGTCTCTATTTCAAACCACTGCACAGTTACAATTAACTGCTTTGCTGTTGTCTGCTATTTCCCTCAACAGCTCCTATGATTTTAAATTAACACAAATCTGCAAAACAAACAGAAAAAAAAAATTACAGTTATTGCATAAATTGCTTCTTTTTAAGTTAAGTGCAAACCAAATTTGCTCAATACTAACACTTCACGGGTGAGAAGAATATGTTGCTCTAGTGCAAATGAGTACTCCTGCTGTTTGCTGTGACAGCCTCTTTTCCTCTGAGGGACTGTCCCAGCTGAGGAAGTCAGAGCTCATGCTCCAGGCCCTCCTTCCAGCTCTGGTGCTGCTCTCTCTGAGCACAGCAGCACCACAGGAAACCACCACCCCAAAAATCACTTCTTTACTTCACCCTGCAAGGACTGCCAACTTCTGCATGTCCCACGGACTGACTGACCTGTGTAAACCAGAGTCTGGGTGGTGGGGCAAAGAAAACTGAAAATATTGCTTCTGACATTTCTTCTCAGTCAGCCCTCTAAAGGACACTTTGTAGAGTGAGAAACTGTCCCCAAAGAATTTGAGTATCTTGGCATTTGTCTTCCTTCTTAAGAGAAATCTGAATATGTCTCAACACTAGAAAACTGCAGAGGAAAATTCTTTTTGAATACATTCATTTTGTCTCTAAACAGAAGAATAATCAGGTCTTTAATCTTCATTTTCTAAGAGTAAAAATTTTTAAATTACAAATAAAATTTAAAAATTAACAAGCAAAAATATTTAGATCTGCCAACTGTTGAAATGAGTGATTTTACGTAGCCTGAATTCCTCCTTTTGTTTTCATTAGAACAAAATTTTGCCATAATTGTCATGATTTGACAGAATTTCACATTCAGTGGACTCGTATCTTCCCAGCAGAAAAAACAGTTCTGAGATCTCCAGAGCAGCACAATCTCCAAAGAGTATTTAGAAAGACAATAGCAAAAAGTAACTCAAAGGATATTAGCAGTGCTCACATGGAGGGGTGCCAGAGGAATGTCTTGAGGATATAACCTACTTTACTTAATTATCTGCCCCACAGAGCATATTCATACAACTGGTTTTGTTTGAAACTCAAGGGTTGAAGGGGGTTGTTTGTTGCTGTTTGTTTGTTTTATTTTTATTTTAATTTGGAGACTTTAATGGGTGCTGACAGCAAGCCCTCTGAGCAGTAAAAAAGTGTTTCTTAATATGCAGAAAAGCCTCCATTTGCATTCTTTTACTAATAAAAAGAGGTACAGCTTTGCTTAAATAGTTACAAACTCATCTTTTGTACCAAGTACATGAATTTCTTCTGGCTGCACAAGCAATGTGTCTGGTCAGACCTAGCTCTGCCCCAGCTTCACTGTTTGTGTGTATCTGCAGAATACGTGTGAAATGTGACACACACATAGAACAAGCAGAAGTTACTGAGCATCATTCCTTAAAATCTACTATATTCCCTAAAAATACATTCAGGAGACTGATATCTGTAGACACATACATCACACTAAAGTGTGCTTTACCACCTTAGTATAGAAGCTGTACTAAAAGTGACCAGAAATCTTTCAAATTTTCCCCAAAATATGGTATTGTTGATTCCATAACTTGTTTTATATTATTAAATAGAATGAGATTCTCTATAAACAGCAACTATTATCCCCCCCAAAAAATTAGAGAAACAACTTGACCTTATAACACAAATAATCCAATATCTGGCAGTACATCCTACATGCTCTTGCTCAGGAAAAAGTCCTCAGTTATTCAAACCACAAAATGCTCCAACAGCCAGGTTGAGATCTCTCTTACATTCCTGGAAATCAAGGGACTTCCACAAAGGAACCACTCTGATTTGACAGCAGCAGGCATCAAATTTGATGCCCAGTCCAGGATCTGATCTAAAAACATATTCTATACTATAGCACTATTTCCTGACAGTTTATTGGAAAATCTATCTGAAAGTATAAATTTGTAATGCCTCAGTCCATTATTTCTTGTTCCACAAGAGTTTTTAAGTCAATATCTCAGATTATGTTGGTTTACTCTTTGTAACCCACAAAACAAGCTAAAGTAGATTTAAAATTGTTCTTTTACTAGAATTTGAATCAGGGATACACAGCAACTATAGAAATATACACGAAAAAGTAGATAATGGTGGCTGAATCTAAGTGTACTGAATCTGACACTGAGCTCTTTACCCATCTCTCTTCCCAATGCAATCAAGGGCAGAGACAGATGAATGCCCAAATGTCTCCTGAATATTTGTGTAACAGAAACTTGTCAGACAAGTTTTCAGGTTTGTATTCTATTTTGATACCTGTAAAGACTCATTCTACAAGTGTCTGTGGCACTCCATGAGTGATGAGCATCTGATGGAAAGTGGCAGCAAAATAAGAATCTCTCCTAGTCCCCAACTTTCCCCTAGAGAGTGGATTAAATTTGGAGATGAAAAAGGATAAAAATAATATTCTGATCTAGAACTTTTCCAGCAGGAAAGTCAAAGGAGCCTAAAATTGTTCCAGGAAAGTGGGAACCAAATACTTTCATTTCCCAAATGTATTTTAAGCTCTGTACAGCTGATGCAAAACAAGGACTATTATCAGATTCCCACTAAGGGTCTAATACTGTCAGCCCACAACAGAACCAAAATCCAAAATCTCCTCTTTCCTTTACCTTTGTAAAACTAAAATCTTGCTGGCAACACTCTACCAAATTCAAGACTATTGTCCCATTTTTGGCTCTAAATCCTATTTGTTCTTTCACCCTTTTCCCAAAATGAAAGAAAAAATTCATGGTAAGTAATTGTTCATAGATTTGATTTTCAGGGAGTTAGATGGCATTGGGTTACGCTGAAAGTAAAAAAAAAAAATCATCGGTTGCAGTATTGCACATTTGAAATTTATTATAAAGTATCATTGTTCCAAATGACCATTTCCCACAACTGGACATCTTTGTTCTGTGAAACACCCCTTTGCTTCGCTAAATGAAATTTTCTCAGCAGTGAAGCTGAACTCACCTGAAATGGCTAATGCGGGGGGAACCTGTCTTTTCTTCACTTAAGAGAATTTTTCCTCAATATGCGTGCAAACCCTTATACAGGAAATTTAAGCCAGCCAACACTAAACTGGCTTTTCTGTTACCTTCCACTGATGGCTTCAAAGCAGCCCATAGAGTCTCTCTGGATAAGTCATGCAATGCACCCCTACCAAAAGTTACAACTGCTGCCTCTGTGGGCAGATCATTTATTTTGAACCTAACTGTCAGAGAAACTATTTCCTTCAAGGAGCCTAACTGAAGCCAAGGATGCCCGAGCATGTACAGCAGGCTCGAGCCAAGAGACAGAACATGCAAAGAGAGATCTTCCACATCATCCCAAAGACTTATTTTCCATTCTTGCAGCCATCAACTCAAACACACCATGAAACAGTTACTGGAACAAAGTATTGCCAGCTTGTTCCTAATTACTGGTTCTTCTTCCCTGCCTAATTCATAGCTAAATGAATGAGGGCTGTCATGGAAAGGGACTCAAATTTTAAGTTTGGCACAGCTGGATGATCAGGATAGGAACACAGAGAAAGCACACAAAAACCCCACAGCCTTGTCTTTGCAGCACTGAAGTCCAAACCCAGGCTTGCACCACGCACACTTTGAGAACACCCTACCCTGCCCTTCCCCGAACCTCAGAAAAACTGCCACAAACTTCCTGAGAAAGCAGACCCAGCACTCTGCTCGCACAGCTTTGCCTGGCCCCTGGGTCTGTGGCAGCACAAGTGGTTCTCACTGATGCTCACACACGGCTCATGGCCACGGGCTGGCAGAGGGGTTACCCACTCACCTGTACAAGCATTTCTCAAATATTAGAGACAAGATGCTACAGGATTCCTTTTGTTCCACTGAAAGGTGCCTGGCCTTCCCTACCCCACTCCCCAGAAAGCGAATAGCCCTGTGTGCATTAGCAGGAGCATCAGCACTGTTTGGGGTTGCAGTACAGACTGCTCTGCTCTGTGCTCCTGGGAACTCAGAAGAGCTGCTTTCTCCATCAGACATCCTCTGGTTTCTCTGTTGTGTCTCTTCCTTTAACAAAGACTGATGTGACACACACACCTCTACAGTGGTGCCTCCAGAGCACAGCCTCACAAGTAACACTAAAACTGCTACTCGAACCCATTTTAAAATGAGATAACTCTAGACTGCAGCATTTAACAACCCGTAAATAAATTACTAAGGAAAAAAATTAAAATTTTTAAAATGAAATGATGATGCAAGGTTGTGTTAAAGAGATTTCTCTGGATGCTGTTTGGAGTTTCTATTTCCTATCACAGAAGCATCTCCTTTACCAGCCCTGACACTCTGCATACATACTTGCAGACATGAAGTTTGGTTGCTGTTTTAATGCACAGCAATTATATCCTTGGACCACTTATATTAAAACACATTGGGGCTATTTCTCCACCTTAAAGGCAAATTACAGCATATGAATAATTAACTTTTTTTTTGGAGGCAGAGAAATAGATCATCTTCCCCCTCCATCTGGTGTGGTGCCTTTCCAGCAAGGCAGAAGTGGAATTTGAGACTCCTTTATGAATAAGCAATAAAAGACTCATGAAATGGGATGGTTTAGTAACTTCCAAAAAGGCAAATCAGCTGGAGACAGATATAGTTGAAGCTGGGTACCTCAGTTTGCACATGATTTATTACCTCCCCTGCTACAGGAGGACAGCTCCAGTTCCCAGCACAAACAGCTCTCCCCATCTTACCTCAAGAAGAACCTGTCAGGAAAGAAAGAGCCTAGCAAGTTTTCACTTTGGCCTTTGAAGTTCTTCCTTGGCTGACTGATGCTCGTCCATACATAACTGGAAGAAAAGACTTCCATTGTGCCGCTCTTTACACCAAGCGTATTATTCTCCAGACAAAAGCTTTCGAGTCTTAACTTTTAAACACAGCTCTCTTTAAGGTGTACTGTTTCTAACCCATAAAATCTTTTTTTGTTCATAAAAATAAACAAACAAACAAACTAGACAGCTTTCTCCCCCTCAGGCAATCTACTCTGGTTGTTAGTTTTTTGCATTACTTTTTGCAAAGGGATACCACAGATGCAGAGCAGCCAGCACTCGTTCCCAGAAATACAGTATTTTTCCCCAACACTGTCTCCAACAGCTTACCCAGCCCAGCTTTAAACATGAAAACAGCCATTGTAGGAACCCCCTGGTTTTAGACGAGACCTGGTGAATAATCACCCTACTGAAAACATCTCCAACATCTGGCAACTTGCTGCTATTTGCGGGGTCTGTCCGCTGGGTCAGGCACGGATGCAGGAGCAGGGCAGGGGGTTAAGCAATGAACATGCTCAGCACCTGCTTGCTCTCTGCCTGATTCTAATCAGTATTCTCCTCTCATGCCCAGGAATGCTAGAATTCCTCAGTTTCCTCAGAAAAACTCAAAACTTTTTCTGCCTCAAGGAAAGGAGAAGAGGGGGAAAAAAGAAGAGGAAAAAAAAGAGAGAGACAGAAAAAGCCCCTTTCTGTTTAGGCTCTGACTAAATTTCATTAAAGACAATGCAAGTCTTGCTATTAAATTCAGTAGTCCATTTTTCAGATTTATGAGGAATCTCACATGCTTGACACTATTAATTAGAGGAATTAGTGGTGTTAAAAAAGAAGAAAAACACACAAAACCAAACCTATAAATTTACTGTTTAAGGAGTAGACTAAAAACATCATTTTCCATGAAACTTTAGAAATCAGTAAAAAACATTTGTTTCACCAACTCTAGAAATACAATCTTGCCTTATTCCAAGTTCTACTGCAGTTTTACCTCTAAAAACTTTTTTTTTTTTAAGACCTGTTGACAAGCTTAAGCCAGTCTATGAATTGCAACTGGCTCCTCAGTTTTTTGGCTCATAACTTCATGTCCAAGTTGCTGGACTATTTCTCTTTGTCAGGAAGAATGCTTATAAAATAAATTACAGATTTCTTTTAATAAAAGTTTAAAATCAAAACAAAGTAGTTCATCTCTGTTGCAGTCAGCCTGTGCAACACAAGCTCCCACCACTTAGAAATGCATTCTCTTGCATAAGGAGGGAAAGCTACAGTTTTAAACTATATATACTGGCAATGTACCACAAAAGAACGGCTAAAGCATGATTTTTGTCTCCTTTTTCTGCTCAGTACATATTTCTGTTTTAACAAGTACAATAGTAAAAAATAAATATCATTTTAAAAGAGAAGAAAAAAACCCACAAAATTTTAGGCAGCTATCCAGGAAATACATATTTTTAGTGAATGCAACAGCAGTGGTAGAACAGAAACCAGTGCAAAACCTGTGTGCCCAGTCACAACCACATAAATTTCAAGCATCAAATACTCTCTTAGAACTAACGATTATTTGTATATATTATTGAATATAATTTTCACACCACATATTTGAGAGAATTGCAGGGTATTCATGGGAGACTCAGCAAAACTAGCAAAATATATGCATCAATTAGTGCTGTACTCCAGTAAATACATTGTGGCTCAGAGCCTCAGTGTAAATTGAGGCGGCGCCTCTGGATTCATCCCAGACCACACTAGCTATTGATCTGCTTTAGCTTTAAAAAATAGTAATAAAACTATTAAAAATAAAGGTGCAGAGTCTTTATCCCTTCACCAAAGCACACCCCTGCTTCTCTGTGCCAGGGCTCGCAGCATCTGTTAAGTGGTCCACTGGACAAAAGAGTACCCACTGACCCCTCTACAAACAACCCCTGGTGTTCCCCAACTCTGCAAACCCAAAAGTTGAAAGCCCAAATACTCTTCCAAGGACAGGCTGCAATCCTATCTAGCCACAAAGCATTCATTCTAGAGGATCATTCCATCTGGATTTGCAGTTTTAGCAGATGAACTATGACAGCTGAACCTATGGAACACTTTTGATTCCTGAACACCAGACATTTGGAAGTACAACTGAGGAAGGAAAATATCACTGGTCCCATTTATTTAAAAAAAAAAAAAAAAGCAGCAACACAAAATTAAAAAAAAAAAAGAAAATAAAAAACCTACAAAAAGAAAAAGCCACCACAGACACAATGAGAAAATTTGACCACACAGGAGCAGCAGAGACCAGTAACAGGGAAAGAGGAGCAAACAGTCCTATCTCAGCTGGCTCCAGGCACAAGCAATGCAAAAATCACTGCAAGACACACAGAGCAAATTGTACCAACTCCAACCAGTTCCCCTTCAAACTAAAGCCAACTCTTGCAGCACCAATTTTGCCATAACCACTTTTTTCTTGTTCGTTTGTATTTAGGGGTATCACTTACTTACAAACACATTAGTCACCAAGGTCACTCCTTCCTACTCAACAGGGGTATTAGAAAAGATCCCTCGGTCCAATTCAAAGATGGAGAACCACACTCACCACGGCCCAATCAGAAGAAAGACAAAGCCTATGGAAAGATGCCCTGGGCAGCCCCTTTTCCACAGCAGCAAACCAGCACCAGCTGTGCAAGGGTGGAAGAAAGCCCTTTAGCCCAAATCACAGGGACCTGAGGCATTCACTCCAAGAGCTGAATGTCACCTAGTGCAAAACACCACCTACAGAGCACAACTGTGACCACACCATCTCCACCTTGAGAACATAACGGTCCTGTGGAAGCATTAAACCTCGCAATAAATATAAGGAAATCACTTGCAAGATTCACAGAAGAAAAGGGCAGAGCAAGGAGCTTCCTGGTTTGGAAACAGGGTAGCCCCAGCTCCCACCTGGGCTGGGAGCCAGCCATGCACCCAGCCCCGAATTGCAAGGACTCTGCTCACTGCTTCAAACTCGCACTCAGGGACAATGGGTCTTTCAACCAAAGGATCCGGCCCTGAAAAGGGGCCCAAGGCACCCCAAGGGCACGGCACTCCACAAATACCCTGAGGCTAAAACAGGAGAAGTAACACATAAGTGCATCCAAAGGGGTTCCTGCCTTGCCATCCTGGGAAACCCACCATCCCATAGCCCCTCCCTCTGCTAACCAGTTGCCAAAAAATAAGCACCACGTGGCCTATTTCTTTAATAGAGTAGCACTTTTCTGCAAGGTAGCACTCAAGATTAGGAACACGTAAGTTCCTCCTACACTCTTTGATCACCTGGAGGATCTTCTTTTTCACCCCTCTTAACACTTTTCTGAGGTGTTTTATTTTTTATTTATAGCTATCATTACCAGGATTCAGATACTAGCTATATTTAGGATTTTTTTAGTATTCACTTTAAATTTCTGTCTCTGACTTACTCTTCTGAGGCTGACAAGTCTGTTCCTGATGTCAGATTAATAGAAATATTTATGTCATCAATCATCACTCCATCTTTTTGACCGCCAATACAGGCGAAGCACAGTAACTTTGAATTCTGATTTAAGTTCTTCTTTGGCCAAGTGACCTCTTACAGCCTGGGGACAAGCCCTCTTTACACCCATGCTAGGGTAGGGTTTGACAACCATTCGAATTACATGGTTTCCTTCCAAAAATTTCATTTGCTGTGTTGATTAGGACCAAAGGTTGAGGGCAGGAATGTTGTATAGGGGGACAGAGCGTGCCTCCTTCAGCCAGGGAGGAGCCAGAAATCAGAGGGAACGAGCAGCACTGCCTCCCACCCTGCCAGGACTCATGGAGCAGATTGGTTACAGAGTTCCTTACAGCAGAGAGCCACGGGGGGTTTGTTTGCCCTTTTTGATAAATTGTAGGTTAGAAAAATTAAGTGCCACTCTCTAAAGCAGCTTTTTAAAATTTGCTCTGCTTGTAGCATTTTAACTATGCTTACTGGCTGTGTCAATTCTCTTCTTTACCAGCAACTATAAGCACTATAAGGTCTTGCTAAGTCTGAGAAAGTGAAGGTGTTCCCTCAAATCTGGAATGTAATTGACCTTTCACACAGAGCCAAATTCAGTGCTAAGTAACCCGCACAGTCCTGCTGAGAGCACAGGACTGTTCCAATGTAAATGCCAATACAGTTTGGTCTCAAGAAACTTTTAAAACAGAGAGAAATGAAAATAATATAAAGATTAAAAATATGTCTGCTGTACGCAGCCATTTTGCATTTTCACCAAGACATGTGAGCATCCTGAGACCCTGCAATGCTTCTGGCTGCTTCAGTCCCTGTCCCAGTGCACACAACATGCAGCTCAGGCCAGTCTCATGTTCTGAAGAGGTAGACAAGCAGTTAGTTTTAAGAGGTTTTCAAAAGGCAACACTGTATTTGTTGGAAAATAAGCTGTGGGTACTAAAGCAACAGGGGTTTGTGTGGTTTTCTGTGTAGCTGCCAAATATTTGAGCATTTTTGCTTGAGCCTGTTGGTTTAAAAGAGAGCAGGTCAAATCAACTGAGCTAAACCAGGGATGAACCCACAGGGCTTTTTCCTAACTGTGACATCTATTGTACAATCTTCTAAATAGATTCCTAAATGTTTTCTTCTATTATTTTCCAGTTCCACAGACAAAGAACACAGTGAAGTCATATACTATACAGGGAATCACCACCACATACAGCAAGGGAGGTACACATGATGCCTTTCTCTGCACCACGTGTTAGAAATCTACAGAAAAAGCTTGTCGATTTCCGTTCCTAACATCACACCATAAAAATCTGATGACTTCTTACTTAAACCATCACTCCTTAGCTAGTAGTTGTTTGGAAGTATCTCTTCTTCTATGTAAATACTGATAATGTAATTCAGTGTTCATTCACACACCAGCATCAGTTCACCATCTGCAGTGGAGTTAAACTTGATTCATCTCTCGGTAAATGGAATTCCAGAGATTTTTTTTTTCCAAAATCTGTACTTTTCAAGATTTCATTGTGAAACAGTGTATTTCACTTTCCGTTTTCTTAAACTAAATATTTTTCACTTCCTTTTTTTCTTTGTTAAAACACCTTCCTTCTGAAAACAACTTATTTTGCTGTTCATGAAACCAGCTGAGTCCTGACTTCCAGCTAGTTCTGTGCAAGTTTTTTCTCACCACTCAGCCTGACAGGAGGGGTTAGGTAAGTGTCAGAGTATTTACTGGGGCCCAGATCCCCCCACCGCATGCTCTGACCCTTCAGTACTTCACACCAGATCAAACAGCCAGCCCTTAGGTCAAAACAAAAAGGAAGTCCTGCCACACCATCTTCAGTAGAAATGGATTTTCTGTGGAAGCATTCCCTGCTACTCCACTAGCCTGGTTTCTATAAAGCCTGTCTATACTCATCTCCATCTTCTCTGAGACAGTTAAAAACAGAGGTGGAAAGCAGTTTTAAGTACAATTTGGTTACACTGAGTACCCTTGGTGCTACTGCCTCGCAGGGGGTTGATGGGTTTTACATTGGTTATGTTTTTAACAAAGTGAAGAGTAATTTTGCCAAAAGAGCTGTGGTTGCTATTGCTTTTCTGGGCTAGTACATGGAAGAGATTCCGATTATATTGGCATGAACAGTCCTACTCATTTAAGTAAGGTGAATAAGATTTGACAGAGGCTGAATAAGCTGTCTGCTTGCAGAAATGTCAGCCACAGATAGTTTATTCCTCGTACTATTCAAACCACAGTGATCTATGTGACAATATATCTGATAAAGAAATTACTACATAGTCATTTTCAGATCAGACATCCAACAGGAGGCATATCATAAGTATAAAAATCCTTAGGACTGGTCCTTATATGGGCTTGTGCATGATATAAACATTGATCATGTTTGGCAGAAAGTCTACAACCAGGCAAATATCCACTAAGAAAAAATCAAAACGTAGCATGGCTATTCACTGTGCACACCACAGCTCTCCATGGAAACAAAAAGTTGAGTTCATGGACTTTAAGGAAATCTATCTAAAATGCTTTCAAAGAGCGTTAGCTCTTTCTCTGGGACAACACGTCTCCTAAAGTAGCTGAGTACTTGCAAAGCATGCACAGACTGATATTTTAATCAGCAATAACCAGACAGAATGGAAACAGTGTATTTAAGTGAGAAAATGAGGATTAACAATTTTTGGTCTTATCCTTTACTCTGTTTTTCACAACAGCAGAGGAGACCCATCCAGTCACCTAAAAATCAGTGCAACACAAGAAGAGGCTTTCTGGATTTACCAGGCTTCTTACAATTGTTTGTGAAGCTAAATTTCTGTGTCTAATGTATGCAGTGGGACCTGGATCTCACACTCCCATACCACACAATTTAGATGAGAATTCCTATCATAATGACAAGAAAACACTTCCAGATTGCACAACCTCTTCTACTGAGGATGTGGTGGGATATATTTTACTATCTCTGAAATAAGTATAACTTTCTGCCATGCAACAAGGAACTGATTGTTCTCAAGGGCCCTTGCTTGTTTTTCTGCACAGCCTCGGCGATCCAACTTCTCCCATTTTTGGAGAAGGGACAGCACAACTATCCTAGCTGGGGCAAGTAGGATCCATAAAATCCAAACTGAAGAGAATGACCAAACAAATGTTGCAAGCTTGTTTGTGTCCCTTTTATTCTGAGAGCCCAGTCTGGAGAATGGGCTGGCTTCTCGAGCTCCCTTGCTTTTATTGGACTATTTATCTCCTCTGTGATTTGGTATACAAAGAGAACTTTTTTTTTCCCTTTAGGCTACACTCATCAAAAAGATTACCTGCAACAAAAGTAGTTTTAGTAAAATTCAGTTAAATACTTTGTATTTTACCTGCTACAATAGTAACGTTTCAATGTACTGTATACTAAAAATAAAGCAATTAAAACAAAATCAAATCCAGTAATGCTAAAGAAAAAAAAAAAAACAACAAAACACAAAACTGTAAGAGCATACAGTGTATACATTCAACAGACCATGAAAAATAAGGATTCCATTCAAATTTCACATATCATTAAAGACAATTTGGCCATTAATCCATACAGGTTTAGGAGCAAAGAATGATTTTCCAAGAGAGATAAACTGAAATGATCCTCCTTTGATCTCCGAGGTTAAGAATCAGCAACAATGGAAGATGAACAAGGGGCAGAACCAGTGGCCTTTTTATGTGTTACAATGGCATCAGCAAACAACTACTTAATCAATATTTGGCCAGGGACACTGAAAACTTTCTTTTCAAATTTTAATTCCTAGTTGTAAAACAACTGTAGGGCAACCAGCAAGATAAGACATTAAACTGACTGCTTAATTGCCTTTTACTGTCTTACTAGTTATATATGCACATTCTTAATAGTTCGTGAATCTTTATTTACTAGGATGAATAAACGACCTGTCAACAATTACATCAAACTTCCCTGACTAAATAATCTCAGCACATGACACACTTTAACTCTAATGTGTCCTCAGTGAGTTTTAATTTCATTATGCTTCACTTTTTTTCTAGGCAGAGTGATTTAAACTGAATTAGTTTAACAGCATGGGGCAGGAGTACTCCAGGGCAAGTAAAGTAAAATGCCACACTCACACTACGCTAAACAAGGTCTTGTGGTGAATTACATTACTGTACATCATTTTTATTAGCCAGAGAGCTCAGTGTTCAGGGACCATTTGGAAGTACCCTGCATTTTTATTTCTATATTTTGTTCTTTCTGTGGCCATATGTGTTTGTTACCTAGGATTTAAAGTGACATTTACATGGAGAAATTTGCATTGACTGGCGTGCTCTGATTTATTGCTTTGTGTTTCACTCAATTTCTTCTTAAATTAACCAGAGAGCACTTTGTAGTTCTGCTTCATTTCCCAATGCAGTTTTATTACACAGCTCTGGGGACTCATGATAATTTATCACTATCAGCTTTATTGGCTTCCCTCTCCTAAATCCTGTTCCAACCCTTATCGATAGGTAAACCAAAACAAACTAAACGTTCCCCAAATAAGTGTTTGATAGATAAAAGTGTTGTCTTTGACTGATACAAAGGAGAATCACTATTCAAAATCTGACATGGGAATTTTTTCTTTTTAAGGATTTTATCGGTATTGGCTTTTACTTACAGCATTAATTGCTAATTAGCTTTTTATCTAATTAAAACTTCTGTCTGCTGATTCCACTGCTACCTCTGTGTAAACACAGACACAAAGATCCTTGCCCTCAGTGAGAGTTTTGCCAGAGTTTCGCTTGGGATTAGAGTCACCCTCTTGTGCAGTGGGTACTTTCTTCTAACAGAACAGAACAAATTTGGGCCCCATTCCTGCCTGCCCCGGCCCACGTGAGCAACGTTACACACATGAATAGGCCCTTTGAGTGGGACTCCTCATGACTCGTCATCATAACCCGCATCTGCAGGACTGGAGGTCTGGTGCCCAATCGAGTAAACCCCTCTTACATCCTAAACCTGGGGATTTCTCCCAGAACCGCAGTTGCTCAGCACATTAGAGAGCTGGTCTCAAGAAAAGCCTGATGTCTATTATGGTAAATTCCTACTGGCATCACAGATTCTGCAATCACAGGAGAATCTGGAAAGCCAAATATATAAATCACATTCTCAGAGGAAGTCTTAGCCACACCGAAGTCAACCAACTGTTTCTTGCCTCAGCCTTTCCAGAATGATACCCTGTAAATCTAACGAAGATTTTCAAAGCAACCAAATAAGGTGCTAACTTGGATACAAATTCAAGTGAATCAACTGCTGTGTGTGAAGCAATCCTGGCATTTGCTAAAATAACATTCGGCTTTGTTCTAGATACACACAATTAGAAAATCTGGAAAGGATGCCCACAGCAATTCTGCTTGAACAGGCTCTGACTCTTTTAAGTTGAAGAAAGTGTCTCTAAGATGGCAAAACATTCAAAGCCATTAATAAAATCATTATTTCAAGCAAAGGATATGATGTATATATGTATTACTTCAGAGAGTTGCTGCTAGATTAACACCCTTTCTTCCCACAGCTGGAAATATTACTGGTGCTTTTGTCAGACGATTAGCCTGCAGTTAGTGTGACAATCAGAACTCTCCTCAAAATCCCCCACTTCAAGACATGAGGGCAGAGCCCTGGCAGCTCTGGAAGAGCAAACTCCACTTTGAAGTCACTCTAAACTCAAACGTTTAGCACCTTTTTAAAAATGCTTAGCATGCTGGGCCATCACACTCTCACTTGATGGTGAGATCATTATTCATTACTCAGGTCATCAGTTATTATTATTATTAGCTCAGAACAATGATATGGAAGCAGAAGCCTGGCCCAGAGCCCCACAGTGATTATGGGTGAGGCAGAAGAAACAAAGCTGTGCTGGGTTTGTGTGGGATCACCTGCACAAATTTGCACTTGTGCAACACCTGGCTTTTCTACCCAGGCCTGGGCTCCCACTACTAAGATATGAGGAAAGAGAAGGGGAAAAAGACAGAAAATATAGTTGGCACGATCTGCCTTGAGCCAAATTCTGGACTCACTGGGGAGTTTTGCTTAATTAAGCACTATTTTCTTGTCAGCTCTGAGAGCCTCAGAAATTAAACTGTTCAAGTGACATGAGCTGATTTCTTAGACCTGCTAGTGACCAAATTATGTAGAGTACTGCATGAGATTTCAGGCTCAAGAAGATAATTGCCTGCAGCCACAGCCATCACATTTCATTCAATAAGTGAATCTTTACCATGAACATTCAGCAGGGGAACAAACTGTGCTTCTCGGCCCACAACAGCATTTCACACAGCACGTAAGTCCTCCTATCACTGCGCCCTGGGACAGGACACTGGAGCAAAACCAGGACAACCCCTGCAACCAAAATCTAACTCAGCATCTGCTTCATCCCATGCTCCAGCCACTAACCCAACAACCTACAGTGTAGAAATGAATGACTCAAACTGATATCTGGTGCCTCCATGTTAATCTTCTCCCTTAATAAAGTGTCTTTATTAGTTTAGCAATCTAAAAATAACTGGCTGCATGATACTGACCAACCCTTATCAAAACATCTGCCAGCCCATCTAGCTGAAGCTACCCTTTAGATCATGTGCCACAACTTCAAAGCCTCGTGCATCAACTCAGTAATTGTAACATTGCATCTAAATATTTAAGCTAGGGGCTGGTAGTCGCGTGTCCCATTTACAGTCAGCATCTGTCCTCTAATTCCATTACAGTACAAAGCAAAAATGTTTCCCAAAACTCACAAACAGGAAAAGCATCACACAGCTAGAGAGGCAGCAGCAGCTTGAACTTTTGAGCTGCTGAGCAGGGCTTTTGTGCTAAGGTCCTTTTTTTTTCCTATCCCTTCAAACTCCCCACATACACACACTAAAATAGGGGTGGTGCCGAAATTGTATTAATGTGAGCCTCAGGCACACAGAAAAAAAGAAAAGAGGAAGGGGAGGGAAGGGAAGGGGGGGGAAGGGTTTGGTCCAAGATGAAAGTAAGAAGAAAATAAAGGAGGCAATTTAGTCTGCTGTAGCCTGAATTGCTCTCAGTACAGCCAAGGGTAGAGGCTTGGGATGAGTAGGGCCCTTTTTGGACGGGTGCGCATGACTGGGGGAGGATCCGCCAGGACAGGGCCCGGGGGCCAATTCCGCTAGCTGGGAACAGAGGCCCCCTTTGAGGCCGAGCGGGGGGGGGGTCCCGGCCCCGGCCCCTGCCCCAGCCCGCTCGCAGCGGGCCCAAGGACCAGCTTTGCATCACTGCAGTGCTGAAAGCCACTGGTTCCTGCCAGAAAACAACAACTATTTTATGAAGGGGGGAGCTATCAGATTAGTCAGCAAACCATGCCGCACATAACTCCCACCAAAGGTACAAGCAACTCCCTCTTCTGTAGTGGTTACGCTAAAAATAAGCCCTGATGTGCCACATAAAGGCACAAAACTTTCTCATATTCTTTATTTATGGTTTGTGCCTTTAAGAAAAGATTATCACACATGCAGAAATATAGATATGCTATTATAGAGCTATCAGCCTCCTGATACACACTCTTACAATCAAGATTTCTTTAAATATATACCCATAATCAGGGTTGAGGGTAACACCAGCAGAAACACTGAAATACAGCACGTACAGAGTTGCACATGCGTTATCTGTAAACAGTGTGCGAATCACATGTAAGTATCCAAGAAGAGAGGCTGAAACAGAATCACACCCAGCATACAAAAGCTTACCTACACATATACATGTGGTCGGAGAAATCCCAATGATACACTATCACACATTTTCAAAAAACATCATGTTTCCATTCTCTCAAATTCCACTCTGCTGTAAATACTCCCTGAATCTTGAATTAGCTACCATTAAAATGACAACTGTTCTCCTTATCTTTGGAAAAAATGCCACTCCTTGAGCCACCCGAAGGCCCAGGCGAGGAGGGGATTTCAGGCAGCACCAGCAAATGTCCAGCACTAATGTGTGCTCCTGAGCAGAAGAGCCATACTTTGCTTCATGCTCAGCCTTGGGAGTCACTTTCTGACCGATCCCGTAATCTTCCCTGGCACCCATGCTCTGGGATACCTCAGGCCCCCAAGGGCAGAGCTACAAAAGGCTTCCCTCTGTAACATGGAGCACTCACCATTGAGCTACCGCCTGAGGGTTTTGCTGTGCAGCACACAGATACCCTTTGGACATTCCGCAAGCATCCCGGGTGTCAGAAAGGGCATCTGAGATGTGCTGCCAGCGGGCACCCTCTGCCACACCAGGCATCATAGCCAAGCTGGTGGGTGCTGGCAAATATGATCCTGCAGCATCAAAATCCTTCGGAGCTCTGCCAGTTATTTCAGTAAGAGAGCAGGATGATTTTTATAGATGGAGTGAAATCAAAGATCCTCAGCTGGCAAGGGGAGTTGAAGTAGAACTTTTTTTTTGTTGGTCAGACACGAAGTAGTGGTGGGCTTCCTTTATGGTTATTTTTTTCTTGTAATGGTCTCAGTGCTGTGCAGTCCCTATAGTATCGCACTCCATGCAGGGCATGAGTATGGCAACAAATGTTTTCTGGAGCAGCAGCACAGTCGCACTGCAGCATCCCAGCCACTCCAGTAATGAGATTAAGCAACAGCTTGCTAGTCAGGGAGGGGGAGCAGGCGTTGCTGTGGGGAAGAGCACACTCTCTTTCACACTGCCAATCCTTCCCAGCCACTGTCACAGAACAGATGGGATTACCAAAGCTGCCGTTACCACAGAACTGTCCGGTCACGTTCACGCAGCAAAAACCTGCATGCCCAGGGCAGGAGAGGGCTATACTACCCTATGTAATCAAGGGGAAAATTGCTACTGATTGAACTCAAAACAAACAAAATAAGACACATCCACAGAAAGTGAAGGAGAAGGTACATCAGGAGGTGGAATGCAGCCTCCTCATAGAACTCTGCTGGGAGGCACTAGTGAGCCCCTGTTGCAGCAAGGCACCACTGGCCCCAGCAGTTTTCCTGCAAGAGTTTTGGGGCTCCCCTGGGCTGCTGGGAGGCAGCCACGCACCCAGACACTGACTCATGATAAATCAGGAGCCCCACTTTAAAGGGCAGACTGTCAAAGAACAGGAAGACTGTTTCAAAGTGAAACAGAAGGATGGGTTATATTGATAACAATATTTTTTCTCTTGCTGTCTCTATTAAGCGCTCTTTGTTCCATAAAGCAGTGATATTATCAAGGCTTACTATCTTCTGTTTCTAATCTCTGTCGAGAAATTCAAGAAGGCAGCAAAGCTAGATATTTAACAACTAGGGCACTGAATTTAGCTATTTTTGACCTTGGTGTACATCCCTCTTGGAAAAATCCTCTGTTGAGGGAGATGCTGGAGTAAACTCTGGACTGATCATATGCGGGCAACTACACCAGGCAATCAAACTGTTCCTTCTGGCCTTAAAATCTCTAATTTTGCCAGCATCTTCTGCATGTTTGTATTATACACATCTTTGCAAACACGGACACGTAGAAGATGAGACTTCCCTGAAAGTTTTAATAACAGTTGAAAACTAAGTTTTAGGAGGGTTTAGGGGTTTGTTCCAACAAAACAAGGACATATTGTACTGTCAAAGAATGGATTTCAGTTGTCCTTGAATGACACCGGCATCCCTTGATGCCTAGAAATGCTATAAATATTTTCTCTCTAAAAACAGCTATTTTTTTTTCCACGATGGAGAGTCCATAAAACTGCATGGAGCATCAGCTATTAGGGGCTCATTGAATAATTCATCCCTCATTGCAAGCCCATAATGTCTTTTCTCAGCCTTTTGTGGGGCTGTTTTCTCTTCTTTTCTCCTTGAATTATAAAAAGGTTGCCTTCTTTTGTTCACATCAAGCTGCTGCTAGCTGAAGCTTTGTCTGTGCAAAGCCAAAGTGTGAGTTTCAATGGACTCCCCCCTCTTTGTTTTCCAAGTTCATCTCCAAGTGTAGATTGTGTATAGAAGGCCTTCTTTGTAAAAGCTGGAAAAGTTGTACAAATGTTTGACCAGCTCATTTGGTACTTTTGTCTCGCCTTCTCCAGTGCCTGTGCATGTGCTGGGCAGCAACTTCCACACACTACTTCCAGGCATGGCTTCAGCGGGAGCAGCAGCTGTCCCCCCGCAGCAGCCCTTCACCTCCGCCTTGTTCAGGTTGCAACCTCCTCGCAGCCCCTGGCCAAACACCAACACATGCTCTTCCCAGCAGTTTTAAGAGCAGAAAAAACAAAACATGTGGCTCCCTGCCCTGTTCAGACTGCAGAGACTCGGGGTTCCGCAGCTTTTTCCTACAACTGTCCCTTCTATGCAGCTGCAGCCTTTTGCTTGGCTTGGGAAAGGAGCCCCTGCATGGCTATGACGAGGGGCTCTGTGATCGCTCCAACCCTCCCTGCTCCCTGGTTATTGAAAGCCAAACTAGCAGTGACTCCCATCTTTGTTCCAACCTCTGTGCCATTCCTGCACACTGCAGGATCGTTCCGGTGGGGGAATGGGACACGATGGGATGTGGCAGCCAGGCTGTCAGAGCTCACTCCTTGCCCTACACCTCCCGCTGTGCTGGCCCTAGGACAACCTCTGGGAGAATGGGAGTGATAGCCACCAGCAGCTGGGACTGGCACTGGCACTGGCCCATTGCAGGGCTCCACAGAGAGCAGGGGAAAACAGGACTTTACCTCTTTCGCTGAGGATGCCATCAATGCTGTGCTTGGCCTTCTTGTCGCCTTCCTCCACCTCCTTTCTTTCCAGCTCAGCCTCCTCTTCCTCACCTTTCCCAAACTTGCTCCGCAGGATGCGGCTGATGGAGCTCACTTCAGGGGGGAAGTGCAGAGCTGTGACCGCCTCGTCCCCAGCAGCTCCCCGCAGCTCTCGGGCCGAGCCGGGGAGCTGAATCCCCCATCAGTGCCGCTGGCTCGTATCCCTCAGCCACTGCCAGTCAGGACTTAGGGAAGGCAACTACCCACTCCGGTCCCCGAGGTGGGTTTCAGGGGGCACCGTCCTGCACCACGCTCCAGCGTGGGCACAGCGGCTCCCGAGAAACTTTCTTTTCCCCGAGCCCGCACAATGGGTGATAAAAACCCGCAGACACCACACAAATACTGCTCCGGCTCCATGTGCCCCCCATCCCATCCCGCAAACAACCGGCAGGCACGGGGAGCTGCTCCCCATCTCCGGCTTCCCAGCTCCGTGTCTCCGGCAAGCCCCGAGCCCTCCTGCTGCAGCAGCCCGGAGGGGACAGCGGGGAAGCATCGGGAGGAGGAGGGGTGGGGGATGCAGTTGCAATTTAATTGAAAACACCCCGCCGAGCGCAGGAATCCTCCCGGGACGCGCCAGAGGCACCGCATGCTAGCGCCGGCTGCTCTGTGGGCACCGGTCCGGCCCGGGGCTCCAATCCCGAGGGGACGGGGCTCACCCTGGTACCGCGCTACCCTCCCCGGGCCGCTCCCGACCCTCCGGGACCCTCTGAAATCCCCGCTCCGTACCTGACGGCACCGTGTTGCGATCGCACACCCCGTCCTTCAGCAGCTTGTCCCGGATCTCCCAGCTGAACATGCCGGCGTTTTCCCGCTTGTATTCCTCGATTTTCTTCTCAACATCCGGCGTCGTCACCTGCTTCAGTAAAGACAAGGAGAGCGGGCACAGTCTGTAGGGCCAGAGCCCCAGGGTGGTCGGAGCCACCCGCGCCGTCGTCAGCGAGAGCCGACACTGGCCCCACTTAGAAAAGCCGATATTAAACACCCGAATGCGGGAAGGGTGAAATAAGAGGGGACACAGAAGTTAATAACGGGCCCGCATAAGACGAACACCCTCTGTGTTAAACGAAGCGTCCAAGAAAATCCTGGGAGGCTACCGCGAAGGTGGGACAGAGCCCTCGGCAGGGAAAGCCCTGAATCAGGCAGCACCGGCTGCCGTGCGGCCGAGAAAATCCCAGGTCGTGACCAGCGGAGGACTCCGGACAACGAAGCTCCAGGTCAGTAAAGTTTCGGCTGAACAAAGTTTGCAGCTCCGAACAAAAACCAGCGTAATAAAAACGCGGAAAGATTCGAGTACCGGTATTTTTCTTTGGTAGCCTCGTGATTTGAAAATAAAGCTAAAAAACAAACATAAAGAACGATCTCCAGGCTGACAATAACATTACGTTTGAGTAACATGCTTATAAAAAATTACCTCTACTCCTAACACCGAAAGGAAAAGTTCAGGCATCAGTTCACTACTTTAGAATAATCGGAGGCTTGGGGGGGGGTTGGAATCTAGCAACAACTTCCAATAAAAATTCAAGCCTTTACTTCGCTTTAGTGGGAAAGAAAAACTGGAGGAGGAGGAAGAGAAGCCTATTCTTGGGAAAAAATTTAGTCTCCATTATTGTTAGCGCAAACTTTTCGTTAGCGTAGCTATAAATACACGCAGCTCTAGAGCAGGGAGAAAAAGTAAACAGCAGGAGAATAAAGAGACAGACAGAAATACGGGTCGTTTTTTCGCGCTTTCAAAGAAACCGAGGAGGGGCCGATCCAGCCGCGCTGGGTCAGCTCCACCACCGGACCAGTCGCGTCCCGGTCCGTCCCGCAGCCCTGAGCCCGCCTGTGCTCCTGCGGGAATGAGCGTGGGGCACGCGGGGCTCTGGGAAGCCAAGCGCTAAAAAAGCCACGCTTTTCGCCCTATTTTCGTTTGAGATTTTTTTAATAGCATTTCCTTAATTAAAAGTATATTATTGCCAAGAACTCACACAATATTTTGTAAAGCCTCGGGAAGTTTGAGAGCAACAGGCGAGGACACAGCTAGGGTGCTGTGCCCCATGAGTGTCTGCGCCCACCCCCGGCCTCGCAAGTCCCCTTGGCCCTCCCGGCTGTCGCCGTCCCCACTGTAAACCCCGGTGCCGGCCAGCCCGGGCTATGTCCCGGTCGGACCTCTCTCCCCGCCACTGTGGCCGGAGTTTGCCCTGTTCCGGGCGGGCGGGAGGGGCTCACCTTGGGCTTGCTGCCGCCGATGGCCCCCGGCCGGATGGAGCCCGTCTCCTGGTACCTGCAGAGAATTTTGGAGACGCAGCCGTGGGACACTCGCAGCTGGCGGGAGATGACACAGGGCCTTATGCCATGGTGGGCCATCTCCACTATCTTGTGCCGGATATGGTTGGGTAAAGGCCTGCCATTGATAAACACTCCTCCGAGCTGATTGACTCTGCCCTGGCCTAGAGGGGTAGAGACTAGAAAAGGAGGGAAGGGAGGCGGGGGGGGGGGGGGGGTAAATGGAGTTAACGTCTCTTTCGGATCCTGCTGCGTCTTTTTTGTTGTTGTTGTTTTTATTGGTTTTTTGTCGTTGATTTTCTATAAGGCAACTCACCCCCGCCTGCCCCGCCACCCCGCAGTGCGCCCAGGGCCCGCAGCTCCCGTGGAGACCCCGCCGCCGGCCCGGCGGACAGGGGAGGGAGGAGGCCGTGGGCTTCACCTGTTGCACTCAGCCGGAGCCGGCTTTCAGAGCCCGCCCGACTCCGGCGGAGAAGGGGGAAGCGATGCGGGAAGGCCGCAGTGTCCCCGGCGGCGCGGGGGCCGGCCCCGGCTCGGCCGCCCCGGGAGCGGCGGGGGGAGCCGCCGCAGCCGCCCGTCCTCCCTCGGGCAGGGGCCCGATAGTCCCCGGCACTGCAGGGCCCTCGCACCGCCGCTACCTTGGTTAAGGGCGGCCACTTGCAGCGGCCCGGTGCCACGGCTCTAAACTTCCTTTCGATTCGCATTGCCTCTATTTGAGTTTAATTTTTTTTTTCCTAACTTTTACCCGAACTTTGAGCTCCCCAAACCACCACCCTCCACTCCACTAAGAGAGCCTGGGCCGGCTGCGCTGCCGACCTCCCAGTCGGTTCCTCCCGCTCCCGGGACGGGCCGCTCGCACGGTACGAGGCCGGAGCCGCCGGCTGCGGTGGCCCGAGCCGTGTCCGTCCTGGGACAAATCCCTGCTCTGACAGCCCAGGCACGAGCCGGGCGGCTGTCCTGGAGTCCTCCGTGCGCCAGATCTGGCGGGCCGGGGGGGCCGCTTTGTTCCGGCGTCCCGGCACGGAGCGATTATCCCTTTCCCGACCGGGAGCAGCACAGGCGCGGCCTTACCTTCCAGCGGGAACCCGCTGCGGGGATAGTTCTGCCCGGCCCCGGGGCGCATCATCCTGGGGACAGCTCCGGCCAGAGTTGTCATCGCGGCGGCAGCGGCCAGCAGGGTTATATCCAGGTGAGGGCTGATCTAGGGGAGACCTGCGCTGTCAGCGGGCCCCGCCGAATCAGGAGCGGTCCAGGAGGGGGTGGGGGATGCCGCCGAGGGGCGGGGAGGAGGCAGCTCCGCCGCTACCCCTTTGTCAGTGACCCGCGCTGCCCCGCACCGGGAGGGCAGGGGCCGGGCGGGAGCCCCGCCGGGCGGCGCGGCTGGGCGCGGGGAGGGCTGGCGGGCGGCGGGACGGGGGGCGGCGGCGGTGTCCCCGGTGCGGCGGGGAGCGGCGGCCGCGGGGCCGGGAGCATTTATCGGCTCCGTGCCCGGCGCGGCTCGGCGGCGGCGCCGCCGCGATTGGCCACCGCCGTCCGGCCCGGCCGCGCCGCCCCCGCTGATTGGGCGAGCGGCGGCTCTCGGGCATCGCCCCGGCCGGCGCGACGGCGGCGCGACCGGACCGGCACCGGCGGCGCGACGGGACCGGCACCGCGCGGCTCGGCTCGGCTCGGCTCGGCTCGGCACCGCACCGCACCGCACCGCACTGCAGGACACGGCACGGCCCCGCGCTGAACCCGCGGGCAGAGCCGTGCTGGGCCCTTTCGCCGCAAGCAGAGGGCGGCGGGCCATGGGGATCTACCCGATGCCCCGACGGCCGCCCCAGCCCCGGGAGAGAAGCACCAGCCGGGGAGGCCTGGACATCGCATCGCTCAGGATCCCGTGTCACTGCGGGACTCCGCAGGACAGCCCCCGTCTGGCTGCCATGAAGCGTTTTTTCTCCTGGCTCTGGTCCCCGAGAACCAACAGAGGGGTGGGGGGAACAACCTTTTTCATTTTAAGGAAAAATGCTTCTTCCTTTATTCTTTCCTTTTACTTATTTACTTTGAAATCTAAAGTACTACCGAAAACTCTCTCCGACCAGAAGAAATATCTCTGGAGCAAATGATGCTTACGGTTTTGAAAGCAAGAGCTGCCAGTGAGATCTCCGTGGGGATGTCTGCCTTTAAAAACCGGTGGGACAAGGGTGTCGCTGCGTTTCATGCGTGTGCGTGAGCGTTTATATGTGAGTGTGTATGGGTGCGAGACGGTGCGTGTTAAAGCCTTACTAACAAGCGTTTGTTCCCAGGAATTTATTGTAGTATTCAAACTAAACTGCTGGAAAAATAAAAGAGGTAAAGTCTGCCTCGGAGCTGGAGTGCCCACAGCAGGATATGACGCCAGGAGTGTTGTAAAGACTGTCTGTCCTTAGAGAAGGTACCATTGTGCACGGCCTTTTATTTATAACTTGGTAAGTGCCAGCAAACTCGCCTCCTTTACACTCCGAAGTGCCAGCCCGGCTTTCCACAGGGCTCTTTATTTGCAATCGTCTATTCAGGAACTGTCACTCCCGAGCTTCAAGTTATTCAAGACCTTAATCAATCAAAAGGATGAGAATCGCTCAGGTTTCCTCCTTTGAAATGAGGGGGGAAAGTGTTTTCTGGGTTCCCAGTCCGCGTCCCCTTTACGAGGCGGACGATCGTTGCGGGGCCGGCCCCAGGGAGGGCGGGGGTTCGTGTTATTTAGGCAGAACTTCGGAGCTTCAATAATAAGTGAACCGGCCGCCGAGGGACCGGCAGTAGCACGGCGCGGCCCCCGGGGAAACTCGGAGTTTGCGTCGGGCCCCGCTCCGCAATGGGGGGCGAGGGGTCCGCAGCAGAACCGGCACCCGCTGCACGCTGGGGAGGCTCTAGCCCGTGGTCCCTCTCTCTCTCCAGCCCCGCGCGCCGGCCACCAAACCGAGCGGTTTCCCTCTCTTTCAAATGCGCACAAACAGATCCAAATACCGGGTGCTGCCCGGGAACGCTCCCGCAGCCCAAGGGAAAGGCTGGCAGGAAAAATTCGCATGCTGTGAAAGTCAGCGTGTATTTCACGAAGCGTTTGTGTTCTGCAAACACCCCGGTGGCCGGAGCTCTGGGAAACCCGTTAGCGAGCCCTATGGAAAGGCAGCCCCGTGAGAGATGGGCCGAGCCGGGCGGTAGAGCGCCTGCGGCAGCGCGGGAGTGCCCGGGCCGGCGGCCCCGCCGAGCCGGGGTGGCAGAAGCCGTGCGGCCCTAGCCGTCGCTCCACAAACGACGCCACGCCACTCGCCACTCGCTTTTACTGGAGGAAGGAAGTCGGTAGAAATGTTATTGGAAAAAAGGGACGAAACTCCTTAGGGTTTAATTCGCGGCGGGGAGCAGGGCCGCACGAAGTGCACCCGGCGCTAACAGCATCCCCGTGGCCACCTCACTCCCCGCCGGTACCACTGCGGCTCCGAGCATGGGAGCAGAAACCCTTCCTACCCATCGCGATGGGTGCCGTTGTGACGCTCGAGCCGTAATCCTCGTCCACGAAAGGAGAGGCGCGAATGCGGACTGCCTCGACCCCTCATCCGCCGAGGAGGAGGAGCGGAGCCCCTCATCCCGGCAGGAGAGCCAGCCTGGGCAGTGGTTTTGAGCTGCTTCCCCCACCACCACCACCCCCCCCCCCCCCCCCTTTAACGACGCGCCTTCGTGTGCGTGCCGCGTGTTTTTGCGCGGAGCCAGTGTCGCTCCCGGGGCAGCCCCGGCAGGCCCATCCCGTGCCGGCCCTGCCAGAAACCGTCTCGGGAGCTCCGGAGCCGCCGCTGCTCCCGGCCATCGTTGCCGGCCGGCGATCGGGGCCGGGGCAGGGGCAGCCTGGACGCCTCCCCCGACAGGGCTGGTGGCTCCCGCAGCAGCTCCAGTACCCCACTCCACGCCCGGCCCCGTGGGGCTGCCGTGGCCCTTGCCACCCCAGCGCGTCCCCATAGCCCCAAAACCGAGCCCCTCTTCCCCAGGACAGGCTCCCGGGCCGGGCTCGCGTGGACGGCAGTGGAAAGCGGTGTTAAACCCACCTAGTCTCGCCCTCGCGGTCCTGCGCTACCAGACACCGAGTGCCCCGCGATGGAACAGCCTCATCTTCCCGCACGGGAACTGTGAAAAATTCAAGGCAAAAAGATTAGGCACGAATGCCTGTCCCCACTCCTCCCTCCCCTCCTCTCCCCCACCCCCATATTACAGTCCTTTAGGCCAGCAGAGATGATTTCACGGTTTTCCAGTGGAAATAGCTAAAAACGCTCCTGCTAATTACAGAGCTCTTCCAGGCCAGGTGCACTTTTAATTGGATTAGTAAGTGCTCTATATTAAACCTGCAGCACATCAAATGGACAGTGAAAATTAGAGCTATTAAGAATACAGGCAATCATTTCTGAACGATAAACAGTGTTGGTCTCCCCTCTATTAGAAATAAATCAATTACACTCTTTCCGGCTTTGCGTGCACAAATTCATTTCTCATACGGGTTTTGAAGCGAATTCCCCGGCTCTTTCCAAGGGAGGTGGAGACTACAGTTTCGTACATAAAAACGTGTGCTTGGAGGAAAACGGAAAGGAAAGGAAAGGAAAGGAAAGGAAAGGAAAGGAAAGGAAAGGAAAGGAAAGGAAAGGAAAGGAAAGGAAAGGAAAGGAAAGGAAAGGAAAGGAAAGGAAAGGAAAGGAAAGGAAAGGAAAGGAAAGGAAAGGAAAGGAAAGGAAAGGAAAGGAAAGGAAAGGAAAGGAAAGGAAAGGAAAGGAAAGGAAAGGAAAGGAAAGGCAGAGGGTAGACATGGAGAGAAAGAGAGAAAAAGAGAGAGAGAAGGAGAGAAAGAAAATCGAAAAATACCAACACTAACAACCCTAAGAACGAACGAAGGAAGTCAAGACTGGCGCAACTATTGAGTATGGCCGCCCGTAACAGCTGTTTCCTACTCCATCCTGCCCTCACCATAAACACCTCAAAAAGCAACCTCTCGGGGCTGCCCGGTTCGGCTTTACCCGCTGCCTAACTGCTTTCCATTCACAGAGGTTTCCCTCTTCCTTCCCCTCCCGTAGAGCGAGCGGCTTTGTCTGTTTGGGGGACTCTCTACCACCCGATCACGGCCTCCCGGACAGGGCAGAGGAGCGTGTGCCCGGCGGGATGCGGAGCTGGGCTTGCGGAGCTGGGGCTGCGGGCTTCCAGTGGCCGCTGTTCCACCCCGAGCGTCTGCTCCGCGTTAGGAGGGTCCTTCCCAACCGCAAGCCAGGCGTGGGGGCATGCGAGCGCTGCCACGGACCAGAGGCGCGTTAAGCCAAACCGGTGTCGACGCGTTCGGACCAGAGTGACCCGCGTAGGACGGCGAGTTGTAAAATGCCATAGAAGAGAAACTTCAGTACTGTTCAAGTAATTTGGGGTCCGTGTAATATGAACGGTTATCGAATCCCCTGCTTCGGGACGGGAAGCGCTGGGGAGTGTCGGGGGGTGGTGGGACGGAGAAGCGGGGCAGGTAGACAGGCGGCAGGTGGTGGCATCCCGCGACACCCCGGCGGCGGCCACACTGGAGAACTGACCGCTCACACGGACAGGCAGCCCCGTACAGCCCAGTCTCACTCTCAGAAACAAGCTCCGCCGTAGAGCCCTCCCAGGAAAGCCGCTCCGCACCCTATTTTCGTACATCACCCCCTCCCCGTTGACGGTCCCAGAGGTGTCCGGGGACGTTACTCTTCCAGCCAGAGGCTGTGAGGGAGCCCCGGGGCAGCCATCCGGGAAGGGCAGCGGGACGCGGCGGTGGGATCAGCAGGACGCGGTGGCGGGATCAGCGGGACGCTTTCCCGGTCGCCGAGCTGTAAGGCTGGGAGGGAAGCAGACCCCACCGCCGGGTTTAGAAGGGAAAAGTACCCTCTCGGACACCTCCCCCGGCCCACAGAGCACCGCGCTGCGGGGGCAGCGGGCCACCCGAGCCCGCAGACTCCTCAGTGGAGCGGGCAGGAGGGGCTCGCTCCTGGGCTGGCACCTGGGCCCAAGCCTTAGCAATAATTCGAAACAAGTAACCTAAAGATTAATTATCTTTAGTAGGTTTTTTTAATTTTTTTTTTTTTTTGGTGGCAGAAACATAATACTATTTGGCAAAAAAAGAAATTACCAGCAAAGGGCCGGGGAGATTAACATTTGGAAACTTATGAAATGTAATCTGCATATCCAATTGATTCCCAGCATATCAGTTGAAAGGATAAAGATGTGTATCTCCATGATGGATATTGCATTAATAGGCACATAAATAAAGGTTGAAAAGTCATCACTGGAAGCTTTGAACCTTTTTCCATCTCTTTTATGTGCCATCCGCACGTTTAAGCACCATCTTTTTTTTCTTTGTTTTTTTCCTTTTCGAGTTGTTACATTCTCATTAATTTACAGCCACAGTGCGCCTGGCAGTCGGAGAAGGGGCAGGTCAATACGAGAAGAGGCTCTGTAGAAGGCCAGGAACAGGGGACAGAACACCCGAGATCCCCCGACCCTAGTCCGAGACCACTTTCGAGCTCCGCTGACCGGGCCGAGGGGAAAGGAGGGCACCCTGCCTCTGCCACTCCTGAGGAAGAATTTCCTCCGAGGGTTTAATCCTCCGGGATCGCCTGTGCCAACACCACGGAGGGAAGAAGAATCTGGAGGGTAGCGGCAAAGCGCTTCCATGGCGGGAAGATCCGAAATAGAGCTCATCGCCGGGGCCCCGAAGGGGGCCGTGAGAAGGAGCAAACAAACACCCAGGGGATGGGAGGTGGTCCCGGGAAGGGCCGAAATCCATCGCCCCGTAACCGGCGAGGCTGCCCACGGGCGAAGGCTGAAACACTTAACCCTACAATTGGCTCACTTTGCAGCACCGGCCGCCCTCTGTCTCCCTGTAAACTAGCAATAAATACAACATGTATTTCAGTAACTCCTCACCTTTCTGATTACTACCAGATCCTGCAGTAAGTGATACTACAGCTGCCACTCCGCACTGACACGTGCCCTCGGAGCCAGGACAGGGGTGCATATGCAGTCCTGGGGCTGGCAGCGGCTGCGGGCTACGGGCCCCGGACCGCAGAGCCCGCGGGCTCCTTCCAACGGGCCACAGCGGCTGGGAAGGGACGGTCCTTCCCTGCGAAGAGACGGGAGGAAAAGGCGGTGTTATTTATTTATGACTTTAAATATTACCATGGAGTTTCGGCTGCATGTCAGAGAGGGGCGGCAATGTCCCGCCGTGTCGCCGCCAGGAGGGCAGGGCCGGCTCCCCGCGCTCACCGGCGAGTCACCCACGGGAAACGCGCGCCTGCCTTCCCCACCTCCTCCGTAGTTGACGGCCCCATTTCAAAACGAAGCGTCTAATCCTCGTTAATTACTAGTAAAAACACCAGAGATTATTAATTGCAGCAGCGTCACAACAGATTTCCACCGGGAGTTTTACTGCAGCAGAGACCAGGAGGCTTTAGGAACCGGGGGCTCGGACCTCTAGACACATCTGCCTGCGGAACACGGCATTTGCACAGCGGCTGGGAGAAACTCGTGGCCCTGCGCGACCCACTCCGGGTCTGCCAATAGACAGGCACCGGCAGGCATCCAGTGCTCCATCCCAACGGTCCCAACTGTCTTCTGGGACATTCTTTCCTCCCTCCCTCCTTCCCTCCCTGCTTTTTCGCCCTCTATCCAATACGATGGAGCCAGGAATTAAAGGTATTAAGGGAGAAGCGGCCCTACTAGCACAGACATCGAATTCATTAATCGGTATTTCGCCCACAGCTATATGATTTCATCGCTTATTCTTATAAAGATGAACTGAAATAAAATTTGGGAAAGGATAAGCAGAACGAGAGTGAAAAAGAAAGAAAATGAGAAGGGGCGAAACAAAGAAGGAAAGAAGGAAAGAAGGAAAGAAGGAAAGAAGGAAAGAAGGAAAGAAGGAAAGAAGGAAAGAAGGAAAGAAGGAAAGAAGGAAAGAAGGAAAGAAGGAAAGAAGGAGGAAGGAAAGAAAAAAAGAGAAAGAAAGCACGAAGGAGGAAAGGACCGGAGAGGGGTCCCGCTGGTGCCGGGGCTGCGACCGTGCCCTCCGCCGCCCGAGAGGGCGAATCTCGGACCCAGGGCAGCCTAGCAGGGCCGGCAGCGGGTGGGAGGCGGCCGGCTACATCCCCCGCCTCCATCCCCCGCTCCCCGCAGCGGGCACTGCCGGCTGATGCCGCTGTTCTGCCGTGTCCTTCCCCGCCACCCGTCCCGCGCTGGATATACAGGGATCCCGCTTCCCAGCTCCCGTCAGTGCCGAGCGCTCACTTCCAACATCAGAGCATCACTGCGTTAAGCAAAACACAGCGGGGCAGACACAGCGCGAGATGTGGGGTTCGGGGCGCGCTCAGCACCGGCCCGCGGGCATCCTCGGGGGGGGCGGCTCCGCGGTCCGGGCCCCTCCGCTGCTCCCCCCAGCTCCCGGAAAGAGGGGAGAGCTAGTGCTCGGCCTCGGGCCGAAACTAAACAACTGCTCACAGAAAATAAAGAAGTTAGGGTGTTTGTTTGGGTTTTTTTTCAGGAGCAACAGATCCAATTAATATCTGGGCTAATAGTATTAGTGATCATTACCAAAGTCTCCCCTCCCCTTCAGAAAGGAAACAGAAGGAACTTCCAGACAACTAGAATGTCACCTATTTTCCAGCCAGTGTTGACACTTATATAAGGCAGGGAGATCTAAGTTTATTCTCACATAGAAAGGTTTGCCACCAGACTAGAAGAAAGTGTATTTTCTGTTTTATGGTTTCATTTAATTTACTTTGGAGTTTTCAGTAGTTTCAGATTTTTTTTTTTCACAGAGGAATACTTTCTTTCTCCTAATATTAAATGTCCAACTAACAAGTCCTGATTTTCCACATGGAAACCAAGCTGGCATTGTTGTTCATTATCACTTTTTCTAAGTCATAAAAAGTGTCATTCTTCCCATTTTAAAGGAAAGCAAATTTCGATCTTTATCTCAAGCATATTCCTCAAATTTCACTCACAAAAACACCCATCTAAACAAACAAACAAAACCTCAACCAAAACCGAAATGTTGTTGTTGCTATTTATTACTAATAAAAATATCACAAAATAATAACCAAAATTGATTTGTTAGATTTTGCTAAACAATTAAACAACTTAGAGGTAGGATGGGGAAACGTAGCTTACATCTAGACTTGTAATGAGCTGAAGTTTAAAATTTAGTTTTTCTGACGAATCAGGAGTAGGTTTGGGGGAGAAATAAAAATAAAAATAATAACAATTCAAGCTATTCCCCTCAAATTTCATGAGACTAATCAACTTCATGGTATTTGAGTATTGTAAAAATCTTCTCAAAGCAGCTGAAATATTTCTCAGCTGAAGCTATTTCTAAGAGATTACGATCACCTTGATGCCAAATCTCTCAATCTGCATGACATGTGAACAGCACGCCTGAGACAGCTCAGATACTGAACTGTGAAGCCGGTTTCAGACCCAGGTGTTTTCAGTAAGAGCAGATACAGGCAGAAGACCAACACTGCTCCTTCCCTAAACACAAGCAAGAGTATTTTATGCTGCATTGATCAAAGATCGGCGTAGTTGAATGTGTCTAGTATGAACGTATGCCTCCCCCATGACACAAACCATATTTTGGTAATGCAGTTGTGGGATTTCTTCCAGCTATTTCCATTTCTACATGCACCTGGATAAAATGTGAAAGCAGGGTAAGTTGCAGGATTTTCTATCTTTAATAAAAGTGAACCACCAAATTCAAATACCCTTCAGAAACGTTAGGAATCATTGCCATGAAAAACACATTGCTTCCTTGACCCGCTTGTAACACGAAGGGAACATTTGTGCTGCTTCTGTGAAGATCTTGCACCGATGGACAACTGACAGGGAGCTGCCTCTGATGTGGTTTAAATGAGAAAAGATGATTACAAGCAAATATAAATATTTATCTTTTTATCTTTTTCTAATCTTTTTTTCTTTATCTTTTCTCTTTTAGATTTCTTGGCAATATAACATGATAAAAAAATCAACTAACCTCTAGTCAGAAAAGCTTCTTCTCTAGACTAGTAGAACAGACAAGGACAGCTACAAAATATCAATAGCTACAAAACATCAATAACATAGGGGAAAGGGCCATTGAGCTCAGGAGGATTTAAGTGTACACAAGGAACTCTGACAAAGTCAGACACTTAATTTCAATGTATTTTAGACTCTATATTTTGCGTCCATAAACATCTCTTGCACCATATTAATAACAATTGCACTGTTTATGCTTGAGCCAGCAGGTCAGAGATGGTTAAAAAACATTCCTCTGGACACATTCATGTTTAAATATTGGCTTCTCCAGCTGTTGTTAAAATTTTTGGTGATGCAGAGAACCAAAAACCTGTTAACGGGAAAGAGATGGAACTGTAGCAGCCATGAAAGCAAGGGTGCTTGCAGCACCTTCCCGAGGGATTCACAAAGGCCATTGCCCTAAGCAAAGCTGTTCAGCCCCAGATCTGAATACACATAGCACACCTACAGAGAAACTGCACTCCACACACACTTCAAATTCCCACTCAGTGGGGTTTTGTCTGTTTGCACAACCAGGACAGCCAGCTGGAAGAATTCTCCCACTCCAGTGAAATTGTTCAGCAAAGTAAGATCTAAACAGGGAATCCACATTAACCCTATAACTACAGCTGTACCTCTCAGCCTGTGGTGAGTGTGCACAAACTCACTCTCTTATCATACATAAAAGGTATTTTATATGAAGCGTTACACACAATGAGCAACCTTGGGATATAAGCCTTGAAAACAACCCGATTCCCTGTGAACAACGATCTGAGCTACAAAGAGCATTAAGGTAAGAAGCAACAATATTTCCATTGCACTTGTCATTCACCATATTTTAAAAATATATTTTTACAGTGCAAGGAAAAAATAACAGAAATTTATTCTTCTCTATTCTTAGAAGTATAAATGCAGACAGAAACTCACTTTTCAGAGTAAGATGGTTTTGTGAGGTTCTCAGCCCACAGCACTACGATTAAGCCTGATTTTCAAAATGTGCTTCCAAAATGCTGTCTCAAAACTAGAGACAAAACAGACAAAACTAGATGGGAGGCAAACTACCAGTTACTTCAGGAAATACAGATCGTTGCTCTAACTGGAGGGATGTACAACCCAGTACCCACTGCTGTTAGCTACCTGTTTATTATTTGGCTTTGTGCTAAATTTCAAATTATCATAAACACATGAGTAACTGCTGTGTTGCTTTTTGCATGATAAAATAGAAAAGTCTATCCATATGCAGGCTTTTTAACCAAGTAGATAATATTCCTTCCATTCATTTATGAAACAATTAAGTGTTTTTCTGTCAAACCTGCCTTTCCAAAGATGAATACCCACCATTACATAAATGAACATTGTGTGAGTCTTTACTGCTTGTGGGCTAGTGGTAAAAAAAGGAATATTATTTCTTCTCTGCAACCACAGGATTTATTAGAGATGCTTCAAAGGAGAGAGCAGAAATAACTGTGTCACTGAAGGTACATGATAAACAGTAAAAACATCATTTAAAAAAAAAAATTAGTTCTTGAGCACAAGTTATACAGACGGGCAACATGAAAGAAGTTGTGGCAGTGATCACCCTAATGCATCCCTACACAGTGTCAATGGCAGAAGCTGCCCACAAATAGCACATATTGATCTTTCTCCTGCAGCTGCTGTTGGGTCCAGTAAGAACTGTCCTCCAGCAGCAGGTCCCCGGTGAGATGGAAAAGCCCAATTTGCAGTACATGACCACTCACTCAGGTTGTGCGTTGATTATCTGGGTTCTGCCCTCCGATCTGTTTTTCTTTCCTTCTCTTAGTCTAACATGACTGATATCTGGCAGCCTATTCCAAATCTTGAACTTCACATTTGATCTTCCCATTTGGAGTCCAGTATGCTCCAGTTAGGCAGAGGAACTGGGGATTATTGCTACAAAAATGTTGAGATCTTTAGGCACAACAGGAAACTACAGATCTTTCAGAGTTTACACAGACTGTGATCATGGAGAGGTCAAAAAATTTCTGAGAAAACTGCAGGCCTTTGTTTATTTTCTTGGTGTTTCCATTCCTTGTGCCCCAGACTGGGTAACACAGGAAAATATTGCACAGTAGAAAAAACAAATAGCAAAAAACTGAGCACAAGGGGAAAAAAACCCAGCCAGCAGCTTGTATTTCCTATTATTTCCCCCACAGTGTTGTGGATTACTCTGTCTTCCCTGCTTTCCCACAGAGTGCCCCAAAGAGACACTTCTTCTGCAAGATGTCTGGATTGTGATGCACACCCCTTCTGCTGCATATCTCTGTGTGTTATAAACAACCAGAACACACAAGTGTTGTGACTGAAATAGCTATAATGATAAAACACCACCAGCCACACAGATTTTATCTTTTTGTATTTTTACTTAACTTTTTTTTACTGAAACTTGAGCAAAGTTTGGCTTTAGACAGCAATCTGTACACTCAAAGGAACCCAAAATACAAATATAATACTGGGATTCTACAGAAGCCAGAGATGTATACAATGCATGATTTTTTCTGACTGGTACTGTGATGTGGATCCAGACTAACGCTCCTGAAACCAGCGGAGTTTCCCAAAATTTGTGCAAGCAGAGAGAAGAATTTGGCATAAGATCAGACTGTCCATTTTAATTTGGCTCTGATATATTTTCAAATATATGGGTAAGAACCTGATATGTAATATCATTTAATGTGAATAAGCCTGAAAATCCTGTTTAGGCCTGTGATCTTCAACTTTTTGTATTGTGCCAACCACTAAATGCTTTAAAGCTGACCCTCATGCAACAGATTTAAGCTTCTGATGATCGATTTGCTTTTCTTACTTACCTTTCGCAGCTCTTTTAGTAGTCCATGGATCCCAGCTGAAACCATTGGTTTAGTCCAAATGGCAAATACTGTTTACAGAGAAAAGGCAAGACTAAAACTATGATGTGGAAAGTAAAGAAAAGGATGGACTATACATTTCTTACTGTAATCAGTAATCAGGGCACAGCTCCATAACAGATTCTGTGGGACAGCAGCTCCTGCACACAGTCCCACATGGGAGGGAGCTCACTGGTGTGCCCAGAGTGCTGGCAGCACCCCGGCACACCTGAGCAGCTCCCTGCAGCCAAAGCCTGCAGGACTAAGGCAAAGTAAAGAAAATAAATATGCAGGGAGCTCCAGTTGAGCTCCAGGAGCACTCAGAGCTACCTCTGGATGTCTACAAGACTGAGCTGGAGCAGCAACCGCTGGCTGGGCTCACCTGAACTGCAGCGTACTGGAGCTTACCTGGTTGAAAAGAAATGCAGATACACACACTGCATTTGCAGGAGAAGCACAAACAGGTAAATCATGTATTGGTGCATATGATGTACACATGTACATATTTTATATATTTATTTTTCTTAGAAAACATTGTTGCTGTTTATGTCCATTAATTTACATATATTTATTCCTACTACAGTATCATTTATAATAATACTTCCACTTCTATAGCACCTCCTCTTCAAGGATTTCCAATTGCTTAAAAACATCTAATAAATAAAGCCTCACATCTTGCCTGTGAGGTAGGTCAATGCTATTATCAAACTTTACAGATGCATTAACTGAAGAACAGAGAGGTTAAGGCCCAAATTTTCAAATATTTGTACCTGAAGTCAAGCACCTAAATTCTCATTTAGATGCTTAAATAAAAGTCTCGTGATTTTCTTTGGTGCAGAACATCTACAACTACTGCTGAAGTCAACAGGGGCTAACGGTCAGGCCTGATTTTAGGAGGCATAACCTTTTAGACGGCTAACGAGCAACTCCAAGTTGGAAAACACTGGTCTAAATACACAAATCTCGGTCAGAGCCACAGTTGATCCCAGTAATTTATCTCCTCAGGGCCTTTATATTGTGATATACAACTTTAAAAGGCTGGTGCGGATCTTTTTCAATAGACATAAGTGACACAAAAATCATCTACTGTTTCCACAAACTGCATCCATCATCAGAGTCTGTACAAACACTGGTTGGTTTGTGGGGTTTCTTGGGCATCAGGGGGTTGTTTTTCACAGATTTGTGATAATCAAGACATTGCACAGCACACACCACTTGTGCAGTCATAAAACACATCACACATCTTCACCTGCTGTCTTTACATTTCTACAGAGTAAATTCCTTTGCACTTGTGATAAACAGAAGTGGTCAAGTAAAGGTCTATTAAGAGGATACTTGTCAGAATATCATGCAGACAGCTTGCAAAATACACATACTAAAAGATCACTTTTAAAATTCTGGAATTGTTAAGCACGAAAATAATTACCTCATTCCATTACAGTACTGTGTAGAAACACGGAATAAGCAGCATTATCTTATTCCCGATATAATAGATTATAACAACTAATTAAGTTTAAAAAATTCAGGCACCAAATGAATTATCCTGCAACATAGAACAGTATCTATATAGAGTGCTCTCCTTAATATACTACAAAACCAGTTGTATGGCAATGTTTTTCCATTTTATATCATGAGCGTCTTGTCACATTTCAAAGACACCTTTGATGTTCCAACCTCACAGAACAAAACCATTTCTACTGCCCGTTACAGAAACTCCCAGCACAGAAGATAAACTTATCAAGAGGGAAAACCACTGTCTTACTACAGCTACCTCGACCGAATGTTCAATCACAAATTACACTACTGCATTCCACTTTTACAGTGATGCTGAAAGTCCATACTTTAATGTGGGCTCCTCTCACTGCATAAAAATTGAAATCAGTGGCCAGTGAAATATTAATCCCTACGACAAGAGTCTCTTAGCTCTATTTTAGAGCTCCATTAATTAAATAATCTCCCATAAACTGTTTTAAGTGTTCAGTGTAGTGTTTCAGTTTCCCACATTAAATTAGAATTTCAAAGAATTAAATAATACAGATTATTTTAAGCAACCATCAGAGGGCTCAACAGCCTTCTAATAAGATCATAATGAAACCATACTCAGTACACTGTAGGAAACTTTGGCTCAGTCTCTTTTAAGATAATACACTTCTGTTACAGCTTCTTCTATATGTTAACTTGTTAACTTCATAAAAGGGAAAACACAAAGCGCATTTAACATCGTGTTCCTGTTCTGCTCCTAACCACAGTGAACCTCTCAAATTATCTTCCAGGTGGGGGCAACAGTAAGCCAGTTTTCTTTAATCGCAATTGTGTCCTTCTGCATCAGGAGCTCAGCACCTGGGATGCGCTCCCGCAGAGGCGAGGACCGCACACATCCCAAGCTCCAGCTCCCCAGGGAGGCCCTTCCAGCCATCTCTGCTGGCAAGGCGCGCCCTACCCTCCCTCCTGAGCGGCCGGACCCTCCGTGATCTCTCGCCGGGTCACCCTGCAGCCCATTCCCACGGCCTCGGGCTGTGCCAGTGCCGCAGGGCCCACCGTGATATCGGGCCGGGCGTGGGGCCGGTGGCCGTGACAGGGCTGGCACCTGTCACCCCGCTCCGCCCGTGCGCTCCCCGCCGACGCCCACCCGCCCCGTGGCCGCTCGGGGCTCACCCCCCAGCCGGGGCTCCCGGAGTAGCGGCCGCGCCATCCCCGCACCGCCGGGCCCGGCCGCGCTCAGCCCGTCCCGCGCCGTCCGCCCCGCGCAGCCCGGCCCGGCCCGGCCCCGCTCCGCTCCGCCGGGACTACGTGTCGCTCCTGCGGGCGGCCCGGCCCCGCGCCGAGCCGTTGGCCGTGGCCCCGCCGGTCGCCGCCTCGGGCCGGTACTTGAGCCAGCAGATGAGCCATGTAACGACGACGGAGAAGAGGGCGAGGATGCTGGCAACCGATAGGCAGATGGGCCCCACCGGCGACGGTGATGCCGCGGCGCCGGGCGCGGCGTCTCCGCCGTACTGGTTGACGAAGATGAGGCCGGTGAAGAGCAGCACCACCATGGAGAGGAAGGAGACGACGACGCACACGCAGCCGGCGCTCAGCGCCGCCCGCTTGCAGCTCTGGCAGCTCTCGTAGCCGCCGCCCGAGGAGCGCGGCCCGGCGGGGGCGGGGGGCGGCGGGGCGAGGGCGGCTGCCGCCTCCCGGGCGCGGGGCGGGCGGCGCGGCGGCAGCGGCGGCAGGCGGTCCTGCGGCACCGGGTCGCGGGCCCGCAGCTGCGGCGGGCAGGCGGCGGCCAACTTGGTGTTGACCGGGAGGCCGTGGACGCGGTGGTCGGGCAGCGCCGTGCGGTGGCGGCAGAGCGGGCAGGCCAGGGAGCCGCCGGGCGAGCGTCCCGGGCCCGGCTCGGTGCCGGCGGCGGGGGGATGCTGCGCGGCGCGCAGGTGCAGCTGGCTCAGGCACTCCTGGCAGAAGGTGTGCAGGCACTCAAGCAGCTTGGGCGCCCGCCGCTCCAGGTCGAAGTAGTTGTAGCAGATCTTGCACTCGTAGTCCTCCGAGCTGGGGGCGGCGGCCGCCGCCGGCGCCGCCACCGCCGCCTCATCCTCCCGCCGCCCGCCCTGCCCTACGCCGCCCGTCTGCGCCGGCTCGGCCATAACATCTCGCCGGAGGGGGACGTAGGGCCGCGGAAAGGCGGGGAGTGCCGGGCCGCCCCGCGCCTGGCAGGCGGGCGGGGAGCCGGGGCAGCCGCGACCCCGCCGCCTCCTGGCCGCGCCCGCGGGCTGCGGCGCGGCCCGGCGGGGAGGGCGGGGGATGGAGGGAGGGCCGCGGCCGCCTGCCTGCGCCGCCCGCCGCGCTGGCGGCTGCCGGGGGCTGCTGGCGGCTGCCGCGGGCGGGGGGCGGGATCGGCGCCGCCCGCCCCCGGGAGCGGCCGTCGGTGTGCGGCGGCGGCTGCGGGGCCTCTCTCCTGCCCGCCTGGCGTGCGGTGCGGAGTGGCGGGGCTCGGCACGGCACGGCCCTCCGGGGAGCCGTGCGGCGCGGGGCCGCTGCCGCCGGGGTGCTGGTTCCCAGTGCCTCGCTGCTGGCTCGCCGGCGGGAGCCGCCTCCGCAGCACGGCCCGGCGGGGCTCGGTGCTCTCCCGCAGTCCCTCCGCCCTGCAGCGCTGCGGGGAACACGCCTGGCTGCCGGGCAGCCTTTTAATCCCGGAGTGAGTTTTTGTAAAGCGTTCTGTTGATTTTAAGTTAACGAGGATTCCCCGTTGTCATTAAGCTTTGGGACCAGCAGTTACAATGACATGACACTCGTTAGGCGCGAACATGGCAGAGGAAGGGTTAATATGGGAAGGCAGGGCGACATCTCTTTCATACACCGCAGCTCACAGGCTAACTGATACTTTACTGCTTTTCGGAAAGAACATTTTGTGCACTGTGATTCTCTTTCATTATGCACACTGAAAAATAAAAGTTATTTTATTCCGGAAGCTGGAGGGGGAAGGAGATGCTGATGTTGTTATGTACATCCTAACATTGCTATACAATTGAGAGCTTTTGCCCAGTTTAATGAAAAACCATCCAAACAGTGAGATGTCCATAGTTGGTAATGTCATGTGTTAAACAACCTGATAGATTTCACTTCATCACTGCGGAACTCAGAGAACTCTCTGGGGAAACTTTTTTATCTTCAGGTGTAGCAGAGGCCATAACAGTGATTATTTCTCTCTGTAGTTCTGAGGATAGCTCTAGGCAAATAAGACCCATGTTTCAGGTACACTGCATTGCCTTGCTGTCTTGCTAAAGCTGCATCTTGGGCATGTCAACTCTGGACTGAGAGCTGTGTCGTCTTGGATGCCTTCTCCTCTCATCTCCTCTGCCATGTGACATGCTGGATCAGGCATGCTTCACAGCAAATGCTAAGGAAAGCCCTCTCCTTCTCAGTTCTTCTGTGCTAGGGCTTTGTTCTTGAGCTCTGAGCATTGTTGAAGAGCCAGATAAAGAGGGGAAACTATTGTTTGGAAAGACTGACTTGTTGGAAAGATGAAAAGCAGCGTATTTGTAAGCTGTGATGACAGATCTGACTGTCCTAGCAGAAGAGGGAACTTAGCTTAGCATAAACTGAAATAATGGGCTAAAGTCAAACAGAGAAAAGTAGGAATGTTCTCTGTACAGAGAGACATTGTTTTTATAATGTATCCTCAGAGATAATTTAAAATCCTTTAAAAATCTTGATTATGTTTCTAAAAAAACTGAAGAAGGTGACTTTTGCTGTCACTGTCCATAGTGCACAGCTACTTGGCCTGTGGAGTCAAAAATCATCCTTTTCAAAAAGCCCACACTGGTTTGCAATCTCAGGGCTTATCTGCCTGATGAATTTGGACTTCTCCATCTAACTCTGGTAGCTTCCATTTTTTAAATGAAAGCTCATTGAATTTACTCAAGCATTCTTATATTCTAAAACATATGTTTCTGGTAGTTTGTCTATTTTGTTTTGGGTTGGTTTTTTTTTTGGTTTGGTTTGATTTGGTCTGGGGTTTTTTGCTTGCTACTGTTTCCCAGTTAGCATCGTCTTCCTATTTACTTAGTTCACTGTTAAAAGATGTATGTCAGATTATCCCAGGCACTGCCCTTGATGCCTGAGATGGCCACCTAAAAACAGACACTAGACAAGAATAAGGGAATAAAGGTAGGTCTTTATTTGAAGGACCTTCAAGGTACACCCTGGGCAGTCAAAAGGCTGCACCCAAGATGGACCCCAGGTCACGAGTTCTTCACACTTTTATAAGTTTGGTCCATTTGCATATCAGGATCAATTCTCCAATTACAACCCCAGTTAATGATGTAACTACCCCAAGTTTGCCCTCCTCTTCAGAGGCCTTCATTTACATATTTTGGAGCCTGGAACGATCTAGATGTCCTTGGAGAGCAAACCTAGAGTGGCTTTTTATGTCTAACTAGCATGAGAGAACAGCAGCTAACATGCCACACAAAACTTCAGAGTTACACACTAGGCAGTACAGGATTTGAAAAATATAAAAGTTAAAACCTAAGGCATCACCCTTCCCTTTAATATTACTGCCACTTTCATAACCCTACAATTTCCAATAATTTTCAAAACACATGAAAGTCCTCAGATCCACACAAATATGAATTAATATTTCAAGTACATTTTTTTGAGGCACTGTATCAAATGTTTTAATAAGGTCCAGATACATCAGCTGCATTTCTGGTTCAAACTGCTTGGCCCCTGCCTTTTGTGTTCTGAGTTTTCTTATCTGATGTGTATCTGCCTTGAGGTCAGCTGAAACTCCATCTAATAAGTATATGAAAGTCAGCATTGGGAAAGCTTCCTGTAATTCTGGCATGAAAACTACACATGGGGAAGTTGAACATAACTGAAAAAATAATCATTTAAAAAAGCTAAATGCAAGACCAGGATTAAATTTACTCTTTTTTTTGCTAAAACTAAGAATGAGAAAAACTGGTGAGTAGTCACAAAAACTTCCTTGTTCACAATTACCCCTGTGAACACAATGCTGGATAACTCGGTCCCACACACTGTGCTGTGCAGTCCCTAGAGAACATTATTTAGCACAACATGTAAGGTGCATGGACCTCACTCCTGGTGAGACGCTTCTTTGTTCTGGAACAGTGCAACTCCACCTCTTTGTGTCTCTAGTGGCATTTGCAGGTTCTGTCCTTACCCTTCTGCTAGCACAGGAACTCCTGTGATGACATGGCCAGTCAGTTCTTGGAGACAATCCAGCTGAACACTTTTTACTTTTTGGATGAGTTTTTCTGCTGCAGCACCTCAGGGAAGCAGGTTGTTGAGGTCTGCAGCCAGTGCGAGGGAAAATGCCAGAGGCTGTGTGGTCAGGAGAGGAAATGAGCCTGGGACCACAGCGTGGTCAATTTACGTACATTTACCTTACTGTGGAACAAAGCCATTAATGATTTCAGCCCTTCTGTCATAGTCCAACATCCTGTCATATGTATATTACAACTGTGTCATGGGATGGTACAGTCCAGAGCCAGGCTTGAAACCCTGCTGTGACAAGCTGAAGGATAAGCTCTACTCCTGTATCCCCTGGCAGCCTTATCTATGCAGGATAGTGTCCCAGTGTAGCTCTCTGGGAGGCTGTGGGTTCACCAGGCAGGGGGTTTGTGCCACATCTACTCCCTGTGACATGGTGCTGCCCTGGCTCCTCGGTCACTTGGACAGGGAGGGTGCCTAGCCTGGAGTTAAAGGTGCCTTCTTACCTGGATCCTTCTGGTGATTGAGCCTGTGATTCTTCACAAGCAGAGGAACTGGACCATGACTACTGGAAAAGATCTCTATGATGAATTTAAAGGCTTCATAGGCTGGGATTGAAGAGATGAAATATTTCTTCAGATTTTTTTTGAAAAGTTACTTTATTTCTGGAGATACAGATGAATTCTCAATTTTAGTCATTTTAATGAGCATTTATTATTTGGATTGTCAACTTGTAGGGACTGTTCCTTAGTGGGAAACCTGTATTAGTTATTGTAAGAAAACCCCAGAATGTAGCTGAGCTGATTCTGAGGGCAGACTTTTGTCTGAACCACTACAGGAGACTTTGGATGTTATTTAGCAGAAGTTGTGTTACAAATGCAGACCAAAAGTGGCAAACAACCCTTACAAAAGACATATTTTTCAACTTAATCATTCTGCAGCTGGTAAGAATTGATTTTTAGTGTGTTAAATATTAGGCCTGATTTATCCTGTGCAGTGTTCCAGTTTCATGCTGGTGGAGGACTTGGTCTAAGAAGAGCTGTAACAGTGTAAATTAACTCATCGATGAGTCAAGCCCAAAACATCATAGAAGAATCCTCCTGTTTTTCATAAGGGACATATTGACATATACCCCTCCAGCAATAATGTCATGTTTAGCTACTTTAATTCCCCAGAAAGTCTGTGTTCTTATACAGTAGGTATGTTTTTCACTTTTGGGGGGTGGCAAAAGATGTGCCTTCATTTTGTCCCCTCTCATTGCATAATAGGATGCTGCAACATCTTCTGCTTGCTTCACATTGACATTTTATTTCATATACAGTATTTCTGAATAATTTGTAATTGAAGTGCTTGTCGGGAAAAAAAGGGTCCGTGGGCTCCGGCAGAGGGAGAAATTGCAGTCCAAGCCAATGTGGTTGATAAAAGAAAGCTCCGTTTATTAGCAACCCAGAGGCACTTATATAGTATACCAGCTTGTTAACTCTTATGTGGCTTAAAACTTCTCAAAGCGCATTTCTACTTCTACATAATTGGACTTACATTGGCAAGCTTCTACAGTTATGTTATGATTAAAAGAATTCAGAGTTCACCCTCCTCCCTCTGGGTCTTATCTGCACAGCTGCATCGCTTCAAAACTCCCTTTTTGTTTCCCAGGCCTGTTTCTCACACAGGGATTTTTCTCATGCAGAGTTTTTCACACACAGGCCTTTTGCTTGCAGGCTCTTGCTTGTACAGATCTTTTATTGATCCCATAATTCTATCAATGATCCATGCCCCTGATCCTTTAATAATTTTGCAACAAGTGCTTTTTTACCTTTTCTGTATTGGATCTTCTGTAAAAGCTATTGCATGTGTGGTCTATTTCATTCAATACTGAAAGGAATGTTCATTTTCAATATTTGCAGGCCATTTCAGGCGGCTGAAAAAGAGAAAATGGATTACAATTATGAGCAATTCTACATCAGTCACAGTGACATAAAAATATGTTAATCTCTTAATGTATATAATAGGAAAGATGCAGAAGTAGATGCAGGAATACAATGTTTGACACCACTTTCCCCCCAGAAAAGCCTTTCTTGTGTTGTAGCTGCTAAATACAGTCCTATTTCAGTTGCCTCAGGAAATGAGAAATGTGTGAAGGACAGACCTTCACTGACCACTCACCTCTGCTTTCTCTTTTCTCCTAGGTTAAGCTTTAAGCTTCTCCTCCTCACCCAATGTTGACCTGCAGACCCAAGCACAGACACACCCTCATTGGCATCACTCTGATTCCAAATTATGCAACAGGTTTATTGGCAATAAAAGAATGAGGGCTTAAACCTGGGGGTGATGCATAATTTCTGATGGGAATAATTTCTCGTTGTTCCCATACATTTCTTTTCCATAATGTATTTTCATCACATTCCAAACAGGAACTGCATGACAAGCTTCTGTTAAGAAAGGTTGAGGAACCATTTGAAATTGTGAGGGTATGTCCAGTAGGTGTATATCCTTCTCAAACAGCTAAGTTTGAACAAGGAGATCCCCACAGACATGCTATCCATAGGAAACCCAACTCAGAAGTTTAAGCTGATGGCAGACATGGGCTGACTGCAGTTTGGGCAGAGGTGACTCTGGCTTCCTTGTGCACACCTGGGTTTGATCCAGCCAGTGGGAAGATTGGGATGGATTGTTTGGGCTCCAGAGCTGTGCACCCCTTGGTCCCTTGGGCTGCACGGCAGTGACACACACCAAAGGAGCCCCCATCTCTTGTGGTGGGACACTTTATTAATGGCTCCTTGGAGCAGCAACTGTGTTAGAGCAGATCTGCCCTGGGTGTTTTCAGGGATTTAATGAATCTTTTAGAATACAGTATTTAAATTGGTGCAGTCTTCCAGCTTGTCTGCAGCTTTAGGTACAAATGAATTTGTATAAAATTTACCTTCTCCTAAGATAATGACGCTTCTTCAAACCCTTTGGTGATGATGTAACTGAATCTAGAATCCAGGAATTTGATTCTTGGATTTAACTGTTGGGCTTTTTTCAAAAAGGACCAAGCTAAAAAGAGAAAAAGAGGGAAAACCTCAGGGAAGTCCTTGGCTTTAGCCAGCACTGTGTTTTCTGCACTCCAGAGTAATAGTGAAAATTTAATCCAACATCGGGTGCTGATTTAGGTGTCGGTGTGGGGCTAGCAGAGCCTGTTTGGGCTTGTTTGGAACAGCAGCCTCTGCAAGGAGAGAGATTTCTGCAGAACAGGGCATTTTCAGATGCAGAACTGCTGTCTCTCAGTGGCACCTTGGAGCTCAAAGTTACAGTTATGTTGGCCACAGTAAAGCAGCTGGGTGGGAAAAGATAAAAACAAAATGAATAGTTATTGTTAATGGTGATTAGAGTAATTAGTGAATGCCAGCATGGCTATTAGCTCTTGGGCAGTTACTTACTGCTACCCAAATATCCTTGCATTGCACTGACACAGTCTGTGGAATCACTTTGAAAGATTACTTAGTCCTTTGGGAGCTCTGTTTAGAAAACACAGTACACATTCCGGTCACTGCTTTTGTTACAGGATATCATTAGTAACCTTGAGTTAAAATAAGGGTGGTTATCGCTGAAGTGAAATCCTGAGCCAGTGAAGCTCGTTAAGATTTTTTGTCATCGGTGTCAAAGTGGCCAAGTTTTCATCCTTGATAATGACAGGAAATTTTTTTTTTTAAGACAGCTTGGAAACAACTACTATTGCTCAGACCACAATATTATGTATATGTGCTTGAATCAATTCAGAATGAGAAGCAGATGAAGAATTTGGAAATTTTTGCATTCATACTATTGTGTATATTCGGATATTAAAAATATTATTTGTTTGTTTTGAGCTGAAGTGAGCACATGGAAGTTGGTTTGTTGGGGGTTTTTTTGTGGTTTTAAAGTAAACTTTAACATCTTCTCACAAGAAGTAACAAATTTAAACATCACTTGACGTGAGCCTAAAACCTACCCGGATCTTTGCAACCCTGGAGAAGCCCAATCTCTGCTTTTAAAAGAGATATTACTCAGAAAAGCAAAAACCAAGTGTTCGGGGTGAATTAGGAACAACTCTAGATGACAATAGAAAACACTGTTTTGTCACAGTATCAACCACATACCGAGCACTGTGTGTGCTTTGATGCCTTTCCTCTAGGAAGGAAAATGTTCAGGCAAGAGCAAGAGGGAGCAGGGATTGGGACCTGTTCTTATGAAGGAAAGATCTTCCTTATGAAGGAAACCCAACAGACCAGGACTCCACAGCCTCTGGAAGAGGTGCCTTAGAGGGGATACAAGAGCAGTGTAATTGGCTCTGCTGAACAAGCCAAGTGGCTCAGACACAGTGAAGAGATCCCAGCACTACAGAGGGATGGAGACTGCCAAAGGGGATGCTGCCAGCTTCTGAACTCGCCCTGCCAGGGGTGACTGTAACTCTAGAAGGAGAGGGAGATCTGATTTGTTCCTTGGCATACTCCTGCTGTATTGTCCCTGCTGCTGGCCCACTCATTTTCATGGTATTGGTAAGGAAGTTGCAAAGTTTGATTCTAATGGGTTGATTAGATATTAAATATTTTGTAGCAAAACCAACATACTACTGGGATATCTTTCTGATGGGGGTGAGAACTCAGGATGTAACCTTTGGAGAGAAAACTCTTCAGTTACCTAAAAATGTGTTTCTAGCTGAGTCAAGAAAGAGATTCCTTAATCCTAATTTGAAATCTAAATTACATTAATTGAAGAGTGTATGGTTCCTGAGTTTTATGAGTAAGAATAACTGAAAATTGATTAAATTGCCATTTTTTTGTTCACAATTGTTTTCCCCACAAAAATGTTGACTAGATTTGTAGACCCAGTAGTAAATGCCAGTTTGGAAGAATTCCACTGGATTCATTGCAGTTATTCCAGTTATACCTTCCTTAGCAAGTAAAGAATCAGGCCCTGCATACACAAGTTTCCCACTTTTAGACCTGAGGGAATATAATCAGGATCCAGGCTAAGGTTCCATTACAGATCAAGCCTTTCATATGAAGATTATAAAATCAGTAAAAAACAAGCTTAGTTTGGCAGTGACTTCAAAAGAGACCTTTGGATGATTTTATCAAAAACAGAAGAGAAAATTTGTTCTTCATGCTAGAAATCAACATATGTCTCATTTTAGGAGATGTGATCTATATTGACTAGGGGTTTTTGTGTAGAGAGAAAAATACCATATTTGAGTGAATTTTTCTTAGGGCCACTTCAGGTCTCTGTAAACATTTCTGCCCTCAAAAATCTTATCCCATAATCTCAGAGAAACATTTTTACCCAATGTATTTAGATCAATATTTTTGGTTTATTTATTTATGTTGTCTTGTCTCTTTGACTGCCTGAGGCTTCAAATAAGATTTCAGAAGTTTATCCCAAGTTTCTGTAATAATTTTGCAGGAAACTTGAACATTAAGAGTTGTGGTTTGGATTTGTAGATGCTAATGCAAGAAAGCACCCAAGGAATGCAACTTCTCTAAACTCTTGCACTGCAAGAGACCTCATAACCACTAAGGAAGGGAGTTAAAACCTGATTTTCTCTTCAGCCATTGCCAGGAAAGCTGCCAGCCAGATGGATAATCTGTGGTGGATGGTCAACAGTCATAGTTAAAAGTTCTCTGTATGTTGCCATCGCTTTTCAAAAGTGCATATTCCCCAAATGAGCGCAAATATATAGAGTGATAATGGGATGGGCATTGATGTCTTCTCTAAAACAATCACTGGATGTCTCAAGTCTTACTGGCTTGCACAGTCTGTGTGCAAGAGCCATGGTAAATGCTGCCCCAGCATCCATCCTCCCAGTCAGAGGGTGTAGCAGCTCCTCTCAGGTGTGGTTGAACACCTCTCAGATGACATCTGACATTAAAAAGGTTGATGCAGAGGAAATATTCTGCTGAAATAGATAAAAATAATATTAAAATAACCATACATGTAGTTGATAGTATTGGCATTAAAGGCAGATAATAACGTATGGCCATATTTCTCTCCTGCAAAAAAAAAAAAGCTCAAAAAACCCCTTAGCCTGCCATTTGGTGGTGTTTAAATACATTTCAACAGCAAAATGTTTGGTCTGGAATGAGGTATAGTAGAAAATCACTCCTACTATAAGTTATTAGAGGTGAAGCATCATTTATGACTCTGTTCTGAAGAGGGATGAGGGAGCTGCCTAGGCAAGTCCCCTGCTCAGTCTGCCTGCCCCCAATTCAGTGATGTCTCCAAAGAGGTCTCTAAATGGAGCTTAGCCCTGTATTTCTGTCCTCCATATGGGCCCCGTTTCCTGTTTTCCTTCCACTAGCCCAAAGATGGTCACATTTTTAAGGGTTTGCAAACTGCTTCAGAAAGGGCAGGACAGACTCGAGCTCTGGAATCACAGTGGTCACACCTGAAAGAAACAGTCAGCTGCATTTATCCACATGTCAGAACAGCAGTGTCCCTGCTTCATCAGAAACTGAGTAGTCGTTGCTAGAATCAGGGCAAATTCACGGAACATTAAAGGTTTTTCCCACTGCCCTGTACAGTTAATTTCACAGCTTCCACTATTTGAAGTGGCTAACTTGTATTATTTTTAATGAATCAAAGCAAATGCTGTCAGAACTCCTAATGGTTGTTTCTATCTACTATACCTTAAAAAATGTACATATGTATCCTTCCTGGTTTACTGCCAGTCAATCAATGTTAAAGCGCTGACATATGGATGTGGGATTTTTTGCTGTCTTTAAAATAGGATCAATGACATTAAGGTTTGTCATGTAAATAGTAGAAATAAAGCAGAAAAATCCAAGAGCTATTTATGGTTTTAGGATGACATCTGTAATGTGGGTGGCATAGAATGAAAAGTAGAAAATTTCAAAGCTGTTCATGGTTGAATGAATTGACTGAGCATATATTTTTTAGTGGTTTAAAAGGCATTAGTTATACAAAGTTCATGCATGCAAACAAAATTAATATATGAACTAAGGATAAAATAAATCTATGAACTGGCTGCACAAATCTCAGTCCATTTCTTTGCTCATTTTCCACTCCCGCCCTTTTTTCTCTGGTCTGTTCACTCCTGAACAGGCTTTTTGCTGAAACTCATAAATAGCCTGAAAAACAGTAATTTAAGAGGTCAGCAGCTCCCAGCAAAAGCTTCTGTTGCCCTTGACAGGATGCTTTTGGTTGGCTGAGTCTCTGCAGGGACCAAACAATCCTGATGGCCAGGTTGATCTGCCCTGGCAGTGCCCAGCTCCCTACTGCAAATAGATTTTAGAGGAAAGAAAAGAACCCTCCGTCTGTTGCATTCCAAACAAGTGTTTGGCAGCAGTGACTCATGCTGCCATAATGCAGGGATAAACATTTGGAAGACATAAAGCTGCAGCTTTAGAGATGATGGCAGGAAGTTTGATCCATGTAAGGCACCACAAAGGAGAAGCTCTCAAGGGGCAGGGCAGAGAGGCACCTGGCTTTCAAATCCATCCTCTGCTCTGAACAGGAGGGAGAACCATAGTGAGCGTGCTGTGTACAGAGGGCATTTGGAAGTGGCCTCTGACAGGGGAAGATAAACCACTGCTCCCCAGCACTGGTGAGTATCAATTACTGTGCCCCAGAAAAGCCACAGGGTTAAAATCAGGAGCTCCTTTCCCACAGTTTTAGTTCAGTTTTGTACGCAGCTGACTGCTCAAAGGCAGCGCACTGTGCTCAGGCTTCCTGCTGTGCATGTGGGCTGGGAGCAAACCTGATTTTCCCAGAATAATGGCTTTCTTGAAGGGAAAGGCAGTTGTAAAAAGTAGGGTATTACTCTGTATTTGATAATAATTACTCGAGAATTGTAATCGTCTCCATTTTTACAGTTGCTGAATGAGGATTCATTGAAGAGCCCATGCCAGGAGATGTCTCAGAATAAAGCAAGCAAAGTGAAAGCATGCTTGCTCAGCTGTGCCCTTCCAGCAGTGCTCTTGACTCTTCAGCAAAGGTGTGCTACCAGCCTGACCATTTCCAGGGGAGCTGGTTGTAAGGATCTGGAGCTGGTCACCCTTAGCAAAGACCTTCCCAGATACTTTTACAGGAATGATTTACAGAACCTGCTGAATTCCCTTGTCTTTGTGCCACCCCTTCAGTGCAGGCACTGACTGCTGTAAGCAGAGATCACCAGATCATGGGAGTGTTGCAAAAAAAAGACTCAAACCCCTTTCCACAGTTTCAACTACATTGAGGCAACACTCAGCCCAGAGAAAGAGAAGTTTTAACCATTTTAAGCCTAGACTGTCATTGAGACAATATTTTTTTTTCCAGAGGGCTGGTATATGGTATTTTCAATAAGATAATTAGACAGGTCAACTCTTAAGATAGTTAAGTTTTTAAAAATTCTTAGGGGTTAAGTTTGTCATTTCAATACAACATTATTAATTCTTCTGCTGCTGTTGTTTCCAAAAACACTGCAATAGCAAAGGTCTGGCATAGCCTACAAATAACCAGAAACATTGAGAATACCTCTAGGAATTTCACAGTAGATGTGCATGCAATTGAAGTGTCCAAGTGATATGGTGCAGAATAATTATTTAAATAACATGCTAATCTTTGCTGGAAATTAGCAATACCGTTTCAAGCAAGGCAAATCATAAGCAATTACATGGAATTATCTGGTTACTTATGCTGCAAACAGAAAAGTCAATTATTTCTACTCAAGACAGCAGCCACAGCTTCAGCACATTCCCTTTCTTGCAGTTTCTGGAGATGAATTCATCTTCCCAAGTTCTAAAATTTGCTTTGCTTTTGCACTTACGTTCTCTAAAGCTGAAAATATGACCACACATATATAAAATAACCGTTTTATAATAAAATTATGTGAGAATTATTAACAAATGGGTCTACAGTTCCATTTTCCTCCATGCCTAAAGTCGATGACCAGTTTGGACCCCAAAGGACTGATGTATTTAACACACACTATGTGCTGGAGCTTTACATTTTCAGACCACCTGTGCAATGACAATTGCTGTGTGTTCAGTGCATCAAAGGCTGCAGAGGTATCACAGGTTCCAATCTTTCTGTATCACTCAGCTAAACTAATGAAGGTATTGGCATAGAAAACATTTTCTCTTAGTCAGAAAAGGCCTACAAAACATGCAGACTTGAGACCCATTACAGCTGTTCAGGCTCCTGTTGAGTTTCTTTCTTTATTGAGCTTTCTTGAATTTTTTTTCTAAAAACATTTCTTCAAATTGGATTTTATTTGACCTTTGATACGCATTAAATCAAAAGCAAAAAATTCAGGTGCTGTGAAAACCACAGCTCTCATGTGCTGGTTTCCAAGGGCACTTCCTACAGAATTTTTTCATCTCTCCACCATATTTCAAAATCTTCAGTTCTTCCAGCTAATCTGAGAAATCTCCATTTTGTTGCCTGTGAGGTTAGTGGGTGGCTGGGTCTGACATTCAGTACTGAAAGTCTCAGATCCAAAATAATGTGTTCAGTAGCTTGTCAACTAAATAGAATGAAAAAGCAGAAGTCTTACAGAAAACTTTCATATACTTTGTGGTATTAAAACATAAAAATTTTAAGGGTTTATTTCTCAGTATAAACAATAAAAAATGCAAATTGCCAAAAAATGGTGAAGGAAGATGAAAGTAAGAGTTGGGCTCTAAGTATGCTGAGAAAATGACTGAGGATAATGAAAACACTGAGATGAAGTTGAAGAGAAAATTTATTCAAACCTGTTTAAATGCAATGTGCTGTGGAACTCCATGAGTTGGTGGTAATTCTGTATTCACTGCATGGCCAAAGGATCTCTGTGTCTGGGATTTCTGAGTGCCAGTCCTCTTTCTGGCACAGCCCACATCCCACTGCCAAGTTCAGTGGTCCCAGGTCCCAGCGTGCTGACATTGTAGCTCTGCCCTGCCAAATCTTCATCACCCCTCCAGGTATCAGAGATACTGCCAAGGCCTCTCCCCGGTACCAGAGACATCTCATCATGCAGTGGCTCTCTGCCTACTGAAGCAGTTTCAGTGGAGGCTTCAATTTGTTCATGTTCCTGTCACTTCAGTAGTTTTTTGTTTGCAAAACTGCGATTCTGACATTGTGTTTGTAGCTAATAAGCCACAGCCTCCTCAGAGGGCTCTCAGCCGAAGTAACTCTGAGTATGATCCTCCACAGTGAAATGTGGTTGCTGTCTGTAGAGTGACAGTAAAAGCTGTGCTCATATTTTGCTCCTCCAGACCCATTTCCTCAGCTTATGAGGGAAAACAAGGCTTTTCTGGCTGTCAGGATTGCAAACTCAGGCTGACATCTGAAAACTGAGCTATGTTCTCCCAGCATCATCATCCACCCCCAGCCCTGGAATTTGTACTTCACTCTTAACTTTGTTGATGCTGAAGGCAAAATTACCCACCATCATGACAATGACACCCATTGTTGTTAAGGAAATGCCTTCAGCACAAGGCATTATTCTCAGCTTTCTCAAAAATTATTCTTTGTATTCTCGTCTTTCCTTCTTTTCCTCAGCCCAGGGGTGATTTTCTTCCCTTGTGAAAATGTAGCTAAATACTAACCAGCTATTAGTGAGATATTTTGGCTCTGGATGAGGCACTTTCACTAGAAAAAGCTTTAAATGCTTTTGTTGCTATTTATAAACTTAGAGTATATAAATAACTTCTTTTAAATGCTCTCAGAATCCTAGTCATCTAGTCTTTTGCAGTGACATTGATTCCACTGGTTTTACAGAAAGTTGCCTTTCTAAATTTCTGGAAATCTGTATGGGCCACACAAAGTGTGGGACAGTTCTTGAATTTTTTTATTTGTTAAATCTGGAGGCGGGAGGGGGATTGTTTCTAAAGCAAATATTTCAATAAGCCATATCCTGAGTATTTTCCTTGCCCATCAGAAATAATGGGAGGTAAGTCTCAGAGAAAGGCCATTAGAACATTGTTCCATAAAGGGAATAGAAGATGAATGAATCATACTCTTGCTTTAAGCAAGAGTAAACAAGTCATTCTGTGAGCAGTAGAAATGGTAAAATAAGGTTCCTATAGATTTTTACATTTTTACATTACTAGACATTTTCAGTCTTCTGCCCTTGCTTCTCTCCTCAAATCCTTCATCCTCTCTGTGGCCCAAACACCTCCCACTCATGTGCTGTGGTCCTTCCTACGACCCTCTGTTCCATCCTGGAAGCATGTCAATTTCCCTCTTCCTGGTCCCCCCACAACCATGCTGCTGTATCCTGCAGCTGTGTCTGTTTGGTACTGGATAGACAAGAGGTGGAATTGCCTGGAAATAAGTGTGTCCTGACTGGGGTCATCAGGCAGCTCAAGCTGTGTCTCTGCTATTCCACTGCAATTTTTCCCTAAAACCACAGGAGCGTGAGTCTGGGGAAACCTCTGTTCCTGTAATCAGTGTAGTTTGTATTTGCCAGTTGGTTAAAAAATTGGTTGAGGGGAGGTGTTAGAGGCAGTTTGATTAGATTGATCATTATCTTCCTAAGAAAATGTCCAAAAGCCATTAATGAATTTTCTTTGTGTCCTAAACCTATGAAAATGGTGATGGTCTAGCAGGGAAGCCATGTGAGAAACAGCTGAGGTCTCTTGGCTTGTTCATCCTGGAGAAGAGAAGACTGGAAGGAGGCCTCATCACAGTCTGCAGCTTCCTCACCAGGGGAAGTGGAAGGGCAGACACTGATCTCTGCCCTCTGGTGCCCAGTGACAGGACCCGAGGAAACAGCAAGAGGCTGAGTCAAGGCAGGATTAGGTAAAATACTGGGAAAACAGTTTTCCCCCAGAGGGTGGTTGGGCACCAAACAGGCTCCCCAGGGAAGCAGTCACAGCACCAAGCCTGCCAGAGTTCAAGAAGCATGGGGACATTGCTCTCAGGCACCCGGTGTGACTCTTGGGGTTGTCCTGTGCTGGGTCAGGAGCTGGACTTTGACAATCCCTGTCAGTCCCTTCCAAGTCAGGATATTCTATAATTCTGTGAAACTGGACCTGAAATGTTTCCTTCACTCCAGAAACCAGTCTGTATTAGGAACATAACTCCCACAAATCCCTTCACTTTCCACAGCAAAAAAAGGGTCACAGACTTCCATTATCAGCTCACATAATACTTGTAATTACTCATGTTGATTCCAATACATGGAAAAGGCATATCAAAATTAACAATAAGTAGAAATTTCCCCCTTATTTTTTCCCTCTATTAAGTTTAGAGTAAGTTTGATTAATAAAGCTTGAATTCTCATCAGCTGAATGCTGACATGCTCACTGAGATGCACTCCCACTAACCTAAGTGTGCACCTGAAGAGGAATTAGGGAGAAGATGGCTGTGAATGGTTAGTTCTATTTTAATACCTATATTAAATTAATACTGGGAAGTATTATAATGGCATAACTATGTAGGCAGATCAGATAAATATTGACTTGTGGTTGACAAAGAGATGATTTAAAATACCCACTGAGTGCTGGCCCTGGCCATGCATTTTCATTCCTGCTTTCCTCTGTGTTCCTGGGTGAGATCCTATCCCATTGGCATCAGTGGCAAGGCTCCCAGCTGCACCAGCAGGGCTGTAATTTTACTCTTCAAATTAACATGTTACAAACTTTTGTACATGTTGTCATATAGGTGGACAAAATAAGAATGAAATAGTTTTGAAGACTCTTTCTGTAACACAGCGAAAATAACCGTGAAGGGACTATGATTTGAATGCATCCAGCTTTACTGAAGTCAGTCTGTATAGAATGAATTAAGCATATTGCTTAATATGCAATTAATGCATATTTTAAATTAAATGCAATTAATGCAATTTTAAATTAAAATTCCATGCTTGTGGATTTTTCACATATCGAAGAAGCAGGAAAAAGAAGATAAATGTTTCCCAGATACTTATGAGTGCACCTAGTAAATTTTACAGCTATTAAAAAACAAACCCAGAAGCAAACAAAATAGTTCCCCCAAGTAAAAGGGTGCAAACACATAACCAAGTGGGCTCAGGCTGCCTCCCTCCTCAGTCCCTTTGAGCTGGTTCTGCTGACAGAGAAACCCTCTCATCACGGCCAGGGCTGAGTGTGCACACACCAGCAGTGAGGAAAGCACCTGAAACATCCTGTCACCTGGAGGCTGGGCAAACCTCTAATGATAGAAGATTGTGTTTGGAGAAGATAAAAGAAAACGAATCACGCAAACAATTAGATGAGATCTATGGAGTCTGCCCTGGCATGTGGATGGGGGTGATGGAGAGCTGTCCCTGGGATTCCTCACAGACACCACATGGCCCATGGCTATGGGCTGGCCTGGCCCCAGCCCAGGCTGGGTGATGAGATGTCTCTGCCATCTTGAGAGCAGTGGCACTCACAGGGCCTGGGTGAGCATCTCCTATGAGCAGCCCAAACTGTGGCACAGGGAGACACTGACTTGCTAAAAAGCAAAGGAACACAGCTTTGGTTTCCAAGAGCTCTGGAAAGAAAAGCCTTCATGCAATCTTGCATAATTTGGGATATTTGAGAATGAAAAAAACCCGAACAAACTTTAAATGAGTCTATGTTGAGCAAATGACGATTGTGCAATCCTTGTACAAAATATATATCTGGGAATAGAAATGGGCTGTTCGAAAAAGAAAAAAAATGCACTGATGGAACTAAGGTCCTAAATGTTTCAAAAGTGGGAATCAGCAAGGACCACCTGTGGAAAGGTTTGTAGCCCCAGAGCTTGAGGGGCATCTTCCAAGTGATAACTCCTCTCTTTCTGTGGGAAACTCCGCAGCTGTGTCCAAGGGAGAAAATATTTAAAGATATATCCTTATAGGTGTATGTGTATGTGTGATGTACACATGTAGGTGTGCAAATAATTGGGAAAGGAATTAAAAGCTGATTCCAAAACTGGACAAAATGAAACCAGGGACAACCCAGGGCATATTTTACACCCAATAGATGAATAGACGGGAGATGAGCCCATGATGAGCCATGGGCATCCATGTCTAAGTGTTTTTCCCAAAGATCTCAGTGTGATTCAGGGCATTCTATCTTCGAGTTAAGAAAGCACCTTGTGGTGCTTTCTTAATGAAAGAGAAACAGATTATATTCTTCTCTGTTTTTCCTACCAAGGCCATCACGGCAGGAAAAACACCAAAGAAAGGAACACGCTGAATGTCCTGTCCTCGCCAGGAGGGGCCGCGGGGCTGGGAGCCAGGGAGGGGAAGCGCAGGGCCCGGCCGGCAAGGGGCGCTCCCGGGCGGGGCAGCGTACCTGTGCGGGGCGGGTCATGGCACCTGTGCCGGGGGCGGGCGCACCTGTGAGGAGGGGCGGGGCGGGCGCACCTGCCCGCGGCCGGCGGGGCGCGCTGGGGCCGCGCTGCGCGGAGGCTGGCGGCAGCATGGCCCGCCTGCTGGGCACCCTGCGCTGCTCCCAGCCCGTGGCGCGCTTCCAGCGCTCCTGCGGGCTCTTCCTCGCCGGCGACGAGGGCGGCGGCGACCCCGCGGAGGGGCCCCGGGACCGCGGCGCCTGCAATGGAGCGGGCGCGCTGCGCTGCCCGGCCGGCGGCGGCCGCGCTCCCCCCGGCGGGGTGCGGAGCGGCCGCGGCCCGCAGGTGAGTGCGGCGGGGGGCCCCGGCTGTGACTCAGCAGAGCCTCCCCCGGCACTGTGCGCGCAGGGATGCCCCGGGAGGGTCTCCCCGCATCCCGCCGCCTGCCCGGGCCGGTGCTGGGAGGAGGGAAAAAGGGTTTGGGCTGCGAACGGGGAGCGCTGTGCAGTGCCGCAGCCCATCCCGGCCCCGCGGGGGAGGCGTCTTTGGGTTCTCCGCGCTCCCCCATCGCTGACGCCCCCGGAATGGGGCGGTCGGTGCCAGCGGGAGCTGCCTGTAGAGGGGCCTGCGGGACACCGCAGCCTCGCCCCGGGATGCGGCTGGGAGGGAGCAACTCTGTTCCCCGCGGGTCTCTCTCCGTGCGGGGCGCACCTGCGGCGGTGCTGCGCTGTCCCCGGCCCCTGCTGTCCGCATCGGGTGGGGCTGTGCCCGCAGCCGGCCCCGCCCGGCCTGGGCTCCGAGTGGCTCGTCCCTGCTCAGCGCAGCCGAGGTGCCATGGAGCCAGGCTCAGCGCCCAGCGCTTCCCGCTGGCCAGGCAGGTCGCGGCGTTTCCCGGCACTGTCTGTAACTCCCTTGCGTATCAGAAAGGAACAGGGAAGATATGATGCAACCCATGTGTACAGGTCGGACGACCTGCTTTTTCTCTTACTGTAATGACTTGAATTCATTAGCAGATCGCCTTGTGGTGCCTTTTGGAAATCAGGTGTGATAATGGGCTTCCAAACTCTACCTGCAATATAAACATGGACCAGCCGTGAATGTCACAACTCTACCACTCCTTCCCTTTCATACTATGTTGCCCTTCCCTGTTTCACATCCAGTGCCCAGATTCTCATTTCAAGCATCTAAAATTCTTCCTTAGCTGCTTCTTGATTCTTTCTCAACTAGATGTTGAGCAGTCTGTTCAGTTCTGAACTACAGTAAGCTCTATTTCGGGTAAATTATGCAGAAAATTCACTAAAAGATTTATTATCACTGCTTTCTTTTGAACAACGACGTAGTTCACGTAGCAGTGTTGATACTAAAATCCCGTCGAAGTTAATGCTCCGTGAATGTAGCTGTTCACCTTGAGCTATTGTTTTGGGTTTCACAAAGTAAGGCACAATTACTTTTATGTGAAGGGTGAATGGGTTCCAGGTGAGACTCCGTGAAACTTGGAGATAGTAGCAGAAGGGTTTGTTTCCGCAGAATTAGGACACTCACTTCTGAAATACGAAAGCTGGGTTCAAACATCCCCAAAATGCAGATGGGAGTAATGGCTTGAACAGTGTTTCAATGAAGGATTAGAATTATAAAAGACAGGGTCTCTCTGTTCCTTTTTATCGAAACTGGAAATGAAAAGTCCATTTTTACAAGGAGGGTCTTCTGCAACCTGACAAGAAATGTGAAAAGTGAATTTGGATCTCCCTTAGGCTAAGGCTCAGACCCCCTGCTTTGTTGCTAAATGACCTGGGGTTACCCTGATGTATCTGCAAATAAGCCGGTTTAGGAGTTTCATTTACATAGGAAATTCCTTGCCCATAAATTCTCTATGGACAGTGGCATTTTCTTGCTGTTAGCTGCACGTGTTTGCAGAAAGGTGCTAAAGTGCTGCTCCTGCATCTCCCTCCTGGTGACCTTGTGTGGCTCTGTGCTCATCCATCCCTTCCTGAAACTTGGGAGTTTCAAAGTCCTTGTCAAGTTGATTTCTATGAGGTAGTAACTTTCACACTGCTTTGTCTTTACTGTCACGACTGTCTTCAAGGTTCTCAGGTTCTCCCACATAAGTTCTTGGACAATCACTAAGGTATACCTGTAAAAACAGAGTATATTGCATGCAGTGAAGATGATGTGAATGGCTTACTGGATGATGGGACTGCCACAGCTCCATCTCTCCAGAACATTCCCCCTTTCTTCAGTGCCAGGTCTCAGGTCCCTGCATCTGACATGGGCTGGATTGTGTGCCAGGGTGGCCCAGCTGGAGAGATTCTGGGGAGAGGGAATTGAGGGCTGGTAGCTGGTGGCAGTTTGGGAGGGGATGGACACACCTGGTAGGGAGAGATGCTGTACTGCATGGAGAGAAAACAGGATGCCTCAAGAGGGTAAAAAGACAGCTCGTGATTCTTCAGCATCTTCTTTAACCTGGAGATTAAATGTTAAAAGGAAAAAAAGGCCACAAGGCCTGATTACAGTGGTCAGCAGCAGCATGAGTGGCTGTGTGTCTGAATCTTTGTAAATCAGTCCTGTCTGCCCCACAGGAGTTGCCATGAGATGAGACAAGGAATGAAATGCTTAGATGTGAGAGCTGTGGCTGCATGTGCTTCTTAAACATTGAATCAGTCACCTAGCCCATGTTCTTGATGTTCCTTGGTTACCAGACCATTTAGAAACACTTTTTAATACCTCACATGACAACTCTGGTATCTGTGGAAGATACAGAATGGTGCTAGTCCAACACACTAACTGGGTTTATGTCCTGGCTTGGACTAGGCATTGAATCTATGGGCTTTTAGTGGAGAAACTGACTTGGTCTACTACTACAGAAGACAAGAGAGAAACTGCTTGTAATTATCCTGTCTCTAGCTAATACTACTTCCTTTTCTGTGCTGCTTTCTATTATTAGTTTTATTTTTTTTATTTCTGGAACAGCTTAAAAGGTATCTTTTCCCGACACTTTGTATGAAATCCTCAAGTTGTGCTCTTAAAAACACCAACTTACTACCTGAAGCCTTCTCTGGTGTCCTCTGAGCGGCCAAAAAAAGGCTACATATTTTTTAAAAGTGGAGCTTTGCTTATCTCTAATCTCCTGCTCCTGAAATTGATAGCCTGAATGAAAGGGAACAAAGAAAAAAAGTAATCTTCTACTCAAAGTTCTTTGTAGAGATTTGTTTGCCTTTCTCCACTCTTCTTTTCCCGGATGCTTTATCATCTCAAGATATGTCTTCCTGCCTTTGAGTGTGTACAGTTCATGTTTACATTGTAGTTATTCCTTAACCGTCAGAACTGCTCCGAACTGGAGCAATGTTTACAACCTGCCTGATGATGATTAGTGATTGCATGGTTCTTGCTCGTGCCGTAGGTGAGGAGGATAATAACCAGGATAACAGCCAGGTGATGGTAACAGAAACAGAGAAGGCAGGTACAAACTGCACATTCATCTCAGCACAGTCCCAAAAAATGTTGTGAATTACTTGCAAGATATAGATGAAAACACTGCTTTTGCTGTGATGGGATGACTGGTAATTTGAAGCGTGCTTGCTCTAGAGTCTGAGTCAAGGTCTGTCTTCTGTGGTGATTCCTTGCAATAGATTTTTTCATCAGCCTCAGAGTCTTGCATTTTCTTTTAAAATTGTTTTGCAGGCTTACTTGGTTTCACATTGTGTCTCTTTCCGTGCAGCAGTAAGTTGGTGGTAGGTTCAGCAGGAGAAGCAAACCCTTATGAAAAAAGCCCAGGAGCCCTGCTAGGAGGACAGGCAGCAAGGCATTTCTGCCTCAGGTGCTAACACTTTGTCCTCCTAGAGAATACAGCCGAACTTTTGGAAGCTCCTCCATTTGGAGCTGCAGCTGGGGAAACATGAGATCCAGTTTCTTATTTCAATGGGCTGAGCACAAGGCTCATGTTCCCCAGCATCACTCCTGTGTTCCGGTACTCCATGTTCAGATCTCCCCTACCTGGTGTGGTTGCCAAGGGAGCTTGACCATCCTGCATGTGTCCAATTTTTGGTTTAAGGTTTAAACCTCTCTCCAGGGAGCAGCCTGTCATCCCCTCCAGAGAACAGGCTGCAGAGACAGGTGTGTGCTGTTTGTTACCGTCTCATCTTCAGGATCTTGCTGCAGAAACACCTGAAGCTAACAAAAGTTTGTGAAGCTGTGCTGATTGCAATAGATATCCTGTGTGGTGCCTGCTGCTGAGAGAGTGGCTGCTGGTTGGGTGGGTGCTGGCACAGGGGCACACGAGGGGCCGTGCGGGCAGCCTGAGTCCTTACACCAATGATGATGATGTGCTTCATGACTCAGTGCTTCCTGGCTCACAGCCTGAGTCATCTTTTTGGAGGCCACTGGACCTTGTAATGAGGAGCTGTCAGGATCCTAGGATTAATTCCAGTGCTTGGAGGTGAGCCACTTACTTCTTTATAATTCTGCTGAATGTCTTGGGCCATTAGTTCAGATATCAACCAGAATGATAAAATCTAATTTGCAGTCGTTTTTCTCCTTTGGGTCTCTGGAGAACAGGAGTAGATTTAACAGATAAGAAGACAGAGAAAATGTGTTCTGGGAGATTCCTTTGGACAGCCATTTCTTTCACTTTGCCTTGTGTTTATGCTCTGCAGGGAATGTGTATGTGTCATCTGAGCAGTGAAAGGTGACTAATGACTGCTATGGCAAGTAAATCTGAGGTCTAGAAGGTACAGGTAGTGTTGTCTAAATCATGAAACTTTTATTTAAAATGTCTGTTCACTTTCCTGATTTAAAGGGTTTCATATCAGTTCAGCGTAGTTAGCACCTGTAATTTACTTTCCCAAGGTAAACTCCTATTGGTCTAGATGTAATGCTTTTAAATGGAGCTAAATTGCTGATTTATTACTGTTTTATTTTATCACTAAATTTTGGAATATTTATTACTAGATATAAAAACAAACAAAAAATGTGTTTAATCTTTCCTTTCGAAGACAGCTGGCAGTTGCAAACCACTGTTAATAGGGTTCCGTGAGCCTGTGGGTTCTGACACACAGGAAATGGTCACTATCACCCCAGGCCAGGTCATTGTTACCCCTTTGCAGCTTGCTCCACTGGATGGCATTATAACTGCTTACTTATATCCACCAGTTTAATGAGGTGTATTGCCTTTAGTGTTTCCCATTACCATCTCCCTTTGCAAAGGGAGAGTGTTGGGGTACTTTATTTTACAGGAGGAGTCAGTGTCAGACACCTCAGTTGTGCCACAAGAGCAAAGCCTGGATGTTTGCAGGGGGAAGGGCCCAGAGACATTAGTGAGGAATCTGTTCCCTGACAAATATACAGCCCACCCACCCGGATGAGTGGCATGAAGCAGAGGGCAGGGTAAGCCAAAGACTGAAGGAAGGGTCTAGGGAGGGGAAGGGAATCCTTATGGAAGGGCAGCTGACCCCCATGTCACCTGCAGGTGTGAGGTGCCAGGGGGAGAATTGAACTGGCACTGACTGAAGTATTGAAGCTGGCAAGCACCTGCCAAATAGTTCCAACAGTGCTGTGCCAAGGGGGCTGCAGCCACAGAGTGGCTCATTCAGTGGGGTAGGAGATCCAGCAGAGATCCTTGAAGCAGCACTTGCTGGCAACATCAGGTTACATGTCGGTCTCCTTGTGTGTTTCTCCATCAGAAACAGAGCTGACATTGGCATGGCCTGCACTAATTGCAACTAATAATGAGGCAGCAAGTGAGTTAAGAACATCTTATCTGCAGCTCTCCTCCCAGGGGCAGGCTGGCTGCTGAGGTGTCCTCCCACGAGCCTCTCCACAGCCACAGCTGCAATTTGAACATGTCCCTTCCTCCTTACAGGGGTCTTCCAGGCTGTAGTTAATTTCTGAAATAAAATCTTAGGGTGAGAACAAGCTCTTTGCTCTGAAAAGAAATGTAACAGTGAAGTCCTGGTTCTCCATGGTCATTGGCCATTCCTGTAAACTTCTGTTGGGTTGGACTAGGTTAGGTTAAGCTTCTGTTGAGGATCTCGTCAGACCTGGTGTGCTGAGGGAAAAGCGAGCAAGAGTCTTCCCATTCCTCCCTCTCAGTATCTCTGCAGAACACCTTGGGTATCCAGCAACCCTGGTAACACCCTGACTCATTTGGTTTTGGCAGGAAGCCAAAGCTAAGAGGTGGTGGTGCTTGAGGGAGATGGGTAGGTGTGTGGGCAGGGGGGCCATCTAATGCTGTGCAATTGGAAAACTGCTGTTTTGTGGCACATCCTTCTACCCAAAACCAGTTTTAGTAACACTGTACCTTTGGAAATATGAAGTACAGTAGAGTTTCAGAGGAATCTGATATCTATTTTGAAGCTGGAATCCCCATCTTTCTGAACCGCCTGTAATTTGCTTTCTCTGTTTCTTAACTTGTGTTTTCCTCCCTCTGTCCACAGACACTGGTGCTACCTAATCCTTAAAATACCTTCCTCAGACATTTCCAGGTGTAAGCTCTGTGTTGCACCTCACAAAATTGCAGTCTAATTCTCCTAAATTAAAATGAAATTAAATAAACCTGTTCTTCCACTGTAAAACAGGCAGGAAGGAAGGCTTTTCCTTCTGCCCTTCCCTTTCCTGCCTCTCTTGCTGTATTGCTTCCATACTGCATGAATTGGCCAGTTCTTCCTGGAATGTGGGAGGATGCTGAAGTGCACGAGAAGCTCACCCACCACATCTGCCAGGGCAGCTGAAACAGCAGTGTCCAACCTGCCCAGCCTCTGCCTGGTGAAGCAGGGCTCAAGGAATAAAGGAGGTGAGCTCCTCAAGGAGAAGTGCACAGCCCTATTTATGCTGGTGTTGTGCAGCTTTCTTGGCAGGAAAATGCTGCCAACACCCATCAGTGATTCAAAACAAAAGTGCAAGAAGTGGACGTCTCGGGAGTTATTCCAGCAATGGGAATGACCATAAGAGGAACAGCTTTCCATAAAGAGCAGGCAAGGAAATAAACGCAGAGGCATTCCCCTCCACGTCAGAAAGGTGCATACAGGTGTGTGCTCAAAAGTCTGAAGATCATGGTGGAAGGCAGACCTGTTGGAGTTGCTCAAAATTACACTGCGAGAAAAGGGGTGAAACATAATTCTGATCCCATGACACCACTGTGTGGAGACGGTCAGATTGTCTTGCCTTTTTAAGAGCAACAAGCAAAAGCTCCAAAGTATATTAGCTGGTAGGTGTGAGGGTTTGACTAGGTGATCTTTAAAGGCCCCCTTTCAACCCAAACTAATCTATGATTCTTTGAGTCATGGATGTCAATTCTCCAGGCATCTGCTAAGAAAGGAATATAGGAAGTTAAATGGCCTGTGAGTTTGAGTGCCACGATGGAGACCTTTTGATGGAAAGTGATGAGAGTCTCTTCAGAACAGGTTTCATAGCCGTGTGGAGATCACTAGCTGGAACTGTAGGCATGAGAGGCATGATGACTGTGAGATGAATTTAGAAGAAGCTGCAGTTAGGCTGGAGGATGAGAACAGAAGTCAAATAGTCTTGTCAAGCTGAAGGTATGGTTGAAAATTTACTTCTATTCGAGAGGTGCAGATACTTATTGAAGAAGGTGTAGACTCAACGGTAGAATGGAAAACAACAGATGTGGTAGAGATTTCTTGGAGGAAAAAAGCTGATATCACAGGTTTGACGTGGCTCACTGGTGGCAAACCTCTGAAAACTGCCCACAGAAGGAATGACATTGTGCAGGACTGTTCCTTCAGCATTGCTGAAGTGTCACATCTAGTCTTTGGGCTCTGTAATTCAACACAGGCATGTTAGGTGCTGTGTCTGGAAAATGCTCAGTATCCCCTGTAAGAATTACCAGGTGACTGGGGAGTGGAAGAGAGGACAGTTATGTCCTTTTTGAATGCTTATAACAACCTTCTTCTGTGTCAGCCCTCCGAGGAAGGAGACAATTTGTTCCTTGTCTGCAGTAGATAAGAAAATAGCCATAGGTTTAAATTTCAGCAAGAAAGTTTCAGTCTAGGTGGCAGGAGAGCAAAGCACTTGGAGATTGCCTGGAGCAAGCAGTGGAGTTTCCACCTCTGGTTCGGTAAGGACAGGTTAGACAAACTCCCACCAGAGCGATGGGAGTGTAAGCCATCATCCTTGGTGGGCAAGCTGGACCAGCCTTGGTTTAGGTTGTCTGTCAGGAAATGTGAGGCTGTCCGTCCAGTGACTGCAGGCATGTTCCTTCACAAGCAATGTCAATCTCCTTAGCAGCCACTCCCCCTTGTATCTGAAAGAGACTTACTTTTGTTTCTTGAAGATGGCTTTCATTTAGGAAGACAACATAATCAATTTTTCTTTCCTTGATTCTTCCTATTAATTGTCTAAACAAGTTCTCTGTCAACTCTAGTCTTACGTTATTCCACTTTATATTTAAATGACTTGGCAGATTCTGGTACTTCTATATGTGTTCCTTCAGTAGAAGGAAGGAGGCTAATCATGTTACTTCTAGAGCAAGATAGAAATAAACCCTATAATTCACTCTACCTCCCAACTACTAATCAGAGTGGAAGGGAAATAATAATAAGATTGAAAAATGAAATCTTCACACATCAACTGAGGTATCTTAACTGTGTTCTGGACCCATTGCAGCTTCAATGTGCTGGGTGTGTGTTGATGTGCAGATGTGTGTATCTGTCTCAGCTGACCGTCCTTTACAGGCTGAAGGGGAGACTTTGGATGAACACATGCTGATGTAGAATGTGGTGGCTGGTGTGAGGAATTAACTGGATGAGCATTGTGCCCAGGGGGACAGTGTTGGTGGAGACCTGCATGTACCTTTCCCATTTTCTATTTGACTGGTCTGAGCCTTTGGTCTGGCAAAGCATATCCCCTTTTAGCGTGACAGCTTCCAGCTGTCCCTGGTGCTGGTGGCTGTGCAGCGCTGCTCTGCTGGGGTACCTTGCTGAGAGCTTTATGTAAATGGCCTTTTTTGGTACTTCGAATGAGTTAAGAAGTTGCTGAAAGGATTCTGCCTGGTTTTTAGGCTCCCTACTGGTTCTTTACCTGAGACCACTGAAAGTGCTGTGACTCTCTGGCTTGAAGCTTGAGCATTGCTACATCTCATGCAATGATTGTCTTGCTTCTGCATCAGCTGATGGTTCCAGGCCACATCCCTGCTCATTATGCCAAGAGTGCCTGCTGCTGCCATTGTTTGCACAACAGCTGGGAGCTGGATGTGTCCTCTCTGTGTGCTGGTCAACAAGGACTTGCTGCTAACAGCAGAGACGGACAAAATTTTATGGCATTTAAGAAGGATTTTCTTGTGATTTCTTTTTGTCTCCACCTCCACATTTCTGAGGGTTTGGTTGGCTCTAAGTGTCCCTCCAGGAACACTGTGTAAACCTGGACAGCTACTGAAAACTGGCTGCCTCATGTTCTGCAGAGACTAAAAAATTAATTACTTGTTTTAAAGCATTTAAACAGAGTGGGAAGCTGCACATATGTATGAGCCTGGTTAGGTGTATTTTTCATGCCTTGGGGCTCCTTGTGTGTACTTTGTGGGCTGTGTGCTTTTGTCCTGCCCCTGCTGTCTCCTGACACCTCTGCAACCCATTCCATGACTCTGTATTCCTCCTTTGCTGGCTCCCCCTTCACCTTACCATGGGTTCTGTGCACCCAGCAAGGGGTTCATGGCCACACCAGGATCTCCCACTGGGCCACAGCCCCTGTTTCCTGGCCACCCTATTCCTTCCTCGTGGAGCCATGTGTTGCAGTGTTGGTGCTCCCAGGAAAGGTGAATGCATAGGTGCTGGAGTGTTATTGGCTACTCTTGGCTGCTTGTTGGATCTTCAGGAAACACTGAATGTGTGTGACATGAAGCTGTGCAGTTGGGTGGAAGAGCTGAAGCCTTTGATAATGAGTTTTGCTTTTTATTTTCCAAAATCTAATTACCAATATCTAATATTTTTGTTTTGACTTGACAGATTCCTTTATAAACTGGGTAGAGTTAATAAAGTGATGCAAAACTGACTGCTTATGCCAAATACCGAAGTCCAGAAGGCTTTTTCCCCACTGGTTTTACTCCACACAGTGCAGTCCTGTGGGGCTGAATTGTCTGATTTATATTGTCTTTGTGTACAGCAACAACTAGATTGGATTTCTTGGCTTTTTCTTTTGTGCCTGATTTTTGGTGGCTTCTCTTATTTTCTTTTTTTTGCCACATTAAAAATCCCTAAAGTGATAAGTATGTAATGTGATAATTAGGGGCTTTGGGAGGGAAATTCCTAATCTTTTGCAAGGCAATTCTGTTGGAAGCAAGGGACTTCAAGAACTTCAATTAAACATGTACATCTTCTGAAAGATCCGAAGTAATTGAGAGCTGAGAACAGAGTGCTGGTTAATGGGATCTCTGGGTCAGACTTGGAGCCTTAGAAGTCTGATGCTGCACAGCTTGTCTCTAGAGACAGGGCAGGAAAAGCTGGGGCCTGTTTTGCTCTCTGACAAGAGATCTCCCAGAGTAATTGTGAGGAGTGGTATCTTTGCACAGATACAATAAAAATGTACTTTTAGGGAAAAAAAAGTATTATGTTAGTGGTTCAGCTGCTGTTCCTCTGCTTCAGCCTTGAAGGATAAGCATCACATATACACATTGTTTCTAGAATGATGGATTCCTCCTATGCTGTGTCATTGTGTGTTATTGTCTCCCCAGAGCCACCATAGTGTTGGTGTGCCCTGCTCTGCTGGCACTGTAGGAATGTGTTGGGGATGCTCCCATGCTCCAGGGAGATTGGGTGGGTGCTGTGGCAGCACCTGGTGTGGGTGACCCACCCCTGTGCAGAGACTGCAAATGTGGCATGACCTACAACAGCCATTTGCTGTGCCAATACTTCAGCTGAGTAGTTTATTTATGGAGACTCAGACATCCATGAGAGTTTCTTGCTGTCTGAGCACTTGAGGTTTTTCAAAATAGATATTTTACAGCTGATGAGAAGGGTAATTTTTGTGGAATTACCCATCTTCTGTGTCTGTTACTGTTGAGGCTTATTACATCTTGCTTCTGAAGTGCTCTAAAAATTGTGACTTTACCTACAGCTTTAATCACTGCCCATTAAAACCTCTCTGATCCAGGCTGAATAGCAATGGAGATGGAGGGCTGAAAGGACTTCAGGGATTGTGGAAGTCATCAGGTCATTGGAGTGCATTAAGAATAACCAAGTCTAAAGATAGGAGTTACTTAAAATTAGAGATTGAATAAATTTCTGGGAATGTTGAAGATGTTCACACAAATAATAGTGATGGATTTTCCTGCACTGGGGTTGGAATGAGAATAAAAAGGGAAGACACTTCACAAAGCACTGCACTCTGCCTACTCCAGAAACAGTAGGTGTAGATAGTAAATGTGAGCTAACTGCAGGCTGAAGGTGCATGGAGGAAACTGCTGTACTTACAGTGCTTTAGGATCTCAACAAGTGCAAACATCACTTTATTACCCCGCACTACCAAATATCAAGTGCAGTGATTCTATGGCACCCTGTGTGCCTGACCTGTGGCTGTTAGCATCGTGTCACAAACAGGCTCTGTTTCTCCCCTACCACTCATTGGCTGCACACAACTGCTGGTGTCGAGTTAAAAAAAAAAAAGGTGTTAAAAACCCAACCAAACCAGTGTGTGTGTGTGTGTGATTTCTGATAGAAAAGGAATGGAAGAAAGAAAAAGAAATGTTTTTAAAATCATGTGGAAGGACTTTTTTTAACTCCATATTTCTTTTAGAACCTGATAAACCATACTTTTCTGTTACTGGAATTAGAAAGTTTTATCCCTCATCCCATGAGGCTGCAAGTATAAAAGCATTACCTTAGGGATGTGTCTGATCCTCTCTGAGCTAAAGCACAAAAGCACATAATTCTCAATACCTTGGAGACTGATGTTTAATTGAGGAGTTAGCGGTGCCAGAAGAGGGCTTTCTGTGGGGCCGTGTTAAGTGTCACCAAATACAGTTTCAGGATCTCAGGCAGAAGCATTGGTGTTGCTAATTGCTCTGGGGGTGTTTTCTAAGTGGAAGACTTGAGACACTCAGACTGATTGCTCTGTCGTGCAGCCAGCTGCAACATAGAGCTGTTATCCTAGAGGGATGCTGGGAACTCATCTGTGACCTCTGTGACTGGTGGATGGGGGAACACTCTTCTGACCCTGGCATTTCAAAAAATGTTGACTCATCTTTTCTGTTTATTGATGCAAAAATCAATTTAAGTAGTGGGGTTTTTTATGATAGTTGAATGGATGCAACTTCTTTCCATCTTGCTTTTGTCATCTCTGTGCAGTTTGCCTCATCTCTGCTTTAAAAGCAGATGAAGAGACTGGAATTTCTAATAGCTTTTGCAATGAGTCACAAGTGCATGTCTAGAGTCCTTAGACAATTTTTATGTTTTCTCACTAGCACGTAGGATGAGAGTTTCTCTTTAGTAAAGTAGTTACATAGTCAGCTCCAAGCACAACAGTTTTCCTATTTGGAGAGTTTTGCAAGCTTATGTCAAAGCTATATCTTAACTTATTTTGTCCACACTGAGACCTTCATGATCCCTACTCAGTTCTCATCTTTAGGAAGTTCTTTCATCTTATATTTACATAGCCAACATTCATATTTTTAATTTTTTGGGGGAAGATGGAGTGAGACTGGATTGGCTCCTTTGCTCCTCCCCTGAATCAAAACTCCTGTCTATCTATGTCTGTCTGTCTATCTCCTTATTTCCTGAAGTGACAGGTGTACCTACAAAATGTAATTCACTTGTCTGTTGCTCCTGCTAACAGGGTGTGAGGCTTCTCAGTGGTGTCCTAGTCTCAAATGACAGCAGCAGCAAACCTTTTCTAGACACATTCAACAAGTGGCCAAAGTCATGGCCTAAGCAATGTGTGCTGTTGTATGGCCTCCCAGATCTGGAGGGCTGGGTGTCACCTTTTGGAAGAGGGAAAATGAGCATGTTAGGTGGGGTACATCTAATGAAATAATCTAGCTGCCAAATCCAGAGACCGAACAAAATCTCTAGCTTACTAAAATGAATAAAGTGCCACTGTTTGCAAGGTATCTGCTGGTAATGCTTAAATAAGACAACATGGTGGTTTTTACTTAAAGATATTGGAGTGAAAATCTGGTTGTGACAGGGCAGCTCTTTTCTCTGCCCATTCAGAGCCTTGTGTTCCCCTTGATCTGCTTGTGCAGCTGTGGTTGCTGAGCCCAGTCCCATGTAAGAGGGGAGTCTTCCAGCTGTGGCACTTCAGTGTGGGGTGATCCCATGAGATCCTGCCATTGGGAGCCAGGGGCCAGAGACACTTGCAAGAACTAAGTGTTGTGGGCTGTTGTCAGCTGCACCTGGCAGCAAATTTTAAATTAATTGGTCCAGTAATTGCAGTTTAAGTCTTTTTCTCAAAATGCATTTTCAGGGAAAGCAGTGGTGGCTTTGTCTACAGATGTAGGAACTTCAAACTTAGCACATCAGTACCTTTTATGAAATACGCCTGATTATCCTGGTGGAAAGGCTGATCCTATCTCTTGAAAGTCTCTGTCCATGTGACTGCTACCTTAATTAGTCTGAATAGATTTCTGCTCTGCAGGAAATGTAGCTGCACTATCACTACAGTCTTCATTCTAGTATAAAAGTTGAACTTAATTTCTTAACACTTGTTATAACAAACTGTTTGGTTTAAGGACTGGGAACTGCAGCGGTTAAAATATTTTAAATGTTTGTGATATTTTTCCAAGTCACTAAAATGACGAAATTCTCTAATTTCCAGAGTTGCACACAGAAGTATATTGTGAAGAACTACTTCTACTACTACTTGTTCAAGTTCTCAGCTGCCTTGGGTGAAGAGATTTTTTATATCACTTTCCTTCCATTTACCTACTGGAATATAGATCACTCTGTGTCTAGAAGAATGATCATTGTTTGGTCTGTAAGTATTTATATTCTTAATGTAAACCTTTATTCTGTGTCCATAGCAAATGAATATTTGAGAATAAGAACAGCCCTTCAGACAAAAGAAGGACCAACACTATTCATGTATAACTCATGTTTAGGAAGCAGAGGCATTGCAATACCAAGACGGGAGGCAAGAGGCATCATCTGACTCCGGGTTTCTTCATCTCTGCCACATCTTGGACTGACTTTTTTTCCAGCACAGTCACTGATTGAGCTGCTTTTGATACAGTTTGCACAGAACACTTGGGAAAACACTTCCTTCCCAAAGTGTCATAGTATTTTAGGGATCATTTTTCATCACTTGATAAAATCTTTCTCTTATTCTCATTTCTTCTGCCTAATTTCATATAGTTCTGGCTTGGTTGAATTACTATTAACCTGATAGTAAGGGGATGTGCAGGCTGCAGTGGAAGAAGCAGGGTGCTTCTGCAGTCACTTGAGGAGGGAAAGATCAGGTTATCTGCTGGAGGCTAAGACTTAAAAGCATTGATTTTTATTAATGTGAGAGCATTCACAAACTAACTGACTTTGGCAATGCTTCAGCCTTCACAAATGTGGTTTGGGGTATCCAAAATAATGTATTTCCATTGTAGCACCAAAAAACCAGGAGATAACCAGGCACTTTCAGGCCAAGTCTGGCTGCTTTGTCACTGCCATTGCTCATCTTTGTATTGATCAGATATTGCTGCCCAAATAAAACCTTTTTAAAACAGAGAAGGGAGGCAGGGAGCACCTCTGCCAGGTGGCAGAGCCTGGAGGTTTAGCTATCAATCTACACTGATTCAAGAAACTGAAGCTTGGTATAAACTTGAATATGATATCCAAGTTTTTTTATTTACAGTGAAGTTTCTCCATGAGCTAGCCAATTCTGGTTAATAATATTCTGTCTTTTGACCAAGTAATATCATAAAAAGTAATAAAACCAATTTGAATTGGGTCATACCCTTCAAATGCACCTGGTCTTGGATAGAAGGCATCAGTTGCTCTGTGCCAGTAACCTTAGTCAATACATTTTATAAAGAGAACATGAAAAATAATTTGCAGATGAAATTTAGAAGTAGGTGGACACAATATAACTAGAGCTGGCTTTTGGCCAGAAGTACACCTACAGCTTCTGGAAATGTGCCACAGAAGATGAAAATTGGTAGTCACTGCCTTCTGGGTTTGCATATTGCTCAAAAAAATGAGCCTTTGGAGTTCTTTACATGCATTTCTGCAGACTTGCCTTGCCTTTTCCTTGCAAGGAGTTCATCTGAGTATTGGCCAGATCTAGTCTGACTTAATTAGAGTATCCAAGTATGTGATATTACAATAATTAATATTATTTTTCACTTACTGAGTTGTGGAATTGCATTTTATACTGAAAAAGGGAAACTTTTAAATACGTGGGCTCGTGACAATCTGTATTTTTAAAACATGTTAATTGTATGTAATTGTGAAATGGCTAAAAATGGTTGTGCAGGCCATGTGTTATTGTCATGGCATGCTCAGCTGGGGGTGTTTCTTGCTGGTGAGCAGGGACTGGCACTCACGGTGCTGTAAGTGGTGTTGGTCTGTCTTACAGAGTCATAAAATCATGGAACAGCTTGGGTTGGAAAGGATCTTAAAAATCATCTACTTCCTTCCCCCCTGCTGTGGGCAGGGACACCCTCCACTAGACCAGGTTGCTCCAAGCCCCGTCCAGCCTGGCCTCCGATGCCTTGGTCCTGGATGTGACATTTGGCTCAGCTGCCTGGGAAGTACCAAGGTATCAGAGGGACAAAGCTGTGCTTTAACTAAATGGGAGGGTTTTGGTGATGGAGTTTTGAAGAAATGCTTTTGAATGAATGATGATGATGTGGGGCTATGAAGAGCTGTGTTAGATGAAAGTAAAAATCCAGGCAGTCTCTGACAACAGCTGCAAGTGGAAGGCTGGGAAGAGCATGAAGGGATAAATGCAGGATCCAGGCACGTTCTGCAGAAGGCTCATATCTGTCTGGGGAAAGGAGCTGGTATCAAAGGGAGAACTCTAAGAGAGAGGTAGCAGTAATTCCCCTTTAAAGGGCATGCTCAGGATCTGGAGAGGTTGTTGGTGAAGCTCTTCAACAGGGAGAGAGAGTGGACCAGCAATGACTTTTTCAAGAGCCTGGTGCAAAGCACACGGGTACATTGGGAACACGGTTGGCAGGGATGATGGCGACAGAAAGGGTGACACCACTGCCCAGGAGAAGTGGCCTTATCTGGGAGCTCTGGAGAAACAGAAGTGGTGCTGAGGGTGGTACTTTTTATGCTGTTTCCCACTTAAACCTGTGAGTTTCTGCTGCAAGTTGGAAATTACAATATCAGTGTCCTGGGATGAATCAGGGGAGTTTCTTCCCTTAAAAATTAAAGCAGCACTAATGCTGTTTACAAAGCCTTCCTGCCATCTTATCTGTAATAGTTTATGCAGAGCCAGTCACCTCCATTTGAGAAAGGTAATTTCAAATTGGAGCAGGGCCAGGGATGATTAAAGAACAGTCTATTTTCTGAGCAGAGACTGAAAGCTTGAATAAATCTCTAGCAAAATGAAGTTGGAGAGGATGGGGCTGGCTGCAAAAACCATGGGAAGGAAGGAGCTTCTTAAAATGAAAGTACAGTCACAAGAAGAAACATGCATAAGGCAGTCATAAATAATTTCAGTTGAAGCCAAAGGTTGTGAAATAGCTCTAGAAGGGTGAAGGTCAGTAAGAAAAATTATAAAGACTATGTTTCAGCAGCAGTAGAGGGGTGGACTTGGAACCCTGGAATGTCTTCTCCTTGGGTCCTCAAAGCCAGTTGCCTGTGCTTTTCTGTTCAGGTGGATGGCTGTGGGAAATGCTGACTGTTGTTGCATCCAAATGCTCTGGCAGCTTAAAAGCAGCATGTTGTGCTTCCATGGTGCCTTGCCTCGGAGGATTCAGAGTATATATGCAGGCTTTACCTTTGTGGACAGATGGAGGAAATAACTGTATGAAACCTCTGAGCAAGGTGCTGAGTCAGCGATGAGGGTACCCTGGTGTCTTTGCTTCTCTTCTCCAGCAATTTGAAATAAAACTCTTGAAACTGCACAGGCGAGGCTTTGATGCCTGTGACTCTTTCAATTTCAGCCAGAAAGTGCAGAGACAAAAAATAGCTTTCACACAGGCCCTAAAAGTACTTTAAATATACTGCACATCTCAGCTCAAGAGGTAAAAGCTCACTTTGTTTCTGTTTGTTTGGTTTTTACTTTTTGCACTGCTTCAGGTTTAAAAGCTTTATTTTGGTGTGGAATTTCTAAGGCAGAGACCTGGAAAAAAACTTACTGTTTCAGTTTGCTATTCAGCATGCCTGGAAATCTCATTTTCTGGTTGTGTGGGGTTTTTTTTTTCTGCAGGCCACACCTCCTTATAGCCTATAAAACTTTAATTTATGCAATATAAATAAAAGCTGGCCAGCCTGGGCTTTGTCGGGCAGGTGTGGAAGCTTTTGGCATGTGACAGTGATAAGCTGCTGACTCAGGGGTAGGTGGCACCTCTGAAGGAAGGCAGAGTTTGGGTGTCTGGTCATGCCAGGCTGTGTGCGTCTCTTGGGGCTCCCTGAGCAGCACTGGGTGGGGACATCTTCAACAAGTCTGAGAAGGTCCTGGGTCTGAATCCATAGCAGTTTAGCTTCCCATCTTGCTTTTCAGAACAACAGTTTTCTAAAGGCTGTCAGCACTTAGTTACTCAGCAACTATGAGCTCTGAACTCCCTCTCAGGGTAACCAGGAGTTTCCTAATCAGCGGTTTACCTGCAATTGCGGTGCCACTGATATTGCTGTGCAGTGATTGAAAACACACTTGGAAGCAAACTTTGGGTTTAACAATTCTTATGTATTTGTTAGTTTTAGTGCTTTTGCAACATTCCACTGGAACAAGCCTGGAACTGCTGATAAACACAGTCACCTGAAAGCCAAGCTCTTTAAAGCACCAAATGTTGCACTGCACAAGAGCATGTAAAACTGTATTCAGGCACATAAGTAACTACATGTCAGAATACAAAAATAAATGGTGTGTGCAAGCTGATAAAGTGTTGATTGAAAGGGAATTTTGCAAGAGCTGGTAGCTGTACTCCACCCTTGAAGAAAAAGTGCCAATAAGGCTTTCATAACTGAGACAAACTGTGAATCATTTAAGGTGAAGTCTAAATTGGAAACCGTTTGTATTTCAGTAGAACTTTTAGGTGTAACAGTTTGCCAGTTTTAGATGTTAGATGACAAACCAGATCAGTACTTTTGCCTGCTACCAGGAGCCTGGACCCAAATTTCTTTCTCTAAGCCTGTTATAAGATAGTCAACTACCTTATAGTTTTGTCTAAAGGCTTCTTTTAAAGACAGAGTGCATGTGTTACGGTGTTGGCTGGTTCTGCTTCTGGAGGCTCAAGGTTCTACTAATCTTGTTCTGGTTTTGTGTTTCTGAAGCCTGAATTGAAACCAAGTCCTCCCTCCTTACGTGTGTGTGTGTGTGTGTATAAGTATACGTATATAACTTTTTTAGGAAGCTGTCCATGCTGTCTCTTCCCTCTCCCTGCCTCCTGCTGCCCCTTGCTGTGATGTGAATACTGTGCTGCTTGTGGTGGGCTGGAGACCTACTTGCTGGCTTTGCTGCTTCCATCGTGGCTGAGACAACCCAAGGATTTGAGCATCCCACCAGCTGAATGCGACCTTGAATGTCCCATTGATCCCAGCCAAACCCTTGGTATATGTGAAAAGTTCCTGTGCAGCCAGCACAAGGTTGGTGTATTTTCTGGAAAACAGTAACCATGCTGGAAATGGCAGGCCCTGGAGCTCTCAGAGCCAGCTACCCTCTCCCACAAGGCGTGTGTGCCTCGAGGAAGATCCCAGCCTGGCTGCTGCTGTTGGCACATGGGGAGGAGCCAGGTGCTTTAGGAGGGGACAGGGAGCAGGACTAAATCTGAGAGTGGCTTAGGGCCCCCAGGCTGGGAGTGCCTGCCCTACAGGGCTTCCTCCACCTGGGCTGCTACCAGGGCAAGGGGCCAACGGTGCTGCTCAGTGACTTTCATGGTGTGCCTTCCTGAAGCCAAGCCTTAGTTCCTGACATTGACTTGGGGGTAGGAGGAGTATCTCCACAAGAACACGCTCCTCCTTGCCCTGCTCCTCTTTCACTCTGAAGCAAGTGATGCTTGAGAGACACAGTCACAGCTAGTATCTGCTGCAGTATTTATCTGGTCACTTAACTTGGGGGATGCTGAGAATAGAACAGTGCAGCCTGGATGCTTGGCTTAATTTCTGTATGGTAAATCAAAGTCACGCCTGCCTCGGCAGCCACATACAGTCTTTGCTTCTGCTTGACTAATCTGCAAATGCTGGTTTATTAATAGTGCATCCTTCTTTTTTTTTTTTCCAGTATGCTTGGTCACTCCTATCAGTGCACAGTGCTTGTGAAAAAACCCCAAAGTAGCATCACTTTCAAACTGTAAATTTCCTTTCTGGGAAGATGACATAGTACTGCAGGCCAGGGTTTCTAGAGCCAGATTATACAGTTTCTATTTTGCAGCTAAACCAGCAGATTCAAAGTCAGGCTGCCACACTGTAAGTCTCGGGGAAGTTGTTGTCAAAGCTATTTGACTGTGTGTCTTCTCTAGAATTTTGTCTTGTCCTTTTAATAGATCAATAATGAGAATAAGGAGAGCTGTAAAATCAGAAGTAGAAAACAAATATGATCTGGTTTCCTGCTGTTAGCTGAAATATTACAGGATACAAAAAAAATTGTTCCTCCTGATCTTTTTATGCCTGTGGGAGGGTCAGGTGTGTCCATCCCATGCAGAGGTTGTGGCAGGGGAGGGATGATGGAGTATGTCCACACACAGCACACCTGCAGCACTAAGCCTGTTTCCTCAGTCCTGTCAGGCTCGGGGTCTGGGCAGCTGCCACAGGAATGTTCCACAGGGGAAATTGCACCCTGCAGCACTGGTGCCATACCTTGGCATAGGGAACTGGCTTGGCTGTGTCTGTCTGCTCCATGTGTGTCTGCACTGTGATGGTAAATCTGCTTCTGGAGCTCTTGCTTACTGTCACAGTAGTGCTGCGTGAGAGGAGTGAGGGGAAACCATTGCAAATGCCAGGCAACACCTGCAGGTGAGAAAATCCTCCTCTTAGATGGTTGATTTAGACACCAGAGGTATGGGAATGTCAGGGAAACAGGTCACTTCATGGTGCTCAGAGGGAGGGGAGCAGCCCCTCACCACAAAGGGAGCTTCTGTAGATGTTGGAACAAATGAATTGGTATTCACACCTGTGTGGATGTTAATGCCTCAAATTTGGTTCTATGATTGTTCACTAAAGCAAGATCTGTTAAAACACAAAGACTTGTCTTGTTTATCCTGATGAAAAGGCTCAGGTGAGGAAGTATTTTTGGAGATAGACCATATATATGACTCAGAGCAAATCTCAGAAAAGACTACAGAGGCTGTCTGGCTGCTATAGCAACTGCCAATTGCCTTTGTGTAGTAAAATGTAATACCATTGGCCCAAAGTGCCAATAAAGCCTTGCCTTTCCTTCACCTGGAGTCCTGGCTATTGCCCTCAGCACAGGCCAGCCCAGCTGTAGTGGTAGGCACCAGAGTTTGAGGAAGGTCTTGATTCTAAGGTGCTTATAGTTTTGGGGGGGTTTTATTGCTGATTACATTTGTTGCAAGGATTTAACCCGGAATCATTTCAGAATGATTTTCATTGCATTGGGAAGGCATGGATGTGCATGAGAGAAGGGTGGGGGTGGGCACGGCTAGGTCAGTCCCACTGGAGCTGCTCCTGCCCTGCTCCTGCCCTGCTTCTGCCCTGCTCCTGCCCTGCTCCGTGGCACAGGGCTGTCCCCAGGGAGGGCACCCCACTGCCCGCCGCACGCAGGTCTGGCAGATGCGCTGCTTGCTTTGCCGTGCTGTGAGCAAGGAGCCCGAGCAGAGCCTGGGCAGTGCCGAGCTCCTCCAGCCCCCGGAGCCCGAGCAGAGCCTGGGCAGTGCCGAGCTCCTCCAGCCCCTGGAGCCCGCAGGGAGCCTGGGCAGTGCCGAGCTCCTCCAGCCCCCGGAGCCCGCACGGAGCCTGGGCAGTGCCGAGCTCCTCCAGCCCCCGGAGCCCGCACGGAGCCTGGGCAGTGCCGAGCTCCTCCAGCCCCCGGAGCCCGCACGGAGCCTGGGCAGTGCCGAGCTCCTCCAGCCCCTGGAGCCCGAGCAGAGCCTGGGCGGTGCCGTGTCCCTGCAGCCGCTGTCAGCAGCCCGTGGGGTGCAGGTGACACAGAGCACCACCTGTGCTGGGTGGGCTTTAGCAATGTGCACCTGCCATCATTCTCCTCTCGGGAAACCTGCCAGCTCATCTGGTGGGGGGTGTTTTACCCCACCCACAACTCCTGCTTCTGCCAAATAATCCAGGACAATTGGTGTAAAGTTATGTGCACGGTACCCAGGTAAACTAAAGGCAAAGGTCTGGTGCTTCAGAGATCAGCTCTTGGTCTGAGCATGTTCTGGAGTCCCCGTCATGTTTTATGGAGGTTGTCTCATCTCTCCTTACCGTCTATACCATGTGTTTTTAAAACTTAGAAGGGTCAGAATTAATTAGGGGTGTCAGGAAGGGGAGTGTGTTGTGAGGATGCCTGGTATTTTTGCTTACCCATCCCACCTCCAGCATTCAGTCTGTTTTTCACCATCAGAGGAGTCCTAGCATAGCCTTCATTTTTGAGATGACTCATTTCCTTTTCTGCAATGCTCTTATGTTCTAGTGCTAATAATACTTCCACAAGTGGAAGTCATTATTATAGAGGACTGCTGATAAACTGGTCATCCTACCTTGCCTCTCAGATGGTATCATAAGTGGCAGCCTCAATGTTTTATGTTCTGCCCGAGAGAGTAATTTTTCTTTCAACCCTGGAATTTAATTAACTTAGAAACATGTGCCTGCATCCATTTGGAAACTGATGGCATTAACTAAATAAACCCACACAGTAGGTTTTCAAAAGACGTTTGTTCCCTGAGCCTTTGTTTACTGTGAGCAGTCTGGGGCAGGCTGTTCACTGTCTCCTCTGTGCCGTGTGTGTCTGTAGGAGCAGCCAGGTGTGTGCCACCTGCTGCTGATAATAAGGCAGTAACGTGATTCATATGATGAGGCATAAAGGCTGCAAAGTCACCAGCAGTCACTTTTCCTGGCTCTGGTGCTGACTGTAAGTCTAGCACTCTCTGACATGTGCTGTGCTGTAGAGAGAAGGATGAAGGAATGTGACTGGCTTTTTCCTGGACTTGTGAATCCTGCCATCTTTCTTTTAACATGAAGCCCTTTTTTAAATGGCTGATGGGAGAGAGAGAGATGCAGTGTGTCTGGTGACAAATGTGGCAGTGGGTGATTGTGTTGTTGTTCCAGCAGATGGCTAACACCAGTATGGGAAGGATGTTATTTTAAGCCCCCTCCTCTGCTGGTGGAAGCATGAGAAGCAGAAGAGCGAGCTGTCTCACACAGCAACTGAGCTTTCATGATAGACACCAGTTAACCTGATCTTTGTATTAAAAAAAAAAAAAGAAAAGGAAAAAGGGTTGCTTTTTTTTAAAGAGCCTCCTCCGCCTATGTCTAGCTACATTATTGTAGCAGGTTTGGTTTGTAACCAGGCAGAACCACCAATTTAGTGTAGTAGCTTGGTCCAAAATACTCATTACTATTTACCTTCTGTGAGATAAGAATTAGGAGAAAAGCAAAGCAGGCACCAAGAATATAAAGAATATAAAGAAGTTTATTAATAGACCTAAAATAAGGAAAAAGAAAAGGGGGGGGGAAAAAATCATACCACACCTTCAGAACTCTTCTCCTCCCCCCACCTTTCTCCCTTCTCCCACTGACAATGTAGAAAGACAACCCTTGAGATGTTCAGTCTGTTTACCACTTCCATAATAACCTTGTTCAGTTCATTTAGGAAGAGGAGTCTCTCTTGCCCATGCTATGAAAACATTATCACAACGAGGCAGCCGCCCGGGTTGGTTCTCTGCTCACATGTGAGTCCCTCCCACAACTTGCAGCTTTTCCCACAACTGCTTTCGAGGGTCCAATCTTGAGTTACTGGGGTACAATTTTAAGGTTGAGCCGTTCAGGAACAAAAGTTCTCTTCACCCATCTCTGGGAGCATTTAGCCTCTAAGAACAGAGGCCCTTCTCCTTCCCTGGGAGCAAAGGGTCTTCCTCATCTTCATCTCTAGGACTATCTCTGGGAGCATCTCTAGGAACTGAGGTCTTCCCCTCTTCCATTTGGAGCAACAGTCCTCATCACTTCCATCTCTCCCTGTTCAAACTTCTCATCAAATTACAGCTGCGTCAGCATCTGCTTATCTCAGCACAGGTGCTTTTGCTCACAAGTACAAGCTGAATGCTCCACCCCCCATGCCTTCATGAAATTATAACGGGTACTCTGATATATCATAGTCCATCACCACCATAGCTTTACAACAGAATTTCAGCTTTAAGCATCTCCTCTTTCTTCTCCCTCAGGTTTTCAGCTCTTCACAGCACTAAAAGGGTTAATCTCACCCAGGCCTTGCAGCTGGAATGTGGCTTATTGCTGTTGGTTACATGATCTTTTGCCGGACAGCGGTGCAGCTTTCAGCCGGATCTTGGCCGCACTGGAAAGGGGGAGCCGAGCCGCTCCAGCTGCCCACAGCAGGGCTGTGGGGGGGGTTCCGCAGGTGGAACAGGGCCCATCGGCTCCAGGATGGCCGTGGCCTGGCCTGGCCTGGCCTGAGCAGGGCCTGGGCTGGGCCTGCCGGCCCCCACACGGGGCCCGCAGCCGCCTGTGCCAGCGCCGGAAACGAGAGAGCGCTCTGCCTGGGGTTTGTCTATTCTCAAGTGTGTTAAAGAATTGTCCATATTCAAACTGGCCATCTGATAGGTTCTGTCAGGTCACAGAAGAAGCTGTAAGCACCCCTTTGCAGAAACATCACTTCTGAGACTATGCTTGCTAACCCATGACAATTATCTAAAGGGGGAGGAGGGTTACAACAGAAAGCAAATACATCCTACAGGACAGCCTGGCTAACTTTTCTCAGATCTTGCCACTGTGGATGCTGAGAGCCTGCTGCCTTCAGGAAGAGGGTGCTAAGGAGCCAAGGATGTCCTGGGCGTGGCTGGATGGGCAGCACCTCTCAGGGATACTGGATAGCATTGCCTCTTGCCTCTACTTCCCTTGCTGACCTGAGAATGCAACACTTCCCCCAAAAGTACCGTGTTGCTGTGCTTGGGAGCTAATTAATGGAGCCCTCGCTTAAGCCTCTGGTGTCCCAGGCAGGGAATAAAAGCCCTTTACTGGGGAGTTAGGCAGGAGAACTGGTACCTCATGTTGCTTGTCCAGTTTTCCCTCTGCTGCCTCTGCAACGATGCTGAGGTTGTCATTTAATAACCACAGAGGTGGTGCATCCCAGCAGGGCTCCTGCAGCACCTGGTGCAGTGGGAGCTGCTGGGAATAGGGGAGCTGGTGCTGGACACAGCTGGGCAAGGCAGTGATTCAAAGGTGGGGGTGGAAAAATTTCTCTTACAACAGTTTTCTTACAGGAGAGGGGTTGTGAGGGCTAGGGAGGAAACTTAAACTTCTCTGGCGTGGGGTGGGAGCCAGCTGTCTGTCTCACACTGTCCTGTGTTGCTGAATCTCATCAGCCAACCCTCCTCTTGGTCCCACTTCTGCTCAGGTTACCACACAGTGCAGCAAAACCACTGCTTCCTTCGCTGACTGAGCTAATGGAAACCCCTTTAATAATTCAGGGGATAAATTCTGCCCTTGGAGGGGTGGATTCTGCAGGAAAAAGCACTGAAATGCAGGTGGTTCTTGGGTGGGCTGCATGGGGATTGCCTGTGCTGACTGACAGCTCTGTGGCCTTTCCTGTCCCCAGATAGTGATGTACATAGGCCAGGTCTCCAAGGACATCCTGAAGTGGCCTCGGCCCCTATCACCACCTGTCGTGAAGCTGGAGATGAGGACGAATGCAGAGTATGGGATGCCGTCCACCCACGCCATGGCAGCTACAGCCATCTCCTTCTCCTTTTTCATTGCAACCGCAAACCAGTACAAGGTAGGGAGTACAAAAAGAAAACAAAAGAAGAAAAAGAAAATACATTAAAAAAAAAAAAAGCATGTGTCTGCTTCCAGTAAGCCACATAAAGCTTGCAAATCCAAAGCTGTTGCCACTTCCAGAGGAGCTCTGTATTTATTTTCACAGATGCGTATTCTTTTCTGTGCTTACCTGTGGCTGGTCAATTACAGACACAGAAAAAAATTTAGTGGAAATATCCTTTCTTTTGCACAGACTCCTCTCGGAGCTGCTGGCAGGCTGCACTGCCCTGCTGTGTTGTGGTGGGTCCACTGTGTTTTTGCACGTGGGGTGACCGTGGAGGGAAGGTGCCAGCATTTTGTGCTCACCCCATGCCCACCAAGTCAATGCTGCACGTTGGGACATGCTGGCTCCCAGGGCAACCAAAGGAGCTCTGTGTCACCTGGTTTCTGTATGAAAGGAAAAGTATCCTTGGAAATCCCCTGGCCCTAGCCTGGGTTAGACTAACAGCACACAGCATGACTGGAAAGCCTGCTGTCAGAGAAATAACAGCAACTTCGCTGCACTGGAGCTGTGGGCTGCTTGGGGAAGTCTCATCATTTTTCCTCACCATCTTTCTAAGAGGTTTATTTCCTGAAAACTCATTTCTCCATGATTATTATTTTCATTCTGTTTTATGAATCCAAGCATGTGTTTCCTGTCCTCTAGCAATAATAACTTCCTGGCTGCATTGTATTTAAGAATGTTTCTTAGCCCCCTCAAGGAATAAACCCATATAACCAAGAGGGCTCCTGCTCCCTGTGTGGTAACTGGTCAGAGCAGCTTGACAGTGGAATGGGGACAAGGAGCCGTAAGAGGGAATATTTATCAGCCCTGGAAGGCCAGATCCTCCCATGTGTCAGAGCTTCCAAGAAGACCTGGTCAGCATCACCTTCTCCTCCTCAATCTGCAAGTGCCCAGTGGGACATGCAGCTCTTCACAGGCTGTCTTGTGCTTCTTGGAAACTGCCACGAAACAATAAAGCTGCTGTCAAATAATTAAATTGTTTAATTGCCTCTATTAAGATGGAAAAATCTCCCAGTACATTATGCTGCTATCTTCTCAAGCTGCTCTAATCATCAATTACTGATCTGGACTAGCTCCCAGGCTGCCTGCTGAGGGAGGAGTCAAGTGGGTGTAAGTACTCCAAAGGCTTAGAGAAATCAGGAAAATTAGTGTTTTACGAACTGGGAGTGATATCTGCAGCTGGGTCTGAGCTGTCTATTCAGGGGGCTGGAGTATGCTGGGGGAAAGGGTCAGAAGAGAGTTGTTATGCTTAGAATTTCCACAGAAGCATTTTTGTGCTGATCTGTGGCCACCCTGGCCAGTCGTCAGCTTCTGGCAGAAGATGGAGACTTTGTGTCAAATTGGATTAATTAATTGCATTTATTTATATTTTGAGTTGGTTTATTTTTTTACAAAAGATCTCCCTTATGGACTGAAAGGAGCCCAGCAGCCCACTCAGTTTCAGGATTTGAATGAGTGCATTAAGGGCTAATATGTTAAGCTTATTCTTTACCAAATAGGTGGGGTTTTTTTCCTTTTTAAATGTTGATTTATTTAAATGCATCTTTCCATGTTTGTAGGCTACTCAGAGAGGGCATTAAGCAAAAACACCTTCATAAGATGACTAAACCTTTAAGTGTCACAGGGAAGAGCAGTCCTGACTGCTCTAATAGCTGGACTGTGGTTTCAGCCCAGACATTGATTCTCCCCACTCAGCCCACGGCTCGAGGACTATTGATCACACTTCTGGTCAGACTCCGCAGCTGTCACAATCCCCTTGGCTGAGCTGAGACTGCAGTGCTACCTCAGTCATGGCTTGTACAGCATGCTGTGCCTTTTTTCTTAAGCTCTTTAACACTAACATGGTTTTTGCAGATAGGTATTGTAGGGAACAATTCTGCAAATACCATCTATTTCCCACACTTCCCCACACTGAGACCAGATCTTCCAAAAGCAGGCACCACAGCTAATGAAATGACCTTCTAGCAGGGTTGCATGTTGACTGGGGCGGGGGGGGGAGGTGTCTTGTCTCAGGTCACATTAATCTCTTGGGGAAAGTACAGCTCAGGAGCCGCTTCTTGCATGAGATCCTTATGTCAGTCCAACTGCTTGGTGTAATGTGTGTATTTAACTTATTTTTTTTCCCTTTTCACAGTATCCATTCGAGCTTGGCCTGGTAGCAGCGTTTGTGTTTTCAACGTTGGTGTGTCTGAGCAGGCTCTACACAGGGATGCACACAGTCCTGGTAAGGATGTGCCTCCAGCTCTGCTTTCCTACAGCAGCTCCCATCTCCCACTCTTCAAGTGATACATGACGTGCCTTGGTCTGCCCCTACAGGAGTAGATGAGTTGTGCCACTGAATTTCAGGCTGAGCATTCAAAGGAGCTGTGAGGAAACCCTCGGGCTATTGATATTTGAGTCCGCAGGAAGTTTATAGCATGGGGAGGCTGCGGTGTGCGTGGGCTGAGGAGCCGGGTGAGGTCAGGGTGGCATCTCAATTGGAGCTCTCCATTTCGAAATTTTAATTGCGAGGAATGCACTTGGGCAACTGACGCTGCTCCTTAGCTGAGCCCTTTGTGCAATAGTATCACTGTTTTCAGCGAGAAATGCTCGGGGCTGGTTTAGACTGGGAGTGCCGGGGAGGAATTGCAGGTTGGTGAGTCACAAGTGAGCTGCCCTGGAGGGGCTGGGCAACAGCAGGTCTCCTGTCACCATACAGGCACAAGCACTTAAAAATATTATGACAAGTTTCTTGTTTTCAGCCGGAAGGAAATTAATTCTTAAGGGACTGAGATGCACAAATACTTTGAAAATAATCATAAAATATCGGTGACTCTATATGACAGACTTGCTGGGCACAGTTGCTTAGAGACATCAGTCCTGCTTTAGGAACAGATTTCAGTGTGCCTGTGATAGCTGGTTCTTTCCTGACAAGAGGAAACTTTATTGATTTGTTATATATAGTGGTCAAAAGGGTGGCCCAGCTTCCCAAGTATGGACAAAAACTCCTGGCTATTTCCCCACAGGAGTTTGATATGTGTTGTTAGTTGCATATGCATAAAAAATTGAATCTTTTCTACTAAGTAATAATTAGGTTTGTAATGAGACTTGATAACTGTAAGAAAGGGAGCCCTCATGAGATTAAGGTTAGCTATAAAATATAGCCTGACCTTCCCTTTCAGGCCCAGTGGATCAAAACAATATCTTACATCGAAGCTGCAGACACCCTTTCTTTGCTACTGACATTAAGTCAATCAGTAAAAATTCTTTGCATGCTTCTCTTGCTGGCCATCATAATGAAAGACCCCTCTAAACTGAGATGGATTTTAGGGTAAAGAAGAAAAAGTCCTTTGTGCTTTTGACATGATAGGAAAGAGCTGTAAAATAAAATTTAAAAAAGGCTTCTTATCTGAAGTGTGAGCAATGCTGCCTCTCAAAAGGGCAAATGTCCTTGGCTGGGGTCTTCACCCCATGTGTGCCATGGTGAGGATGGAGCTGGGGAAAGGCCCAGTGACCGTGGCTGCCACATGCAACCCCTCTCTCTGCAGCAGCAGCTTGTCACCCACAAAGACGGGCTCTGCTGTACCACCTGCAGTGATGGTTCTTTGGGGAAGAATTGCAATTCAGAGCTGTTTCTTACCTTTTGTGGGATGGGTCCTGCCCTGAGCTGTGATGTCATAGGGCTAAGGCACAGCAGTGCCCAGCCAAGCCATTGGCTCAAAGAGCCTCTGGATATTTAACTGAGGCCTTAATAGAAAGAATATAATTATGTATTAAGTGGTCATAGCATTTTAGTAAAGCAAAGAAATGGGTAACAAATATCCATGGACTTGGTGTAACTGATTTTTCCTGTTTGAGGTACCAGAGGAGGAGTGACAAGGACAGTTGCATTGTGCTTTCCTGCAGCTCTGTTGCAGAAGCTCATCTGCTGTAGCCTCAGCTCTACAAATCTGTCTGCATTTCAGCACTGCTGGCCTTGCTTTTGAACGAGGAGTGGTATCAGAAAGCACAGTCATGTCAGTAGAAGAGATGTTACCATTAAAGACTTTCTGGGGAGACAGTCAGCTGCTATGGGGAGCTATCTGCATCCTTCCAGCTGTACCAGAGCGCAGGGAAAAGGGGTGTCAGTAATGCACTTGCACTGCTGACAGGTAATTTAGTTACAACTACCCTTCTCCACCACCTCAACATCAGAATGTCCTGTGTGTGTGTAAAAACAGGGGAAAGGCAGAGTAAAAACAGGGGAAAGGCAGAGTCCTTTCTTTTAGGTCTTAAATGATGGAGTCTGAGGACCTGGTAAAGAGGGGATCTGGAGTTACCTGGAAAAGGCAAAGTAAAAAAAAGTAAAAATTTGGACACATTTTGAAGCAGTGAATCTGTGGGTTTTACAGGTTATTTTTGAGAAGCAAAAACCAATTGGAGATGATATGACTGGTAGTTGTTGTTTGCTTTCTTTCCCCAGAGAGCCGTATTTTAGAAAATATTACTTTGCTTTCCATTTAAAACATTGGCCCAATTTTTGGTCCCTGCCTCAATGCAGTGAACAAGTTTTCCTATCTCACAGCTGCTGGAGCCATTCCCTCCAGAGCTACAACTGATGTGAGAACCTCACTGGCACTGCAACTACCCTGAGTTACAAGCAATAATACCCTGTGCTGGCCAGCATGGTCGCTTTTTTGCCCCTGAGATATACCCATTCCATGTTGATGCATTTATTGCTGGAGGTGGTGTTCTGGAGCTCCCACCCTGCCCCTTTGACGGGCTGTATTTCAGGCTTTTTCACGCTACCATTAATCGTCAAATTATCTTAAATATTTTGAAGCTGATAAACACACAGCACATTCACAGTGCTTCACACACTGTGTAGTACAGTCCTTGGGGGATGAAATAAAGTAACCCTTAGGAGTGGAAACCAAGTAAGATATTTCTGTTTAGGAGAGTGAGCAGTGTCTCACACTAAATGAAAATGTAGAGGAACTTACAAAAACGCAGAATAGGAAAAGTGTTATTTTTGCTTGGATTGGCAATATCAGGGAAGCAGATATTTGGCACTGTGTGGGATAGCATAGCATAGCAGTGGAGGGGCTTTAGGGGAGGTAGACGGAGTATGGGGAGGACTCGTCTGTGCTGAGGCAGCTGGAGCATCCCAGCAGGGCAACAGGAGGTTTTAAGTTTTGCTGGTAGTACTGCACCTTGAGCAAAATCCCGTGCCTGCCTTTATTTAAAAATTCCTTGATAATTGCGGGCTTGGCGAGACGGTAATCTGTTTACACAGGCAGACAGGCAAGAATGTGCTTCCTGGGAGTGCTAAAGCAGCTCCACCCCCGGGGAAAACTCAGGTCCTGCTCCGGGGGACACAGCAGGGAGAGTCCACAAAAGCAGCTTTTCTCGCAGAAATCAGAGCCATCTTTCCTCTTCCCATCTTCTCCTTAGTTTAGCAGGCAAGGGGGGAAATAATTCATTCTGCACTGCTAAATGTAGGTGTTGTTGTGGATCTTGCCCACCTCCTCTGGGTGTTCAAAAGATCAAACCTGCCCATGCACACCAGGACTGAAAGGAGTCACCACAGACAGCCATGGCATGTGCTGAGCTCTCCAGCAGCTTCTAGTGAGGAATTTCCAAAATGAGAAGCCCACATATTGGTGGATAGGGGAAAGAACAGAATAAACCACTGGCCTCCAAACTTTTTTGTTCGGTAAAAAAAATCTGAATATGCACCCCCTATATATATGTGTATATATATATATTTACTTACAAATTGTATACGTGTACTACTGTACCAATACATACATTATAAAACACATACAAAATATACTCTAACAAACATAAGGATGAAATAAGCACTACTTTTAAAAAATGCGTATATGTTGTTTTACTGATGAGTGGTGCAGAAGGTATGTTCTCCCCCCAGCCCAAAGGGTTGCCTGGTGCACCCAGTTTGGAGACCACGGGTACAATGCCACTGGTCAGGGGCAGAGCTGATTGTCTGGGTCCTGCTTGAAACCTCCAGGAGCCATGTTACTGTACTGGGGCTGAATGGGAGGATAACAAAGTTCAGAAAACTCTAACCAGGTTTGTAGGTAGGGACTGTTTGGAGCTGGGTTGGGAACTGCTGCAGTCAAATCTGACTAAATCTGGGTAAACCTGAGCAAAGTTTTCATGAGGGAATGTTAATGCTTGGTTACATTTCTTTAATTGAAACAGAAAAGCATGTGAACAGCTTTTGAGTTTTGCTCCTTGATCACCTTGATCAAGTGTATCAAGGACTTTTTCTTCTAACATGAGGTGGACAAACAGCTGGGTGGGAAATGGAGGTATAGAGTGGGGATGGGATTTCTGAGCATTCGTGCTGGGAGCAGCCCTCAGCTCTTTTGTGTTGAGGCAGTTACTTAGTGTTGGGCCAAAACATGTTTTGTGTGTAAAGGTATCATCTAAGAATTGATATCAAAACATGAATTACTGTGAAACATTGACACATAATGGTATTTTACATCCTAGACATCTGTGATCAAGTTTGTGTATTCCCATGGCTAGCCTCATGTTTTGGATGAAGGAATAAATGGAAATTTGTATTAGGAATATGCACAATGGCTGTAGGACTTGCTTAAAACCAAATGTTCTGTGAATCTAATGCATGTTGTAAACAGCTGAAGTTCAGCCACACAGGAGTCATGCATTTACCAGAAAGTCATTAAATATTTCTGTTGTGAAAAAGTCCCCTCATTCCTGCCTAGCTCAAAGTGGAGTTCACATAAATAATTTTCAGACTGTGACCAAGCATGGTAGTAGTCAGCTGCCATGACTCGTGAAAAAGATACAATCTTAGAAGAGGACATTCCTGTCTGTGACTAACTTCAGCTTTTGCAGAGCATTTTGTGGCTGTTCTAACACTGCTGCCTCTTGTGACACTGGAAGGGCAGCGTGGGGAAACTTGTTTTATTATTTTTTACCTGGCTGCTCTCATACAGATGGCTTTTGTTAGGGGTTACCTCCTGTCCCCTTTCTCAGCTTTGTGGCTGACAACAATCAAGTTCTCAAAACAGCTTATTTGCCTCTGTTAATAAATTAGGGTTTAACTATGTGCTTGCTTTGGGCACTGTACTGGAAACCGGATTTCAAAGACTTGGGCAACAAATTTCTCCTTGCTGTATCCCTGCCCGGAGGTGCCTCCCTCCCACTGCTGGCAGAAACCATGGTACGTGCACCATGTCCCACAGCTCTGCACTTTCCATCCCTGGAGCTTGTGTTCCTGGGATGGGAACCGGTCTCTGACAAAGGACAGCATCTTCCCCTTTATGCAAAGCAAGCAAGGGATAATCACACTGATGTGATGAAATCGCTTGTAGGGTTATGGGAGGGAAAGGGTTTGTGTGAAGGCAGCTCACTGCAATATTGTCCCTGAGATGGAGTTGTGCATGTGCCTTTTCTGAGATGGAGAATTGGTGGAGAATGCCCTCAAAACATGAGAGCAGATGAGGAGGAGAATGTGTGTCCACAGACATGTGCTTATGCATAAGCTAAGGTTAGGTTCATGGACTGTCATGTTTTATTTAGCACAGGCTTCAGGTTGTCCCTGCATGGAGGTAATGGCATCACTGAATTCAGGGTGTTCCTCCACTACTGGGCCCCACCAATGCAGATACTGGTCTTTTATGATCACCCAAATACCCAGTTTACCTTCCAGATCTCACAAAGCCTATTAAATGTGATTTATTTACAGGATGTGATCGGTGGAGCACTGATTTCGGCTGTGCTGCTCATGCTCTTGTATCCTGCATGGGACACGATAGATCACTTGCTCTTAACCAGCCCCTTCTGCCCACTGTTTTCCATAGTTGTGCCTCTTGTCTTATGTTACAACTACCCCAAACTAGACTATTACAGCCCTACCAGGGGAGACACCACTACTATCTTAGGAGCAGCAGCTGGAGCAACTGTGGGATTTTGGTTAAACAACCAGTATGCTGCTCCAGCCTACACCAGCAAAAGTTTTCAGCCTGGATTTCCTCTGGTCACCAGTACCATGGTGCTCGTGCTAGCCAGGTTCTTCGTAGGGATCTTGGTTGTCCTGCTGACGCGCTGGGTCATGAAGAGCGTGGTCCTTGGCTTGCTGGGCTATCGGTACAAGTTCCCCATCCGTGACCTGGAAGCCCAGAGACGCCTGGAAGTGGAAGTGCCCTATAAGTTTGTGACGTACTCCACCGTTGGCTTCACAGCCACCGTGATTGTGCCGCTGCTGCATGAGCTGCTGGGACTGATGTGAGCACAGCTCCTCCTCACCGAGCCACCTGCGGCACCCGTGCTTTGGGGACACAATAACTCAGTCCAGGCTGGTGACTTGACCGAAAAGTGTTTTGGGCCTTTCTGCACTGGTGTGGTGGGTTTGGCTCTGGCTGGATGCCAGGTGCTCACCAAAGCTGCTCTGTCACTCCCCTCTCTCCAGGGAGAGAAAGTATAATGAGAGGATCATGGCTCGAGACAAGGGCAGGGGGAGATCACACAGCAGTTTTACCGTCACAGGCAAAACAGACTCGACTGGGGGAAATGTTTAATTTATTACCAAATTATTCAGAGTAGGATAATAAGAAATAAAACCAAACATTAAAACTACCTTCCACCTACCCCTCCCTTCTTTCTAGGCCCAACTTCCCTCCTGAATTCTCTACCTCCTCCCACCCACCATCACAGGGGGATGGGAATGGAGGTTACAGTCAGTTCATCATTGCTTCTGCTGCTCCTTCCTCCTCAGGGATAGGACTCCTCACACTCCTCCCCTGCTCCAGCGTGGGATCCCTCCCAGACAAGACAGCTCTCCAAACAAAAACATCTCCAAAGTGAATTTTTCCCATGGGCTACAGTTCTTCATCCAGCATGTGTCCGCTGAGGGGTCACAAGTCCCACCCAGGAGCCTGTTCTAGTGTGGACTTCCCACACCCTTCTTATGGCATTACCCTGCTCCAGTGTGGGGTCCTCCACTGATTGCAGGTGGATCTCTGTTCCCCATGGACCTCCATGGGCTGTAGGGGCACAGCTACCTCTCCATGGGCTGCACCATGGGCTGCACCATGGGCTGCAGGGGAGTGTCTGCTCTGGCACCCAGAGCACCTCTTCCTCTTCCTTCTGTGGTCTTGGTGTCTGCAGAGTTGTTTCCCTCCCATATCTTCACTCCTCTCTCTGCCTGCAGCTGAGCAGGTTTTTCCTCCCATCTTAACTGTTATCCCAGAGGTGCTGCTACTGTCACAGATGGGCTCAGTGAATCTGTCTGGGAGCTGGCTGGCATTGGTTCTGTTGGACACATTGGTTCTGGCACCTTCTGAGAGAAGCAATGCTTGTAGCTCCCCCCCCACCACTACCATGCCCTTGCCACACAAACCCAAAGTAACTGACCTGAAATATCTGACCTGGAAGAGTCCTGGGAAGGCCTGTGCACAGATAACTTTGGGTTAGAAATCACCCACCCCACTGTGTCCCCACTGTGTCCCATAACTAGACACGCTTCCCCCAGGCAACTGAAAATGACAAGCACATAGCCAAAATGCCTGCCAGAGCAGCAGCAATGGCTGGTTTCCTGTGGAGTTGGGGTTGGTGGGGAGCAGGCCTGTACCTGCTCAGCTGAGGGCTGCTCCTGAAGCAGCAGAGCAAGCTAAGGAAAGGCTCAGGTTTGGGGCATTGGGGAAAAAGCAGCTGGTGGGGTGGGGAGAGAGGTGTCCAGCCAAGAGCAAAGTGCCATCGTTGGGCAGAGCTCATAGTGTCTTCTGATGGCACTGCCAGACCAGGCTAGGTCTGTGGGGATGGTTTTACTCATTATTACAATTAAAAAAAAAAAAAACAAACACAAAATGTAAAAGAGAAGGAAAATCTAACATAAAATTTTTAATGCGCTTTGCAACAAAGTTACCTTGGATATTAATAAGAAAGCCTCCACTAAAGGATACTTTGCCTACAAACAACTGAGCAGAGTTATTACCACAGCATTCCGGCTTGAACTCAGACTGTTTAGTTTTCCTGGCTAAGGCAAAGGAAAAAGTCCTTCCTGTCGTGCAGGGGTGACAAGTAGCGTCCATAAACTGCGTTGTGGAAGGAGCTGAGTAGTGACTCTGGTGACTACAGCGCATGGCAATGATACGATGCCATCATTTTCTGCTGCTGCACAGCATTACAGTTGGTCTTCCATGCATCCTGCAACACTTGTAGAATAGCAGGGCGGCATGTCCATAGGAAGGTCGTCCCTATAACTCAGGCCGCTTATTTAAAACAGAATATATCAGCTGTTGGACCAATGAGCTGTTGAGAAATACAGCATTGAACGTGGTCTTCTTGGCTAGGAAAATGTACCGTGCTATTGCTGCAGAGCTTCAAGTATGGCCCCCGTGCCTTGCCTGGCAGAATGTACAGTGAGAGCCAGCTTTTTAACCATGTCCACTTGCCTTCCTGGCTGTGAGAAAAATGAACCTGAAGAATGTAAAGGAGGTGCTTTGCCATCCATTGACTGCTTGGATAAACATAATCAATTCCAAAACTGTGGCTGGGAGTTCTGTCTGAGGAGTGCAAGGTGTGCACGTGAAAGAGCTGCACCACTTTAAACCCAGGCTATCAATCTCCAGAAGAAACGCAGGCAGAAATTTTAACCAGTTTTAGATTTGCTCAGGCTGTGGATAAACTGTTTCATAACAGGTTGTGTGGACTTTACACATGCATGCAAACAGCTTCAGCGAGCCTTTCAGCAGGGCACATGCCCGCTCACACCTGCCCCTAGGTGAGTGCTGAACGTGAGCCACCATAGCCATGGGGTTCATCCTCAGCCTCTCTCCCTCCTGTCACAGAAGCGCTGCCATCAGGTTTAAAACACCTTTAAACCCCTTGTGCTAAGAGTGCTGCATGACACACAAGGTGCAGTGCACAACCAGAGCCCTGAGGAGGGGCCACATCACAAAATTGAGAAAAAAACTTGGCAGCAAGCTGAGTGTTTAAGCTGGGGATTGGAATTACTCCTGAGAAAGGCACAGTTTGACAGGGAAATTCATGCAGCTTTATGTGTAAAATTTCTGTTCTGATTCACAGCTATTTTATGCTATGAAGATTTTATAAAATATATATAAATGCTGCACAAGTATTTTTATAGTATTCACTTGCATGTGATTCATGCAAAAAATGCAAATTCTATTTCGTTCAAATTTTAAAATAAACCTATTTTGCAGAGTTTGGTGTCTGTCTGTTCATTTTGCATCCTCTATTGATACTTGTAAATGACTGATGTAAAGGCAATGAGTCCCAGCTAAAAGAGCTTCCCAAGTGCAAGCACCCACCTCTCTTCCCAAGCTGTCCCTCTTGCGGCTCTTTGTCTCCTCCTTGGTCTAGCTCCACACTTTGGCTCCTCCAGAAGGATCCTGCTTTTTAAAAAACATTTAAAAAAAGTCTACTGGTCTACTAATGACTATTTGTTACAACCCTTGCAAATGGAAATGAGTGAGTTGCATGTAATTGGTGCTGGGGGACTTTTGGGCACTGGAATCTCCTTCACCTGCAATATCTACTTCCAACAGACTAAACAGTTAACTGAAAGCCAGTTTAACATGTGCAAAGATAGCATGACAACTCATGAACTGCAGAATATTTTGCATTAGTTGAGGTACCTAACAAGGTTTTGTGGTCAAAATGTGTGTTTGAAACCAGGTAGGGCCACATCCTCCCCTCAGCATCACATCCTGCCCACAGCTGATCAGGGTGAGCCCAATTGCTGCAGCATCCCTGGGCCAGCTGGGTTAGACAGGTCTGTCAGCTGGACTCTGTGCTGAGGTTGTGCTCATGGGATGCTCACAGGACCACAGACACTCCTGCAGGGCCAGGCTTGGAGAGGCAAGTCTTCTGACAAGGTGAGACACATCACCCTTTCTGTATTTCATTAACCTGAAGCACCAGCTCCTCATTGCAGATCTGTGTGTGTCTTTGCTGTCTTTGGAAATGCTCCCCACCTCTTCATCCCTGCAGTGAAGATGCCTCTGCATTTCCAGGGTGGTGGTAGAGAGTGAGGTTTTGTGGTGGGTTTGCTGGCCATGTTCTGTACTTTGTAACACAAAGGCTCCAACTGAATCCTCTCAAGTAAGCACGCTTGCATTTTAGACTAAAACACTGCTTTTGATGTGAATGGAGTGGGAGGTAACTTCCAGAGTATCACAGCCTGGGCCGTTCTCTTCTCAGTACTGTCTGTGCTGTCTGTCCTGGTCCAGCGCTACAGCTCTCCCTCCTGTGCCTGCCCACAGCCGGAGGGGTGATGCAAGACAATCCAAGTTTCCTTTGTTATGCTGTCAAGAGGGATGTAGCAGGCACCCCACTCTTAGCTTAGTCAGCTCTGTCCTGCCTGGAGGCTGCCCTCTCCTGGCCTGCTTACTTTGCAAATCGCTTTCTGGGCATGTGGTGCCAACCCAGGCTTCTTCCTGTCTGGGGCATCTCTGTGTGCTGGTGGCCCAGTGCAGAACCAGCTACTCTGTCAGACGCCACAAGGCTATTGCACTTTTTGGCAGGGATTAGAAACCAAAGCAGCAAGCACTGAATTTCCCTGCTTTAATTTTCCAGCAGTAACTTTGTCATGACCCCAGTCTCCTAACCCATCCAAGTTCCTAGGCAAAACTGCAAGCAAGCTTGTGCCTTGCTTTTCTGGATACAGTTGATGTAATCTAGGGAACAGAAGAAAACAGTCTCAGTTTCAGTTTTGACCCTTCTCAGCTGTGTTACAAGGAAGAGTTAGAAAACATGGGTGCCTCTCTGAACAGGGTGGACGTGCAGCTGGGCAGTGGGTGGGATCTTGCACAGTTGCTAAGCCATGAGTAAAGGAAGGCCCTTGCTTGCTGCCAGCTCCTGCTCCTGTCAGACCTTCCCCTGCTGTCTCACTGTCTTCCCACCTGCCCACTGTCCCACGGCCACCCCGCTGCCACCCCACCCTGGCAGCAGGCTCGGTTTCAAGGTCACCGAGCGGTCAGAGGTGTTGCGTGTGCCAGGCCATGATCCCCTGGCAACCTCCTGGCAGCGCTTTTGCTCAGCCTATTCCATACTCACCTGCCAAACCAAGGATGATTTAAATTTCAAGCAAGCACAGTGCCAGCCTGGAGATGGAAACAGTCCCAGGTATCACCTTTCCATAAACACCCTTGTGCAATAGCAACGGTGACCTGCAGGCACCGGGGCCTGTGCCGGGAGCTGCAGCCAGGCTGGCTCAGGGTTCTGCTCTTTGGAAAATCACCACCAAAGCACAGCAAGGACAAAACCAGAGCTTGTGTCCAGCAGAATGAACCCAGCAATCACCCAGACAGCACACTAAACCACCTCTGATCTCTCTGTCACCAGCTCTCCAGCCTTTTCTGCTTGTGTTCAGATCTCCAGCAATGACCCATTACCCACAGGCAGCAGGAGCAGGCGGAAAGTAATCCATAATTACAGAGCAGTAGTTAAAAAACCCACTTCCAACTCTTGTCTAAAAAGAAAACCCAAGTTCAAAAGATGTTAAAAAACTGCTCAGAAGTCCCTACCAGCAGCAAAGGTTTCCTTTGCCAGAGCCCATGGCTACAGCAAAGGATGAAAGCAAATTTCAGTGCTCACAGTGGCTGGCTCCAGCATGAAGCTGTGTGATAACTACCTCAAGTACTGCACACAGCTATGAGCAGGCTGTAAATACCACATAATTGCTTTGGAGCTATGAAAGACAAAGCCTCGCAATAAATACACCAGACTTATATGAAGTGTCCCACTCATCAGGAATCACAGTTAATCCTGAGCACAGCACTACAGCAGAGCTTGAATTTCATTGCAAGGCTGCTGGCACCACAGTTAACTGGAGGGGTCAGGGACTCTGAAGAGGCTTTTTAACCATTTTCTTGATTCTCATTGTCTACTTCTAGCAAGTAATGGTACCTACCTGGGACAAAGCTCGTGTTTTTGGAGCATTTAGCTGCCAATGCAGGAGCAAATGGTATGAAAAAGAAGAGATCCCTAAAAGCCTCACACACATGCCACCACAGCTCAAGCCCTTAGTCTCAGCTTAATCTAGTTTTTACACTCAAAGGACAGCTAAATTCTCAGGAGAACTGGGACACACAAAGAGTTAGAAAATCTTGTGCAGAGAAATATATTTAGTGCACACAGATATGCCTGCACTCTGCTGCAATGCAAATCTGCCTTATTGTCGTCCTAATCCCCATGCATGACACACCAATAAACAGGGGGGGTTAATACTTTCCATCTGCGTTACACATTGCTTCCCACACTGCAAGCCTGCCTGGTTACAGTTGTGTGGGCATTGTGGAGAGAGAGATCCTGCAAACGCCAAGCTGCCTAATCTCTTGGGAGGTTTAAAATGTAAGCTGCAGTTTTCTCACTCTCCGTGGGCACCGGAGTCAGTCGTGCAACGTATGGCGATAGCTATATTCTCATTTCACGTCTGTCATGCAGAGATAATTAAAATCTACACTTCCATCTGAGGGGAACCATAGGGTTTCCAGATGGGTAACTGTAGTGCATTTTTCATACTCAATTATCACTTGCACCAAAAAGCATTGCCTGTTGCCTTCCCACCTGTTGAGATTATTGATGGGGCTGCCATTGAAAAGCCCTTGTGGGCCCAGTGATAGGGGTCTGTGCAGCTCGTAAAACTACAAGCTTACCTCACCACTGCACATCCTTCTGCTCAGTGGGGCAGTCATTGTGACACCCTTCTCCAGCAACTCCCAGATGTCCACTCCTGGACAGGCCCCTCCTGGGATCAGGGTCCATCTGGCTCTCACAGCAGAAAGAAGCCACAGTGCATAGGCCTAATACAAAATACTGGTGGCTGTTAGCCAGCAGCATTAGCAATGGTTATAACATTGCAAAGGAGGGACAGCCAGCCCCACAAGCCAGCCAGTCAAGAGCTGCTGCAGTGTACTGAGCTGACCACCCACTTGGTGACATTCCTGCAGAAAGGAAGGATCGGGCATCGCTGTGCTGGATGGAGCTTCTCAGTTTAACAGAGAGCAGAGGCACAATGCACCAAGCTGTGACACAACTGCTGCCAGAAAGCCACCTAGAAGGAAAAGCCTGATCCATGAGAGGTTCTCATGTACTGTCAGGGGCAGAACTGCCAGAAAAATAACCCTGCCCAAAAGCTGAGTGGTCCTGCTACACAGCTGGGGTCCAGAAAGCCCTGGTGGGGCTGGGAGTGCAGCAGGCCCACGCTCACTTCTGCAGACAAACATGCCAGCCTTAGGCAGACAAAGGCTTTGATAGTTTTCTGCTCCTCATGCAAAAGACCACTGGCATATGCTCTTAAATGCATTTCCCCATTTGGTTTGGAGCTTCAAAAACCGCCAGGCTGACATCAACAATGGAAAAAGTTTAATTCCACCCCCTCCCCTTTCTGAATTTAGAATGATAAAGGACCAACAGTTATGTCTGGAGCGGGGAAGCAGATATTACACACATCTTGCTTACAAAATAGCTCTGGTTTTCATGAAACAAGTTTATTTTCCTCCCCCAGCCATTGATGAGCACATGACAACCGTACAGAATAAAAGCTCAACTCCTTAGTTCTGCTCACATTCACTCAACATTTGCTCTAATCAATTATCTTATTTCATGCAATAAGAAAAGAATGAGATTCCTGTTATGCAGCCATAATCAGTTACAGTATGAAGCTGTGTCTGTGGAACGTTTCTGATTTTGAAAACTAATCATGTGCTCTGCCATTACATTTCTCTTGTAAAGCACTGGGCTTTGACCCAACTCGTTTCTCCCCCCTGCCCTTTGAAAACATTGAGGGCACAGCCTAGTCCGAGATCCCACATTCCTTCCCTGCAGAAGCCAGCCAGATCGCACTGTAAAGAACACATTTACTCATGGAGACAGGATCTGTTTTTCTGGTTTATTGGAACATAAAAGCATAAGCGGATGTCCCCTGGGAGGCAGACAAAAGAGGAGAGGGTGCTGCATGTGACAGTGGACGGCTGTCGGAGGATAAAAGTCACATCTTCACACGAAGGGCTCAATATTGATCTCCAGGGCAGAGCACGGCATGGTGAGCTCAAACTTGGTGATAACATCAGGGTGTACGACTCCAAGTTTCCCAATGCTTTGACCTTTGGCAAAGACCTCAGCACAGCGACCAGGAAAGAAAGCAGTGCCTGTAAAGAAAGAGAGAAAAATCAATATTTCTTTGGGCCGGAGGAGTCAATAGGCATTTAACATGCAGAACAAAGCTCTCAGTATTAAACTGTTCTCTGGGATGAGATGCTAAGAAGGGGCTCTCACTTTCTTGCATTAAGAGTTGTCATGATTGATAGAGAATGAGAAAACACTAAGTTAAAAATAAAATGTAAAGCCCAAAGCGTGGGCATTTTTCACACTCCAATTGTTTTGACTAAATTCCTCCTGCAATGGAAATTAGCACAGTTGAGTCAGAGGGCTACTGAAATGAAGAACCTTTGCAGCCTTTAGGCTATTTAACATCTGAATGTCTCCCACCTTAGTCTGTTTAAAGAAATAAAGCTTGCTGTCATCTAGAGGGTAAGTAGGCATGTCACCCTAGATTGCCTGTCACATAATTAAAAACAACCTGCATTCCTCATCTGGAGAAGAACTTTTTAAGCAGTTTCCCATACACCATAAAACTGTGAAACAATGAATACTCAAAGGAAGGCAAAGACCATCTTCCTCTTACCTCAAACCAAGTCCCAATATTTAAATGTTACATGGAAGTTTTTCTTCTAAAAAATTAAAATTAGTTAAATTTGCCATGAAGAACTTGGAGCAGCTGTGAAGACTTTTTCATGTGAAGCCTTTCCTACCTGGGAATTTCCCTGTGTGTGGTGGCTCTACCAGCAGTGTGTTCAAGCTTGTCTATAGCAGCTACACTTGCACTGTTTTGGCCTCTGTCCTGAGGTGAGTGGCATTTTTACCTGACAGCCTTTCTAAAGACAAACCCAAACCAAGCCAGCAAGTTGCTCCTTCTGAAAGCACCACTTTCCTAAGGAGTGTGAGGAAGCAAGGCACCATCTGTGGGACATTCGGTGAGCGGTGCTGCAGGCAATGCTGTGATATCAAAGGGGGAAAGGGGAGAGGATGAAACAATGCCACTGCATCCTACAGATTCTGAATCCTCAGAAAGCTCCTCCACCCTGTTTTTAATGCTGCTGCCTTCGGTGTCCTCTGCAAAAGGATCACAAGAGTTCCCAGCAACTTACTCTCTGGTTGCTCCAAATGCTACTTAAGGTTCAGGATCAGCCCAGGACATTTTACTGTGTGTACAAGGAGCTACTTAAAAAGGCAATAAGGGTCCAAATGAACCTCAAACCTCAGGAACATTTCCATGAGACTCTTATCACTAGTGGTCAATCCCAGAGATATATTCTCTGTTAGTTCTCCAGTGGAAATAATTCATTTAAGAAGTGTTTCCCATGAGGTTTGTAGTTGTAACTTGCAGCTACAAGAACAGCAATTAGGTCTTTTTCTTGCCCAAGTTGCTGCATGTGCAAATTAACTTCAATGTTCACTTCAATTTTGGCTACCTTGTGAAATCTGACCACAGTAGTAAATGACCACAGTAACATTACTTAAAGGCTGTTTTAAAAAATATTCAGAAGCAGAATCTTTTAAGTTATCCAGTTCCAGTCCTAGCTACAAGCACAAACCAACTACTTACAACGGATGTACAACAGTGACATTACCTCAGCCTGGATGCTACTGGCACGTGACTCCAGCCAAAGAGACACTTGCCACTGCCAAGCTGCACTATTCAAAACAAGATGAAACAAATTTAGAAAAGAGTCAAATGTCACACATACAGATCACTCTGCAGACTGTGGGTGAAAACATAACCTAAAAATAAAGCTGCCTTTTACTTAGTGGTAAAGGCTTTCCTATTTGTAAATAAAGCTGGTATTGTACCAGCGATGTGAGTAGCACACAGAGGCTTTTTTTTAGACACTTGACTGTAAGCTTGAACTGGCACAAGAGCAAGAACCAAGCAGAAGTTCATAATGTTGGCATGGTACCCCACTATAAATCTATAGGAAAAAAGAGCTTTGACAATAGCATCAGTTAAAAGCTGTGAGTCTGACTTGTTTGTTCTTCTGAGCTTCCTTCTGTGTAGTCTTGGGAAAGTTATTTTATCTTCTTGCACATCTAGACCCAGCTATGTCATGAGACTTTACTGTTTTTAAATTTGTTGTAGATATCTGATAGGGTCTAAAATAATACTGTACTCAGTCAATCTAACAAGGGCATTTTCCCAGATCTGTGCCACTTCCCATTGTGTGAAACAATGCTGTTTTCACACACAACAAATGCTCTGCTATCCAGGCATCACCTCTTGTTGGTCTCCCAGTCCCAATGAGTTCTGAATACGCTGCTCCAGGCTATGGCTTAGACACTGAGCAGCATATTCAATCTCATGCAGCAACTGATGCTGGACAATGATGTTACTTTTTTTTGCACTTCCTTGCAGCAAAGAGGAAAATATATAATTAATATCAAGGGGGAACATTTAGGTCCCCAAAGTTCAGGAAATGGGACCTTCAAACCACATCTCAATTTCTAGTTAAGCTGACCCTGAAATGTTGGCTGCTTCACCAGTGTGCCCCATGTTTTGCAGACATGGCAGTTGCAAGGCATAATTCTGTGGCTGGAAAAGATCAGACAATAAGCAAATAAAAATGAAATAACCTGTTAAGAACTTCAGAGCCCCCATCTGTCCTTCCAACACATGGCTCTTGCACCAAAGAAACAAGAGCTGAGAAACAGGTTTACAGAGAGTTTATGAACTCTGGTCAATAATGGAACTATTATTATGGTAATTGGCTGCACTACAGAATGCTTCAGAGTATATTCCTGCCTGCCAAAAGGGCCTCTAGACTGCATCCCACAAGGGGGATCTAAAGCCTTCCTCATCTTAGTGACTCTTCCTTTGACCACACAGGCGGTAAGGGAAGGAGTTTGGCTCAGACATTGGACTGAGTGGTGTTGGTCCATGTGCCTCTGCCAGGGCACCAGAATTTGGAGCAAATGTAAATGCCAGTTAAAAAAATTCAGACATTGACATGGAAGCACATAAAGAAGGAAAGGGGGGAAAGAGAAACAAGCATTTGCAGCTGGGGGAGAGCTTTGACTGAGGGACCAACCACAAGCACAAAAGAAGACCTGAGCTAGAGGAACCTGCTGTGCTGGGGCAAGACACAGGCTGCATGAGGACTGGGCAACCCATGGAGCAGGGCACCAAACCAGGGGGGTCATCAAAGTAACAAGGAAACAAAGGTAAGGACTCTTTTCATCCTAATTTGTGTGTTTCTTGTATTACCAAGTAAATACAAACAATGATTAGGATTTCTAGCAAAGCTTGTGTTACAGACTGGGCAGTGTTACGTGACTTCAACTCTTGAACTAAAAGCTTCAGAGTGAGGGTCAAGGCTGTGTGAAAGATGTACTGAAGCTACTTGCACGCACAGAGAATCAGCAAAAAGTGCACACACTGTTACCCTGTCTGTATAAATCACACCAGAAGCTGAAGCCCAGTGCTCTTAAGCTTCAGTAAAGCCTTGATGCCAAAAGGAGCCTTTCCAGAATCATCGGCAACTGTGACCTGTAGCTTTTGAGGAGTTCACCATAGTTTGTCCTGCCTGTCTATGCAGTATCATCAACGTTAGCATGGCTGTGGAGGGCACAGTCTTCCTGAAGAAACTCTCTCTAGTCAGGTAGGCACAAAAGCACACCTGGAGGCCCCACTCTGAGCAGGTATGTTGGGAAGGGACTGTGTTTGCTGCTGGTGCAATTATCCTGAAAGGCTGCTGCTGTAGGTCCAACTGGTTGGTTGTACCATCAACTACATTGAGAGTCAAAATTTATTTAAAAATTGTAGTTTACTGTACCTTCTGCTTTAAGAATAACATATTTATCACTCTTGACATAGTAAATCCTTTCTGCTCTGCACACAAACAGTACTTCATAAACTTCACCTTGAAATCTAGTCAGATTGCATTGTCCTTGCTGATAGAGACGCAGACAATGCCAGAGGAAGCCTGAAGGTCTAGCAGTGGAAATCCATCTCTTAGTATGTCAGGTGTGTAAGTGGTGGTTAGGACAAGGGGTGGGGTGAAATCCAATATGCGTTCCTAAAGAAGGGATGCCAAAGCTAGCCCTGTCTTACGCTGACACACTACACGCAAGGGAAAGACAAAAGCTACTTCTCATGGCTGCAAGTAAGAATTTCTAATGCTCAGTGATGTAGAAATAATACCTTTAATTAAGGCTTCTGTAGCATGTCCTCAAAATCCATAACTGCCTTTCTGTATTCAGGCAACAGGGCCACTTTGATTGCTTTGGGGTAATTCTTTGGCCAATAATCCAATAGAGCATGTAGTCTTTAGCACATTTTCTGGCTAATTGACCCTCAAAGAGCTCTGAGTTCCCTGCACTCTTTGTTGTCAAACACCTTGCACAGTTTCTTTCTCTACCTCACTCACCCTTCCTTTCAAAAAGAAATAGATTAAAGTTGTATTATAGGCCTGCAGTTGCACTGAGCCTTCAAATCCACTTGTTTGTTCCTGTAATTTGAAGGAACACTGGAAGCTGAAGCTTAAGAAGGTAACAGAGCAGAGCTTATCTGGCCTCAGTGGTCTTTCATCTTAATTCTCCTCCCTTAAGTGACTCCAGCTGCCCTTTCACTACCTCATCCTGACTCACCTGGGGAAGCATTTTGCCTGTGCTACACTGGATGGAATTCAGTTCTGTGAGGTTAGATGTTGGGTTTAAGATGAGGTTCTTCACACTTTTGACTGATTCCTTCTTTTGGCAGATAATGCAGATCAAATGCAGAGTCAGGGGGCACTATCAGACCAGGCAGTGTGTTAAAAGGCAGCCACCTCTTTCTGCCCACACATACAGCACAGTAAGGCTCCCAGAACCTTATGCAAACCAACAGCAACCTCAAAATCATATCTTGTTGTGGAATGATTTACCTTCAGCTAATTCTTACAATCACAGACATCTTAAATCTTGCACGATTTTTGGAACATAGTGAGAGACCAATTGTTCTCCTAAGTTGCACATTGTCAGCAGTTCTTCTCCCTTATATTCTCAAGACCAGAAAAACCATACTTTGGGATCAGTGGGATATTTATTAATTTCAGTCTCTTGATTTGTAAATCCTGACTAAAGCTATGTCAGAACAACTGCCATTCCCCAGATCACACCTAACGGTAGTGACACATCAGGAACTTCAAATTAGTACAATTAAATTTAAGGCATGTGCCTTAATTACCCCTCTTAAGAAAATAATTAACACTTGACAAAAATCACAGAAGCAGTATCTGTGTTATGTGAATGAATATGTTCTTGTCTAAAGGGCATCTTTCATTCTGATCTCCTCCTCTGTTTTTCCAAAAGCCTCCTCATATAGGGCACAGCAGAAGAGGGTAAAGTGACAATCAATTATTTACTTGGACTGCTACACTGGATATCCAAAAATAGAGTTGAATATTAGAATCCTTGTGCAGACAATAAGGCTGGGAACATGGAGAATCACCCACAAATTTGCAGTGGTCAGTCAGTTAATCATCTTCTCCTCTTACACCTGAGTCAATGGCTGAGTTTTCATTAGTTTGTATTTTGTGAGGAAAACTTACTCTTCTATCTTATAAGAACCCTCATATACTACTCTATAAGCTGGATCTCTTTTTCATTCTTGTTGTGGAGTGTCCCAGGAGCTTTGACAGAGGGTGTTTGGTGTTGCTGAATGTCAGAAGGTGGTTCAAGAATGCAGTAGGTTTGAGGCATCTCTTTATTCACCTGTGCTATCCTCAGGATTACAGCAGCCTCAGACACTTAAAATTATCTGGGTAAAATCACTGTGTTCCTGCCTTTCCTAATGGAAGGTAATATTTGGGTGGATGCTGAGGCTAAGGAATGCAGACATTTTGGGTCACTGATCTGGATAACAGCATGTCTCTAACTCAGTGCTGAGTTTATCTTATTAAATACTGTGTGCAGAAAAAATTAAATAGGAAGCCTAGAAAGAAATCTAGCAAATTCCATGTATTTCTCTAGAAATCAGTATTTGTGTATAAGGCTCAAAAAATTTGCCTTTGTGGGGCAGTTGTGAGAAACAGCAACTTTCCACTGGAACTCAGTTGCATTGCAGAGTTACCATTATACAGCTAATCCTTGCTGTTAGGCTGGTTTATCTGATATATCCAGATTTATCTGAAATGTTATACTTTGTCTAAAAGTCACAAACCTAAGCTGATATTATGTCACAGCTATTTTGTCTATAAAATGAAGGAATTCCTAATCCCAAATAAAGCTCTTTTTTTTTTTTTGGAAGATGTCTGGCTATTTCACTTGAGTTAGAGAACACGAAGCTTTGAATATTAAAAAGCTTACTTTATTTGTGTTCCATGAATGTTTTTATCACTCTTTGGATATCTAAAAGAATGATTCATTCTTGCAAACAACAGAATCTGTCAGAAACTAGCAAACAATAAACCATATGCTTTCTGGCAGGGGGTATAACATACTCTGTGTGCACAGCAAGGCAGCAGGTTTTAGCTTTTTAGGCTCTGCTTTCATACAGGCACTGGAGAATAACAAGAACCAGCACTAGGCCAGTCTGCAAGTCTGCTTTAGTGTGTCACGTTTGGTTTGCATGTTGTTTAATCACTCCATGTCCTAGACCAAGCTGCGCTCCCCTCCCAGTGACTTGACTGAGGTAACCAAGAGCCACCTGACACTCTGCTTTCACAGCTCCCCCATTTCATGCCTTTCAGAAAATGACTTGACAAACTGGCATGGAATACTACAACATGAAACAATGAATCTCAGCAGTCACTGGAACTGTTAATCACTTAGTTTTAGCAGCTAAGACTTATGCTGCAAATCTGTTCCTGGTGGCTGAAGCACACAGTGGCTCCAGCAGGAACAGAAATGCCTGAGCTGAGTGCAAGCTCAGCACTTCTTTGTGTATCTGCTCTTTTCTAACATATGCACCACAAGCAAAGACGAAGTCAGTTCCTCCACCATGGGCAACAGAAATCTTTGTAGCCTGCATTCACATTGATCTAAATGTTTGAGCCAGTATCTTGTAAATTCATGTTTAAAATGTTATTGCAGAAATAAAAAGAAAAAAAATTAAGATTAAATTTGAAGCAGTACCCCTTTGCCTCCATATCACAGTTGAAAAATCACACCAGACTGGAGAACTTCTAAACTATGAAGTATAACATTGACATGCTCACATTTGGTGGCACTAATATCAGTATGGTAGTGAAAATGAATGCAGATGCATGGTCAGTTTGCCTCCAGCCACAGCAGGCTATGCAGGTGAAAACAGAATTGAAGGATGGAGCTGTGGGGATGGGCAAAAGCAGCATTTCTCCAGAGAAGCCAGACCTGCCCATGCCCCTCAGTGCTTAGATCCCTGCCCCTGCTCCCTGAGAAAGGAGTTGTGCTATTGCTGCCATTTCTGCTACTGCCTTGGATGAATCACTTCTTTTATAAAGAAGGCTTTGCAATATGGAAATATAGTTGATGATTAGGAAATAACTTTCTATTTAAAAATGTAAAAAGTTGGAAACTACCTAAATCTATAATTTTACAATGCAAAGCTGTGCCAGACATTTAAAATTCTTGATGCAAGGAAGACTTTTATCTGTTAAGGCTTGTTATGATATGTGATTAAAAAGACAGTTGCCTTTGGGGGGCAAAAAAAAAGGGAATTAAACTCTGAAGAGGCCTCTCCAGTAAAGGAACAGCAGAAGAGCAAAGAGTTGTCAGGGAGAAGACATTGATACGTGGAGCTGGAGGAACTCAAATGCCAGTGATTTAGATGGTTCTGGGAATTGGCAAAAACTGATAGAAAATGAAAACCCTTAACTGTCAGGAGAAATGCTGCTACTCTGTGGAGCATCCCTAACCTGTCAGAATAAAATGCAATGGGAAGAAAAATACTGTAATCTTTAATAGTTAATACTTGCAAAAAGAGGCACTAGAAGAGAGCTTGACACTAGAAGAGAGCTTGTGTCTCTTTTCAAATTGACATGACACCTTTCCTCACAGTGTTTTTGCAGTTGCCATAGATTTTTTCCCCCCTCCCACTACAGGACACATACTTCTAAATGAGTCAATTCAAAGGAGTTTCTCTTCTAAAATAATCTTCTGGATTTGAGAAACTAATACTTTCTTTGTTCTCTAATTGAATTTCTTTTAGTTCATATGTGGGGAAAAAAAGTGTGTCAAACATAATTTGGTGACGAAAGTTTAAAAGACAAAGAAGTCTAAGCCTGTCAAACCTTTTATTATCCCATGCTATGCTAAAATAATGTACTTTAACTCACACACCTTTCTGGGGATAAGGGTGTCAAGAAAGAACATTCAAGAAGTTTCAGAGAAGAGCTGAAATGACCACAGGAATGGAAAAAGCCTGTCTCAAACTCACATCTGAGAGCCTCTTTTTCATACTAAAAATCAACAATATAACACAAAGCTAAGGAAATGAGATCTACTTCTAAAATTAAACTATGGGTTTTGCCACAAACTGCGTGCTGCTTGACCTACCTGCATCACTTCAACAGCAAGGCACCTCTGAGATGTCAAGTGCCAGAGCATGCTGGCAAATTTTGATAAACCAGGTTTCTCTGGAGACACTCCAAACACTGTAGACTCCCACCTTGGCTACAAGCAACTCCCCTGTTTCATATCTTTCCTGGGTACCACCTTGGGTATTAATGCAGTCAAAATCAAATTCGAGGCATTAATACCAGAGCAGTAAGACACTTGATAGAACAGAAATAAGCTTGGCATAAATTTATAGGGATTTAGTTCCTATAAATCTGAAGACCTGCATTACATAAAGGAAATATAGACCAGAGATAATAGACAATTAAAGGGAAATTAAGTGAGCAGCCACACCCACTTTATTAGATAATTTTGAGTTGTTAGAACTGTAGTTCTTCATGTAACTAAGCTCCCTTGATGCTACAGAAAAATCTGTTCATGAGGAAAGGATGAGAAATTAATTAGATCACAAAGTAGTGGCCACCATTGGAAAAGCAACAAGAACTAATGACATCCAAGTTGTAAGATGATTTACAATTATGCCATTTTAATGATTGGTGCTGGAACTTCTGAAACTCCTTGCAGAATTAGGGTAATACATTTAAAAGTACTAAAATTGGTCAGGTTGAAAAAGAAAAAAAAGCAGCTGTCCTTACCTCAGTATTAATTCATGAAGCTTACTGGGAGATAGGGAGGGGACTGAACAGAGAAACAGGAGTGGAATATCTTCAAGAACAATTCATTTGATAAATGAGTACTACCAGTTTCACAATAAAAAAGGGGAACATTTTTGGCTAAAAGCCTACCCGTAATTAGTACTGAAGTGAATGTTGTCAAAAATCAGAAAAGCTCCTTAGAGACAAAAGTGAGAAAAATAGCTTGCACTTCAGAAAATGTGATTAATAACAGTGGCTGAAATTCATCAAGGAACTGAAAAAATTAGGGAAGATTAATTACTGACTGCAATAAAGACAGCATTCAAAAAAAAAGACTAAAGAATATTGGAAACAAATTGTAGGTAGAGTACTTTCATTTACTAACAAGACTGGCTGAACTTTTATGAGACAGAAGTGTATTAAGTTTTCAATAAATATTTCTTTTCATCTGGGGTAAGGGCGGAGGTATTGTTGAGTAGAGTAAGGTGTTGCCCAGTCCACTGAAGAAAGGAAGAATATGCCTGGTTACATCTACCAGGATTAGGATGTTTCTGAGACAACCAGGAGTCTCAGGCATCAGAATTGTGGTGCAATTCTCAGAGCAAATATGCTGCCTGCTGCTATTAACTTGGAGTAACAATACTGGGAATTCAGCAGTACTAGAAAAATGTACATGTGGTGCCAGTATTCCAAGGTGGATGATCTAAGTTGATCCTCAGTGATAAAAAAAACGGTGGGAAATTGGCAAATGTGAAATAACCAGGAGTGGAATACAGTGAATTACCAGCTGATGTGTTTTTATTGAGAATGGATGTTTTCAAACAAATGTGATTATCTACCAAACATGTAATTTGAAAGACTATAAATATAACGAAGAGGATGCAATAGCACCTATAAAGTATCTATTTTTGAATGCCAGTTAAGTGGACTAAGAATTGTCTGATACCTCCCAGTATATCAGAGATGATATTTGGAAGCCTGGTAAAATTGGCCCATTCCCTTTAGTTATCTATGAGTAAATAGACAATTATTGACATTTGTGACCAGTGCAATGGCTGCCAAGACAGGCAGCTGAAAGGCCAGGATTGCCATTAAGAGCAATCAAGCTACAATTTCTTAAAATAAGCCAGGTATTAATAATGCCAAGCTCAATATGAGCACTAAACATCTGCATATATTTCAGTCTCCCAATTTAAGCTGACCACCAGAGATAGATGCTGCAGTTCAGTTCCATACATCTAACTTGGAATTAGTCCCAGATTTCCCTCCTCTTATCTTGTGAATTGAGGTTCACAGCTAAATCTTCTTTTAAAGTTGTTTATTGTGTAATAATTATTATAAAAGCAAATGTTTATTGATGTTCTTAGTTATGGAGATAATTATTACACCTCTAATTTCACAGCTAAACCTTACTAAATGAGAAGCTATTACTGTGATTTACTGTGGAATTAAAATTTTCTACACTTTACCACACCTTTCATTTAATTAAATAAGGGCAGTAAAAAGAAGGGAGTGCAACTTCTGGCTTTTTGGTTTTTGTTTTGAAAGACAACTGTCAGTTACTGAATGAAGCATGAGTTAGTATGCATTTATGTACATATTCATGTTGAACACAGACTGACTTCCCAGCTTTGCTAAGATGATGATTACCTTAAAAGAATAAATGGCATGAACATTTAGTTAAAAAAAATAAAATTCAAGAGTTAGCTGAAATCCCTGAGAATCAGTAATGTAGAAAACAAACTCATGTCACAAGTGGTTGACTCTCTTTAGGGGTTGCTTGTTTTCATGAGAATGCTCCTTCAGTTTTGTCGTGAGGACAGTGGGGCAGACAGGGGAGCAGTAGCCATGCACAGATTCCCCGTAACATTTTCTGTGAACCTGTCAAATTGTTTTGTTTTTATAAAATAGGGATATTATTTTCCCTTTTCAAAGAGTTTGTGCTCAGTTAAATTCCATGTGCAAAGTATGGAGACTCTTGGAAGATACTGCAAAACCAGGGGCTTCTTCCTTAAATAAGGGACTCTTAAGTGTTACATTAGGAGTGAAGATAATTACACCTTCCACTTCACACCACTCCTTTGAAGACTGTGATATATAATCCACTGTCAGTATTTCCTAAGCCCTTCTTTATTCTTTTTAGCCTAAGTAAGGCTTTATTATGGACCCAAACCCCATGATTAACATTATCCCTGTGATTGTTTTCCTAATTTCTGGAAGAAAATTGTCATCTCAGATGGTCATCCAAATGCACAAGATCACTAAAATACTGCAGAAAACATACCCATTCCTGACTAAAACTTGAAATTAAGAATACCTTCCAATATAATATTCAGAGTGCCTCTAGTTTTCAGTTCAAGGGAACTGAAACCAATGAAAGTGAACTAAAAATTTAATAATTCTATGACATTACCTGAAAACATATGACCGAATTTGTTGTCCCTACCCGTATTTTTATATTTTTTAAAATTTGGTTTTATTTGTTTACCTCCTAATCACACACATCCATACTGATATTCATATTTTATTAGTGGTATGGAATAGTTAAAGTCTCAAAACATGTATGCATATTTTTTTTTATTATGTAGCACATACAAGTTTGAGGATTGATCATACTCTTTTCCATCTATATTTGATTATGGATGCCTGTGCCATAAAACAAAGAGAAAAATCAGAAGGCTTTTCTAGGCCAGTAAGATTCACTGTCAAAAAGGTGCATTTTAAAGCAATAGAGAGCATTTCAGAATTCTGTCTTTAAAACTTAAATTTTGTATGTTTAGCAGTAATAAGAAAATAAAAAGGTTCCATTAGTAACTTTTAAGAATCTGGAAAGCATTGAGTGTCAAACTTATGTTGAAATCCTCAAATTCAGTCACTCAAAAGCCTCTCTTCCTTAAGGCTGCTCTAAACAGCTCTTCTCCATTTATTACCTAGCTCAGATTACACCAAAGCATAGTGCAAAGGCCAGGGGAACATCACAATTTCACCCATATTTTCTAGCATCTGTACTTTTTTCACAGGTGTTGCTAGAGAGGCAAAACCACTCTGACCTTAAGGTCAAATCACAGGGCACTTAGGTGTTGGCAGAACAGAAGGAGCTCAAATAACCATGATTTGCACATATGGACCAAGCAGGACTATAGCACAGGCATTTCATTTTCCAGAGGGAATTTGGAAAAGTGTCAACTATGTGCCCAATACAACTCTATCTATCCTCTGCTGCTCATTTAAAGCTAGATTTTATTCCCTGTGTTATTTTTCAATAATCAGTGGAACTATTTTAATCAGTTACACAGGGAGTAAAAACAACTGACCTGGCCTAAACCCTACCTTTACACTGTGTTGCTTACTGGTCTCAAGTTCTGTTTAAGATTATGGACAGAGACAGTACCTCTAAATCTCTCTAAATCAGAGCCCTAGGATAAACCCATTTCTCCCTGTACAAATCTGTAATTTGGCACAGGCAATAAACCAGCTTCGTGCAGATGCATCTAAAAATCTGTGCCATGTGTAATGTCCTGATTTCAAACCTCTGAAGTAACTGGCATTGTTCTCATGAATTATTTCAGTATCCTGAGATCTCTAAGATGTTACAGGGTATCTTTGTTTCACTGGGCAGTTATCTTACTCCATCATCTGCTGACATCTCTCTCACACATGCTTAACTGACAAATTGTGAAGCAAGTTTAAAAAAACAAAAAAACCCAAACAAATAAGCAAACCAACCACTAAAAAACCCAAACAAAATTCTCCAAGTTACTCTGACTTCCAACCGTCTCTGCAGTGAAGGTCTCTGGAGTTAAGCTGGTGCAGTGACACTGCATTTGCTATAGCACCAGAGTATAAGCCATCTGCATTGATACTAAGGTTAAATTCCAAAGTCAAGACAACTGCAAGGAATCCATGTGCCATCCCAGGAGAGTTTCCGAATCACAGGTGGAACAGAAAGTAGTAGATGCTTTTCTTTTCTTTTCTCTCTTTTTTTTTTTTTTTTTTTGCTATAACCAAAAGCCACAAACTGCTTGTAATATATTGCACATGACAAGGCATAATCCACCCTCTGCACTAAATGTGTCGTGGAGTGATGTTATGGGAATGCAGGGATTTTGAGTGAGCACTGTAAATCTCAAAGCATCAGGAATACTGAGCAGCACTAATATCTAGAAATAACTTCTTGCCTGTGCTAGGATTATTTTTGAGGTCTTTTTCCAGTTTCTTGAAATCAGCTGTCATGTTACAGCACAGAATATAAAACACTTACAAATATTTTTCAGTACTAAAGTAAACTCTCGATATGTCTATTCAAAAAACAGCTGCAGAAGAGTTTTGAATACGAATAGGACAGTTCAGTTTGACTTCAATAGCAGCTGAGTACCCAGCTCCCAGAGGCTCTTCAAACTTCCCACTACCACACCCCCCTTACAAATAAGAGGCTTTGCTATTACATGTTCTGTGCTTGATAGAATTAGAACCAGAAGTATAATTGTATTAAACATTCTTCTGGTCAACCTGGGAATCCTATTAACAATATTCTAACAAACCCATTGAGAGTCTGCCTAAGTAACACTGAGCAAAATAGTACTTTCTCAAAAAAAGGAGGGGAAAAAAGCATCAATATGTCTGACACAAGTGTGCACTGAAGTGCCAGGAGACTACTTAGCTCAAGTGCTCTGTTTGGCATCTTGGCAGCACACCACAGAACAGGGAGACACCTGACAAATTTTCATTAAAGTTCTATGAACAGGACAGTTAGGTCAGGCTGCCAGGGACCCTGTGTCAGTGCCACTGTTCCAGGAAGTGCAGAATGGGGTGGCACTTCTTCAAGCTGAGTCAGTTTGAGTCAGTGTCTCGTATCTCTGAATACCACTTCATGACATGCAAGTAGAACCGTAGTTGCCACCCCTGCAGCCTTGCTTTTCTAGTCTGTATTTTCTACACTGTTATTTTAGGTAGCAGAATAGATGAGTTGCTGGTGCTGCTCTCTTCCATCAACCTATGTTCTTGCAATGAAGGAATCAGGTCAGCCTGCTTCCTTTCTCTCTTACATGCACAGGCACATACACAGAGGAGATTCTGCACTTAAGGATGTTATTTTTAATTCATGTGCAGCTCACCCTGTATGGAGAAGGAAGAGGGCTGTTATACAACCATCTAAGCAGCAGGATCAGTCTCAAAGATAGCAGGTCTTTGAATGAAAGATATATGAGGCATACATCTTCACATGAATGTGTAAATTAAAGGTACCTGTAAAAAAAAAAGCTATAGATAAAGCTAGAAACTAAAAGATAAGGTGTAAGAAGTTGCCCTTTCCAGGCTCTGTTAGTTGAGGAGAATACAGTCAACATCTGACATAGTCATCAGTTCAGTGAATTCCTATGTACCCTTGCCATCAGCAGATTAAATCATTATAAACAGTCCATGAAATTCAGGGTATATGCTGTATTATAAATTCCCTTAAAAAGCTGTGAACTCACAAACTACATTAAGCTACTCAGGACAGCTCACAGAAAGACAGCAATACATTTTACAATCAGTGAACGCAGTTAATGCCTTCTCACTATCATTCCATCATGCTGCAGTATGACAGCACATATAATGATATTCATCCTTAGTCTCTACTGCTGAGAACAACTAAAAATTCTCCTCAGGTTGTACGGGAACATTTAAGTTCCAGAACAACTTCTGCTGTACACTGTAGTTCTTTCTTCCTTACCTTCAGCTGCCTTGATGGTGTAGCCATTCTCTTCATTTGGTGGCACCTCCAGGAGCTGCATGACCCTGTCCAGCAAACCATGGATGATCTCAAAGCCCGGGCTTTTGTTGTAATAAATCGCACATAAATGTCTGTAGTTTCTTGCCCCTACATCTGCAGAAGAAGGAAGCAATTATGTTACCTGGGAAACTTTATCACACTTCTAACCTTGCCTTTTGCATCACTTTTCTTCTGTTGCCCTGTGAGGCACTTGTGGCTGAAAGGAGAAATAGTATGTAAAATGGCTTCTCTGACAGACCTGTCACATAGCCTGAGGAAATAATGGAATTTATTTAACCCACTAGACTCTCAGTCAGAAATGCAAAGAAAGATATAAAGTACCCTACGCCTTAAGCAGGAAAGAGGTTTGTTATATGCAAGTATCTTCTATGCAGTGACAGGTACCAAGCATAAAGCTAAGTGTTAAAGAAATTTAAAATAGACAAGCCAAAATGCAAATCCCCAGTAGGCATGAAGAAGCTTGTGATGCTGGTGGGAAAGCTAAATATTTATAGAACTCGGCTGTAGAACAACTACCAGCACAAAACAACCAGCCCACAACCTGAAATGAGTATAATAACGTTAGCATGGTGATCTGTGAAAAGACCTTAACACAGAGGTTCCCAAATCACAACTGTTGTTTTTGGGATCATCTTGGACATCCCTGCAACCAAGTGATTATGAAAAATGTGCTACACTGCACAAACTCAAACAGTGACATGAGTATCTCCCACTTTGGACAACTCCTTAAGTCAAAATCCTGCCTTAGGCCTTCTGGTATTACTGATTTCAGCAAAGTATGTTCCCCTTCTTTTAAATTTTCAGAATGAGTATGTAGCAGTATGTTGTTATCCTTGTACCTCGAGGCTACCCCATTGCAATGCACACTGCCTAGGACTAGTGTGGCCTGCTCTTGAGGCTTTACTCATTGTGGGTTTCAGCATTTTGATCAAGTCAACAGGAACCAAGCCCAAAGGAAAAAGAAAAGGAATGGGTTCTTCAGGTAGCACAGTTAAGTAGTGAAACTTCTTCACCACGGTATTTTTTGGATGCCAGGAGTTTGCACAGCTCTGAGGAGGCAGATGAAGTCCATAGCTGATAAATCCACTACTTCTTACTACAAAGAACCACATTTATGCTGGGAAGTCCCTGAGCTACTCCTGGCCGTAGAGCAGGGGAGCCCTCTGGCAGCAGCATCCACTTGTACTTGCTCACCTGCTCCTGCCCTGACAAGCACTTTTAGCCATCAGTTAAAAGTTAAACTACAGTCCCAGGGCATTAATGTCTACCACATGAGAAATTAGAGATTAAATGAAATTTACATCTTGTTTATTTTCTCCAGCTAAACAGTAACAGAAAAATCTGTCAGGAACTAAACAGGAAAGCATCTAACAAGTGACCAGAAATACACAGGTTAAAACAGACAGTAAAAGGCAGGAGCAGAGCCTACACACAAAATGAATGCTCAGCCTTTTTGAGGCAGAACTCATTCAAAACTTCTAGGGCAGCTACTTGGTACCACAGCTGCAAGTTCTCTCATCAGTCACTGAAAGCTGAACTTACTGTGGCAGTAAGTCTGCATTTGTCACTCAGCACTTTTTCCCTGTCATTAATAATGTGCAGTGTTAAATAATGCTGGAGAATGCAATCCTGAAGTTAAAATGGTAACAAAGGAAAGTAAAGGCTACAGAGAAAATATTAATAAATGCAGCATCTGATTTTGGGTCTGAGCACTCTGGTTGCTCTGCCCCTGTGTCACATGTGTCTCTGTTTCCCAGCTCTACTGAGATACCAATCAGTAGTGCACTCATAGATGGTCAGTGATTTATTCTCATGTTGTATTGAGCAACAGAATAGAAAAAAAGTATTTTCCCTAAGACAGCACGTTCTTTGGGCTACTGGTTCAGTAAAATGGTTTCCTTTTTTTTATGAGTAATTATGGTAGCAGAGTTTGTGACAACTATCTGAATTTTAATTTCATTATGATTAAGATAGTGCTGCCTTCAGACCAGAGTTGTCACCTAAAGCATCAGAAATAAACATACACAACATTTTTTATACCTCATGCTTTCAATTTTAGAAAACTTTGGTAAAGGAAAGGTTGCTTTTTCAAGTGTATTAAAACTTACTCCTTTACAGAGTTATATCACAAGAGAGGAAGTTCATTCACTACAAGTGATAGGAAGAAAAAAAGATCTTGGGAATTGTAGGCACAAGCTGGCAGATGTTAGAAATGCTTCAGTTCTTTATAACTTACTTAAGAGCTCTCATGTCATGCCATGAAACATTTCTATTTTTCAAATGAGCCTGCCAAGTATGTCAACCTAAATTATATATAAATATATATGTGTGTATATACTTCTGAGACTTCAAAGCACTTCCTGGGGATGCTGCTGGAAAACAATCCAAAGGATGGGCAGCTGCTCAGGAATATGTGAGCCAAAAGAGCACAGAGGAAGATAAAGCAACCTAGTACACTGTTCCTTTCCAGATTAGAGATACTTCAAAAAAATGACCTGGTGATCGGACAGGGGGACACCTGCTCATGCAAAACTTGTCTGTTAGCCTCCCAAACTATTTTCTGCAGATAACCAACACTTCCAGACAGTTGGAAATATGCTTCAAAAGGTGGCAGCAGCTGTGTTCACAAATGATGTAAATTGTGCTAAATGTGTGCTACCATAAGCTTGCCAGATTCTCCAAGATCACTGGTCAGAGGTGATTTTCTAATGGATTAATTCCTTTTGTTGTGGTAGGTGAGAGAAAGGGTATTCTCTGTTAGGCCTGGTGGTAAAGGTGCTGACTTATACCCTAAACTAGTGTTAAGTATCCTACCAGAAGTGATTACCTAGTGTTACAAATTAACCACACAAGTGCTGTGCAACATATCCAAAATCAGCACATTTCCTTTGCCGTGAGAAAAACCATTTTTGCTCAGATTTGGTTCCATTTAGTTATATTACATCTGCCACACATTTTGCTAATTTAATATATCAAACCTTTCTGCCAGATAAGTCTGAAGAGAAGTATGTTCAGTTCACCTTGGTAAGCAAAAGTTCTGTGTAAGAAGGTGCTTTATTAAAACCCAGTGTGTTTTAAAGACCTAGGTTCATTCACACATGGATGACTGCAAGATGCCATTTAAAATAGAGTTAATGTCAGTACTCTTTTGACTCATACTTTTGAAATAATTAATTGGAAATTCTGCATGCCAAAATCATGAAATAATATAATTAAATTAAGTCAGTCTGATGACATAAGCCTTGTGCAGGAAATCTCATTCCATATGTGAGGACAACCCCATATTTTTCAGTTTGCAGTTGCCTTTCTCTGCCTCCAGCCCCCCCCTTCAAAATGGTTATTAGGCAAGTTTAATTTTGGAAGTCAATTTGGGAAAGACAGTAGTTATTCTAAACATACCATTAAAACCCATTTCAGATACTGTTCACAGTCTGTAAGTGCTCACTCCATGAGAGGGCTGCCCAAGAGCAGAGAGCACAAAGCTGCTGCCTTAGAAGTCTTTGTCTGTTACAATGATTCCCATCAAAATGAAATACACCACAAAATCATTCTTTATAAAACTGTTAAGCAGCCATCCACCTAAATGAAAGCTTTCAAGAGCTACGCTCGACACACATGGAATAAAAGTAACAATTTAACTCACAAATTTTATAATGCCAGAGTAAATGTGCTCCTTAGTCCAAGATAAACAGCCCCACTCTTGGTTCTGAAGAATGCTGATGCTATTCTGCCATCTGTTCCACGTCTTTTGCATTCTAGCTAACTGCATGCCCAACAAGGAATGAGCTGCACCACTAAACTGTCTGTATTTAATAAAAAAGAGCCTACATGGTTTGCTAAAACTGCTTGTTTTGCTTGGCAAGGCTCTTTTTTCCTTCAAAAAGGAAAAAAGGTAATCTACAAATTAAATTCATCAACAAAGCAATTTACTTGCCATTTTGTTTATGCCTTGTATAAACCTTTGTTTTGCAGATCCCAGATACTTTAAACACAACCACTAAAATCTGAAACCAGATAATGAAACAACAGAACCATTTCTACCACTGAATTTAAAGTAATGTCAGCTTTTTTACTGAGAGGAAAAACTCCATTGAGAATTGCAACTCTTCCCAAAAGTTGTACCTTGTGCACTCCTTTTCCCTCAACATACCCTAGAGAAAGAAATGAATCAGCAAAATTTAGGCAAATTTTTAACATTTAAAAATCCATTTTTACAGTTTGTTTTACTGTGACATATTTTTCCAGATAAAGGTAATTTAAAATTTTGATCATGTACAATGAAATCAGTGCAAAGAGGCCCCAAAACACAGGAAAGATTTCACTGAAGCTTTTGGAAAATGAACAAACTGCTTTGGCTGTTTCACGTACAACAATTAAGGCTACAGAACAATTCCAAGGCAGCCACGCTTTCTTAGCATAGCTGGATGAAGTGGAAAGATAAGGCTATTATTTTTACTAATGAGAGAGGAAATTTTATACTGTGGAGCTTTTTATTTATGGATACAGTTTTTTACACAGACTTGCCCCATTCTCTACCCTCTATCTCTGCTATCAATCTCATTCTTTGTACTGGTTATCAGCTTCCCAGAAAATAATTTGGGAGAACAAATACAAACAATCTTGTTTAAAGATGATGGAAAAGGGATTCACGTTGAGACACACTGACCCCAAAATCTTCCTCTGAATAACTGTTTTCTGGGATAGAATCTGCCTATAAATAAAACCTACTCTTCCCAGGCTCGAGACATTGTGCTTTACAGCTGGCACGGCCCTGCACATTACTGAGACTGCAGTGGTCTAAACAGGCTCTGGAACTGTAACAGCAGCATGCCTTTGGTATTTCTGCTTTCCAAGGTTTGTGCTACTTGGAAACACTACCAACAGGTAGTTTCTCTCATAAGTTACATCCCCAATAAGAATATCAATTACATTCCTGATAAGAATACAAAGGAGCACTAGATTAAGAGCAAGAAAAATAGGCACATCAACAGAAGCACTTTAAAACAGGTTGTTTTTTGGTGCAACATTGTCATGTGTTTATCCTTGTAGATTTTCAGTATCTGTGACAGATTTTAAGGAATATTTAGATGCCTATTCTTGCACTTTTGAGAGAGTATCTAAAATAAACCACGTTTCCAGCCACTCTAAAATCCAGCCTGTTACACCAAGCTCTTAAATCTTGTGCTGTGCACATTAATAAAAAATCCCAGTGTAGTATGGAATGACTATTATTATGGAAATGTCTATTTTTAAGGAAATACAGATTTACTTACTATTACCATTTGGTATGTAAATGTATTTCCATTATCAAAGATTCTGAGGAGCCTTCTCTTCTTACCTGTATTAGGATCTTTTACTACAATGTCAGAAATCTCAAAGAGTTTGAGAGGCAAGGGCATCTTTCTGTTGGCAGCAATAGTTTTCAGCAGCCCAGGAAGGAGGGTTGTACGTGCCACCTGCAGGACAAACAGAGATGCTGCAAATCAAATACCTTCAAAAATATCTCAGGTTTTTGGTTTTGTTTTTTTTTGTCCATTTGTAACAAGAGTTTAAAAGTAGTCAAGTGCAAATACTGCACTTATCTCTTATGTTTAAGCAACTTTGACTGAGAATTATTAAACATGGAAATGTACATTCTCTCCATGTTCTATATACTGCATTTTCTCAGAGAGTTTCTATGTGAGCTTAAGAGCCCATACCATTTCACAAGTGCTTGAATTGCAGTGCAGAGTAGAAAAATAATACAGAAAGTGAAAAAAAACTCCCATAAATTTACTCACACATACAAAAGGCAAATTCTAAGTGCAGTTTGGGAAATATTTAAAATGTTATCTTTATACTACAGGAAAATACTATGTAACATTCAGTCATGGGCAACCTGAAATCTATAGAAAATGTGTTCAAAGAACCAAGCAAGAGACAATCACACCTGTGAATGTATCTGTAAGAACAGTAATGTTTCCTGTTTTTCCATTCAAACACTTCCTTTGAATTGCACCTTTTTTATTTGTCAGACTAGAAGAGTCTGATTCAGTAAATCTAATGTAAGAGGGGTGGCAGTGACTGTCTGCTCCTTGACTGCAAGTTAAAAGTCATCATTTGCTCAGCCACAGTTACTTCTTATGCTTGGTCATGCAGCATTTCTGTCTATTTATCCTACTTTTCATAGCCCATGAACAGTTCCAGCTGCACACTCAGTGTAAGATGGTCCCTGGCATCATCTTGCCGCCCTTGCTGGCAGAGGGCAGGGGATGGGGAGAGCCATCCTGAGAATCTCATCACAGCTACCATCTAAAGCTGAAAGTTTATAGGGCCTCACAAACAGCGATCCTTCCCAATGTTCAGGGAGGCCTATAGATTTTAAAAGATTGAAGCTGTTTTTGCCACAAGGAATTATCCATCCAGTAATAACCACGCTTAGGAGCCTTGCAACGGCAGGGGCCTGCCATCTTGCAAGAACAGGAGTCTGAAATTGTATCTGGCTAGAAGGGCTGCCATGTTTTCTCTTTTTGGTCACACTCTATTGTTTGTTGGTGGTACATTCTATACTGCTTGCTGTAATCTGTAATGGTCTAAACAGGTTCCAACAGTGTCTTGCACAACCGCTTATTTGTGGTACCAAGTAAAAGGTGTGCAAAAATTCTGTTCTTGAATCTCAGAGCAGCAGAAGACTGTCATCAATACTAGAGATAAGATGTAGAAAGGTATTTTAGAAGCTCAGACAAATCAGATGTACTGAAGAGCTTAAGTGAAAAAACCCACAAATCACAAAATATTAATAGCCCACAGACTTCTGAAACTTTTCAAAACCTTTCTGAAGTGAGTTTACATTTGTATTTCTTAGGCTAGAAAGAAAGAAAAGGCCCTCTAAATTTACCTTCCTTGTACACTAAAGAAAGCATATTAAAAAAAGCAAAACAGCACTCTTGAAATATAAAACTTATGGGTGCACTCTTCGCTATATTCAGAATTGTTGAGAATACCATACTTGAGCTCTCACTTTCTGCTCTAGCTAAGATCAAATGATCTAGAAAGGGGTATTAAAATACTTCAAGAGCACCACAGAATTGAAAAAAAAAAACCCAAACCAAAACAAGAGTAATAATGATCAATAATAAAAAAACCCCAACCCAAATGTTTTCTACCCAAAGCTCAGGAAGTTTAGAGATTGCTAAGTCTAATAGTTCCTTTTATGTTGAATAGGTTTTCTAGATGAGGCAGTTGATCAACCATCTGGGATTTCCTGCAGTAAGACTGCTCAATTTTGCCACATTGTGCCACACAGAGCATGGTACTTTGCTTTCTTGAAAAGCTGATAGTATTTCACACTGGAAGAGAGATTTCTCAGTGAAGGAGAAACAGCAGATGACATGTTCAGCACACAAATATACACAAGCTCTTTAATGCAGGAAATGGAGCTTATAGTTTATAAATTTTATTTCATGTAGGTTCCTTTCCCTCCTTTTTAAATATAGAATCCATGACAATATTGCTTTCAAGATATGAATGATCTCACCTGAAATTCTGCCGTTTTGGGGTTTGCTATGTGCACAGCGTTTGTTGCAGAGATATCCATGCCAAGTTTATCTGCAATATCTTCTTGAGAACACTGAAAATGAGACAAAAACCCATCAAGGTCAAGTAGTTTATTTTAAAAAGACAGTAAGCCAATGATGAAATTTGATATCAAGAATGAATAATGGAATTGTAGCACTGTCCCATAATATATGCTCTCACGTGTAACACTCGTAACACAAATTAAGCCCTAGTCTTAAGACTAAGTAGGCAAACAGATTTATTTACAAATGTTAATTACTAACCAAAATAAAGCTGGGTTAAAAAAAAAAAAAAAAAAAGCTAGTGCCTATTTAGGCTTCTGTCATGGACTGCTGTAATTTATTTTAAAATCAGGCTCAGATTCCACACCCTGACTTGCAGTGGGTGAAGTATTTTGTTCTGAAAATAGCACTTGTAAAGGGACTGGTATCTGTTCTTTCACACAAAGTAAGACAATCCCTTGAGGGAAACTTCCAGAAAGTAAAGCACTGTCTATGAAAAACAGGTCATATGGCCAAGCCTTCAATTTTCAGAGCTGTGTAAGATTCTTGTAGTTTGCTCATGTGTTGGGGTTGGAATGTTTTTAAAGCCCCTATTCTAAAGGTGTATTTTTAAGCTGGTCAGTAAAACAATATGCATTCACTTTATCAGGCTCAGCCAATGTCTGTGCGCATACTGCAATAGATGCTCCGTCTAAGATCCACACTCAGATTTCCAGAATTTACAACTTTATTAGAGTAATAAAGAAACCAGTAGCAGACTAGGCATGTAACTGAGGATTTGCTTGTGTACTGCAGTCTCCCAGAAGTGTTCCCTTTGCACTGGCAGCACTCAAAAGGTATGTTGATAGACTAACTGTGAGAAAAATGAGCAAATGATACCATCTGAAAAAGTTGATTATTGAATAACAAAAAAAATTCCAAATAACACAAGGAATGCTGAACTTAGGAGGAGAGAACTGTGTTAAACAGTTTTCAGATGTGTATCTGAACTACAGCATGTTACTGTGATTTAACTAAATGCATTCTGGCTAAACTGGAGCTCCTCACAGAAGGCAATGTTATTGTGTACAAGGGTAATTTGGGGCTCTAACCAAGAAACAGACTGAGTGCATAAATATATAAGCAGTGTTTGTCATATAACACTGGGGTACAGAATTGTAGCCTAAATTATAGTTATCATAGTCATAAGCCTCACACTGGTGTTTTAATAAAGTGCTGGGGACACAGCAGGCTGTGGGTTTCATCCTGTCACAGCAGAAAAAAAATATGAAATGTGATATGATACACTGCATGACCTTCAAAAATTCTGCTGTTGCAGCTCATAAAGGTTCTCAGTTGTAGCAATGTAATATATTAAATGTTTCAAGCATATTACCTATTTAGTGCTGAAAAAAATGAACTGTATTAATGAGTAAGGAAAAACTTTATAAGTTTGATTACATTATATGAATTATTTCTTCAACATGGTACTACCACAGGTCTGAATACCTCTGTCAGATATTAGCACTGCAGGAGGTAATACTACTTATTGTCCTGGTTATATAAATGAGTTAATAACCAAATATTAAAACTGGAATATATTTTTCAGAATGAGATCAAATTTTGCTTTTGAAGCTCTGTGAAATCTGAAGGTATTAAAATTTTATTTAGTCCATTTATATTACCAAATTTGATTGCAATAGCTGAACTTTTCAACTACCAGAAGTGTTTTAGGAGCCTGAAATGCTGCATCTTAAAATATTTGAGTAAACCATCAAAAAAATAATCTGTGAGAAGATCATTCTCTCTTTTAGGAGATTGTGTACTTTGAAGGATTTTTACCTCTGGCCATCTAGTAAGTTTTTAGGTTCAGGAAGAAGTTGAGAAATTCCACAGAGATTTTAATAGACTATGTGATGGTAGCTCCCCATATGCTAAAATGTACACAAATTGGACATTTAGGCAAAGGCTTTGAGCAGATCTTGCAATAGAAAGGATTTTTAAAAATGTGTAATATATTTTCAATAGCTGACTATGCCAGTCTCCATGTATGGACAGTTACCCTACACGTTTGGAAGGCATGGGAACGTACTTAACTTTTTTGGTTTTAATAGTAGATCTCTGACAGGTTCTGATCCAGTTCACAGCTAAAGGGTATAAGCAAGTGGCCATGATAAAGATGTTGTTTCCTACCATACATTCTATTGTACCACAACAACCCTGCTGTATAATTTCCACAGTACAAATTATGTCAGCTGTTAGAACAGGAGTGGCACTTGCTGCTGCAGAGTCCTAATTTTTGGTCAAAGACTATTGGCATGGCTGTAATAATACCTAAGACCAGTGATAACAAATGTAGATAAAAAATATACAATTTTTATCTATCTATCTACTTGCTACCTATATTCAAAACCCTACCTGTGGTGACATTTACAGAGGATGTCCCTTTAGTGTCCGTGAATTGTAGCTTTTTAATGGGTATTCTTAAAATAAACTCTTTGCAGACTGAATTATCTAATGCAAGGAACCGTGGGCAAGTGACAATACTAAAGAAAAATATAGAAACAGGGAAATCTCAATACACTGTAGTAATACCCACCAGCAAGTACTAAATGTTCATGTTGGTTTTCCAGATTATTGAACTGTGATGAATTTCACATCTGGTGACCAAAGTCTTGAGAGAGATTTGCTGTCTTACAATTTCATCCTATCAAGTTAAACTAAAACCAGTCTTCTTCAGTAGTTATTTCCTTCTCTATACTTAGAACTAAATGCCACATTAACGGTGACTCATTTCATTTTTCTGACCTACAAACTCACCAAATACTATACTATGATTCCAAAGCCCTAGTAAGCAATCTGCTGCCAAAACAGTACTGGGTGATACTGGTACGTTTATACAACATATCCTCAGACCATCCTCTGCAGTTTTGATTGCATCACTGTTCCAACGTGCGACTGAGAAGAACATGAAATCAATGTAATATACCAGGGCAAAAGTGAGTGCTTCAGTGAATCCAGCAGCTGCCAAGTCCAGTCTCAGAAGTTCTGCGAGCTTATTGAGGGGGAGCTAAAATGAAACAAAACAGTTTTCAGCTTCCATCTAAAAGCATTTTGCTATTCTTTCCTGAGGTGGTTCTGCCTGTTACATGATGGTGAATTCACTAAGGAGGGAATGCTCGTGTGCTTAAAATTTTTGAAAGCATTAGCCAGCTGCCTTTCAGCTTGCCTGAGGAAATGAATCTCCCAGTTAGAGATTTAATACGGGCTCCCTACTTAAACCCTGTCTTTTTTCAAGTACCAGCAACCACTGGTCTTAGGCTTATTCAAATCAGTGGGGCATCTGTTTTGTATCCCATCCATGGTAAATACTTCTCAAGGCAAAGCATGTCAAAATATTTAATTCCTAGGTTCTGTTTTCCCCAAAGCCCTTCTGGCATGCAGCAGTCATTTACTGACAACAGAGCATTCATTTGAAGGGGCAATCTTACTTGATTAGCTATGGTGTACGTTTTCGGAATCACCATCTGAATGTTGTTATAACCATAAGCTATTGCTGCATCTTCTACGATATCACAGGCATGGATAATGTCTGCTCTGGTAGGAGGGATTTCAACCTCTATATGGTTCCCATTCCCTGTGACGTGTGACTTCAAACACATCCTAGTCAGCAGCTTTGCCAGGCTTGATGGAGTTTCCCTGAAACAAAACAAGAGAGTGGTAATTTATGGATTTTGCACTGTATTGACTAGCTTTGTAAAGTAATCAGTGTTCCTTCTGCATTGCCTCATATCCTGAAGAATCTGCAAGTGCTTTATGGACTGTACACAGTCTTAGCATTCAAACAGAACCAGCTCAGATTCTCACTCATGAGATGGCCATTTTTCTTCATAACAGTTGTGTGAAGCCGTGAAGAATCATTCCCTGAAAGCAGGGGAAGAACTCTTAAGAGTCGATCTAATTACCCAAGATAACCCCTGAATTTTTGATAAATTAAAAAAAATCACATAGTCTAAACATTTTTAAAACAATGCAATAATCCATGTCTTCTAGTACCTTTGTCATGGTTAATATAAACTATGTTTTCATTAGCAGTAACCCACCTGATTCCTATTTTCTTGTTAATGTATTCAGGTTTCACCTTCTCTGTTCGATAAGCCAGCTCCTAAAAAAAAAGACAAAGATTTTAAGCATACACCGTGCCTCCATTTCTACCTAAGAGGATTCAATCTTAGTAATCTAGCTCCTAATTGCTATACTAAAATGACACCCACAGAAGACAAATGTGGAATATTAGACTAAATTTAGCATTCTAAAGTTAACAGGGTTGTTGAAAATATACTCTAGTATGTGATGCAAAAGCTGTTCTTGGTTAAGCTGGAAGGGTGAATGCAGCATGAAATCCCCATTATTGAAACTTCCGATAATTTCTGATACATGCGAGCAACAGTCACTGAAAGTTTCTGGTGACCAGTTCATCCTAAGTCAAAGCCCTAAAGCACAGAATGGTCATGCATGAGATCTCATGGTCTTGTACAGATCAAATGACTTTTAGGAGGAAAAAGAAAGAAAACTTTCTACTTCTTTATTGGCACACAAATACCTACCAGTATTTTACTTAGCAAGTGTGCACCATATTTAAGGAAGTTATTTTGTATGTATATAAGTATTTCATGTGTTTCTAAACTTATTGATATACAAATGCTTAAAAACCATAGCATCTGAAACTTTGGGGATTTTTTTTTCTCTATTTTATCTAGGGAAGCTGCTTAGGTTACTGGAGAAATTTCTATTTTGTTGGCTATCTTTTCAGGATTTTACATCTTTCCTCTGGTGATTAAAACTGACATTGTGAAAAGAAAAAGCTAAAATGACACTAGAAAACCTCTCAGCAAAAAAAAGTCTGTACTTGCTTGATATATCCGATTTTATGAACTCAACCAGATCTGTCTTCAGTTACTTTCAGGAAACAGGAGGAACTGCTTTCTTTATACTTATTAAGAGAATAAAAATGTAAGACTCCATTACTGCAAAGAGGTCTGTCTGGGGCTCTGAACTGCACTTGAAGTCAACATTCGGCCTTATAAACCTTTACATAGTTGGTGTCTGTAAAGTGAAAGACTGAAAAATGCAGTGTTACAAGGTTATTTTAACTGAAGGGCATTAAAGCTTCCAGATCTGATAAGTACATTATGCTGAGGCTGATTTCAGTTGTCCATAGGCTTTAAGGCTGAAGGACCTCTTCCTGCATTAATTTTTCCCGATTTGGAACATGTAGGTTTTAAAAGCTTTAGACACAGATTATGACCTTTGATTGCAATCTTTACTTGTTTCTGAAAGAGTTCCTATCACATGCACTCTAAACCATAATAGTGTCTTTTTAACCTCATCATAATTCAGTGGAGCTTCAGAATGAGTTTCCTAGACAAGGAGAAGCTGGAGCTGGAGTTATTTTTTGTGGGGTTAGAGAAGGCTCTGGCTCACTAATACAGAGATAGTGCCAAGCTAGGTCTTTACACTACACCCCAGAACCAGCACATGCTGCCACTGCAGGAAAAAACCACAATGTCACTCTTACTAGACTTTGTGTAAATAAAGCCCTCTCCCTAAGGACACAGATATATCCTAATGCTGTGCTTACCGGATAGATGTGGGTCTTCCCATTGGGATAAACCACTTCTGCTGCTTCAACACTGAAAGAGACAGAAAAATATAAGTAAAAATGTTTTTAACACATGGCCCAAATGTAATGTCTCTCTGTATGGAGATTTATACTCACGTGAATGGCTTCTCACAATATTCACTGAACATTGTGACTATAATATCAAGAACAATTTTTGCCTACAAAACAAACATAAAAATCACACTGAAATCTGCCATCTACTGTGTTCAAGTAGACAAAATATCTTAACAAAGAAACAGGGAAAATATCTCATCTTACACTCTCTTCATTCTATTCTATTTAATAATCACCAATTTCCCAGCAGTGTAGAACACTAGATGGAATTTTAAAAAACATATTCCTTCTGATGAAGACATTTGTGCAAAACTTGAAAATCTTTGGTTTTCAATGTTCTGAAGGAATTGTGTATCTTTTCTAAACTCTGTTCTTTAGAAACACAGGGGTTTTATTACCATTTGGAGCTGGGTCTTCCTAACTCTCTGTCTTATTAGTCATTTTACTAAAGTTCAAGTGAGAATGGAGAGGTTGAAGGACTGTGCATTGTTTAGCAATACATTATCAAATAATCTCGGTTTTTTGGTTATTTTTGTTTTACTGTTAATATTTTAAGAGATTAGTATAATGGAACATAATGAGACTCAGATGAACGTCTCAATCTACAAAGGGTTTTTTTTTTGATGCCTAACAGTGTAATTTCCTTCATGTAAACAGAACAACACTATATTTATTTTTACTATCAAGACAAGCATTAGCAAGAAACAGTTATTTATTAGTTTGTTTAGAAGCCACTTCCCAACATGTAAATTTATTTGTGTTGTTAACATGTCATTATGTAGTAGGGTAAGTTAAAAGCAGTTTTGCTCTTAAGCATCAAGTTACACACTTTTGGGAAACTATCAATGAATGCACAACTTATATTCAAGAACAGGAAATTATAACTCCTAGGCTTTCATGCTTCAGCTTTGAGTTACAGAATTTGCATATGGAAAGACTTGAATTTAGCAATTATTTGTAAAGCATCCCTGCTTGAAAAAGATAACTAAGTAGAAAAATTGTTTACTTTTTTCCCTCAGCCCAAATTTTCAGTAGGAGACAAAATGAATCTTTACAAAGAGTATTCTGCCAAAACAGGCAGTCTTAGTAAATTTTACTCTTTTCAAAGTCTTTCAGATTTAGAAAAAGGGTTCGACAAGGACAAACAGTCTCTAATTTACTTGAATTATTTTCTCATACAAGCTGAACACTTAGTGTCAACATAAAGATACAGTAAAATCAAAATTCAGTGGAAACACAATGCTATCTATAGAGCAAGCCTGAAATTGTGTCAAGGGAATTCCACAGTCCTACAACTTTTGTATTGGAAGGTTGGCTCCATACAGGAAATGCTGTGTTGTTGTAGGTCTTTGTATTGGAGCTCTATTATCCAAAGGGAAAACAATTATATTAATGCATATTAAAAGCTGGAAAGATTTACCTTTGTAATATCTGTGCCTGTACATTCAATAAACACATTTCTGGTATTTAGGGTTATTTTTGTATGATCTCCTAAAACATGTGAAAACAAAAACATGTTAAGAAATATTAGTTTTATTGCAGTAACACTGATACTCATTTTGTGTCAGAAAGATCACTGTCATCTTCCACAGCTTTAAAAAAACCACTGTCTACTGCACCAACATTCAGAGCTGTTGGCAGAATAGCAGCTCTTTTCATTTTTTAATTTATGAATCAAATAAAAGGAAAAAGACAGAACAGACACTCTGACTGGGTTATGCTTTACACTGCAAGAGACAGGCATCTACAGGTATCCTGGCACTCAGCTGGAAAGCCAGCTAACAGAACAGTGGCCATCTGCTGTTTAGGAAAGGGCTCTGCACTGCCACAGCAACCCATCTTCCCTCGGTTTAGTCTCACATTTGCATCAGATGTGTGATGTGTCATTTCCTTGGGCAGGAATAAATGAAATGGTTTTAAAAAGTTATTTAGACTAATGACTATCAATAGCCATTTTGTGATGTCCTGACACTGTCTGCTGATACACTACACGTTGCTCTACGGTTGTGATTTAGGTCCTCTATGGGTCTCTTCTAGGCATGAATTTGCTTTGTGTGTACAGGGAGTTATGATGTGCGCATTGAAGCGCATCCCTGGTGCACTCAAAATTTTTCTGAAGTGTCTCCTTTGAAAACTGGATGCAAAGTCCCCCAGTAGTTGGGTCCCTACAAAAGTGGGGTTTGTTAGTAAGCCACAAGCAATCTGGAGCAGCTGTACAGAGATCTCATTCTGCCTGTTAGGTACGGATGGGCGGTGCACACCTGGAGTGAATTCCATTGCTGGGAATCATGCAGGAATGGGCGTGGACAGTCCTAGAACTGTGTGGGATCATGCCAAATCCAACCTCTTTGTCCTTTCTGCCTTTCCTTGCACCATTCATTAATGAACATGCACCCCACCAGAGGCAAAAGAAAGCATTTGGATATACACGGGAATTCCTGCTTCCTTTGTTTGACCCTGACTTAGCTTCTCTGGTTTAGTTTCCTATCTGAGAAACTAGGTCACAGATAGACTGGAAGGTAGGTGCACCAGAGATCTCAGGACTGAGGGATCTTGTACTCCCTTATAGCTGTGCTGTGTCTCTTTGCTGATGGAATGTATTCAGCATCTCTGGACTTGCTTCAAAGCAAATACAACCCTTCACTTCAGTGCTTGTAGATAATCCAAACAACCCATACAGATGTTTACATTGCACTATCTGTTTAAAAAGGACCTCTAACCTGGAAGCCTCTCTTAGATACTGTTCTCTAAAGCAGAGGAGGGTGCTAAATTTAGCTCAACCTTTTTAATTGATTAAAATATAAACAATATGCTGTGCTTATACATGGAACACACCCAAGCTGGAATGAGCCTAACAAAGAAGGATCAGGCACAGTGGTTGACACCACCTTCAATTCAGAACAGTTTTTGTTACCAGTTCCTGCCAGAGAGTTTGAGCTGCCTTTTAAGAAGATTTGGGTTAGCTGGATAAAGGTCTATTAGGAAGCATACATCCAAAGAGATTATCACTGCAGATTCATTGGTCAGTGTAGGGAAATTTACTGATTCCTGACATATATTTCAGTACATAGGTATAACGAAATATCTTTCTTAAAGAAGTAATTCTTGTTATGCCATTCAACGGCTTCAATAAATGTAGTTCTCAAAAATCACCCACAGTTTTTTTTGCATTCAGAGGAAACCCATGTTTAGAAACAATGCAAAAGAAGTCTAGACCAATTTATTATTTTTAAGCCATTAAACTCTCGGGAAATCACTTGTGTGATAGCAATAGGGTCCCTAAAAACTAGTTCACATTGCTGGTAAGTTCCCTGCTGTGACCTCATAAAATGGAGTACAAAGTTGCAGTTACCAGTTACAGTTATCAGCTTACAAAATAACCTCTTGCAGGCTTCTTCTAGCTAAACAAAATGCTTTCCTAACAGAAGTTCCCGTCACAAGGTACTTCGTTGAGTTGCAGAAGGGTATGAGAAGCTAAATGCAGAGGTTTGCAGTAGGACTTTTACATCCTTCTGATGAAGATGAGAAAAAGGAACACTAGCTGCCTAGGGAGGGAGCAAAAATGTGACTACCTTTAAACTGAAAGAAGGAAAGAAGACTATATGAAATTGTGAGTGAATCAATTAAGAAAACATAATAATCCCTATTACACATCAGTGTTTCTGTCAGACATGAATTCACACACAAAACAGCAGTAACAGTACAAAGCAGTCACAAATTAATCTTACCATTGATGATTGGTGGCATGGACAGAACAACCCCATTGCTGTCATAAATGACAGGGTAACGTGGCTTGTTTTCAATCAGGTGCAAATAGTGCCGAAGGTGGCTGTCAGTCTGGAGAAACAAAGCACAGCCTGAATTTCACTTCATCTCACAGGTGAATTTCCACAGAGCCACAATCCTTTGCCGAGTGATTAAGGGGAATTTTGAAGGTGGGAAGAATTGGGTTAGAATTAGGTATTTTACTAGCAAAGGGTGTTTGCTCCCAGCAGCAGGAAAAGCTTGAAATGAGAGAACTGCATTTTTGGTTTTCTTCAGAAGTATTGAAGATTATTTAAGGATTCTCTCAAACATGCATAGTCTATGCAGTCCAAATGACACCCCTGTTCAACACAGCAGACAAACATTGCCAATATCCTTAGTCTACAGGAACTCTACTTAAAAGTGATAAAAATTAGCACTACAATACTTTATAAATTGCTGGATACTGACACATTTATACCTAAATTTGATTCAAATTTTACATTTGTTCTAATGACATAGGTATGTCCTGTACCAAAAAATTTCCTTTTAGTCTCTCTTGTTTCTGAGCTCTCTTACTCTTTAGTCAGAGATACTTGAGGATTTGTCTCTATGGCCAGTACGTGTTCCAGCAGAGCTGTGTATTGTAATGACAGTGATAAATAGTAGCATTTTCAAATACTGTCATTGGAGCTGGCCCACAAAACACTGTCAAATCAGACCTGATAGAATCTTTTCCTAGCATTTGCCTGGTTTCATCAGGATGCTGGGCCAGGAGCAGTGCCAGACTTTACTTGATAAATCAGAAACTTACTACCAAACCCACTATTCTAAGAGTTGCTCTTAGCCCCAAATGTATCTTTCACAAACAATGAAAATAAAATATTACCATGCATTTCTCATGATAAGCAAAATACGGAATGTTCACTGGCTGTGAAGCTACGGAAGATAACTGTGTTTTATTTGTAAGAACAACTTTTAATAGCAAGGTTACGAGAGATATTTAGCCTTGGAAATTTATCTTCCTACATTTAGTGCAACAAGTCTGAAAAATCTCACTTACCCTATACAGATCCATAATTTGTGAGGCTGTGTACTCCTTGGATTGATTCAAGGGCTTAAATTTAATTTCAGAAGGTGCTTTGGCTGTAAAAGTAAATGGACCCGAGATGGTGTCCAAGTCATGGGTACCTATTGCTACTAACGCTCTTTTCCTAGAAAGAAAGAAGGCAAAATAATGTTTTTACTAGTAATACTTGGAGTTTCTTAGAGTATGATGCTCTACACTTCTGTGCATTCACAGAGCTTACTGAAAAAGTAGACAGATAATTTTGTGAAGCCTAGAAATAATTTCACTAATAACATTTTAATAAATTTTATTACAAACTACAACACTAGCCAAGACAAATCCAATGGGAATGTTGCTAAACACTTCTGTCTGAGCTGTTGCATGATCTAAAACAGCTATTTATGTTGAACAATATTAGCAGCAGACAGAACAGGTAAAGAAATGAGAAGGATCAAGAGAGCTGCTAGAGAAGATTTTCCTTGCCGTAACCATAACACCTCTCTGCAATGGGGACGTGCAGTCTCATCACGTGATAAAGATACACAGGCACTATGCACTACTTTAAATTTGAGCACTAACCTGCAAATATTTTGGTGCAGTTTCTCTTGGAGGTCAATGAAACTGTCGTAACGGTCCTTGGTAAAAGTTATATTTCGGATGACGGCAGCTACAGCATGAGGCCGGATCTGGGCAGTCTGCAATTTACAACAGCAGCATGCACATTTCAAGTGAGCATCTGAAACTTTGATTTGATCTGCTAATAGGTTCACCCAAAACAATTTGTCTATTGTTCCTCCCACTCCTCTTTCCTAAGAATAGATCACAACGAGCAGAGATATTTAAATTTCTTTAGCTCTTGCTCTGCACACAAGATTTCCAGTCTCACTGCTCTTACAAAATCATACTGATATGGATCTTGCTGCTTCAGCAACTCTCAATACATTTACAAAGGTGCAGTAAACACTTTTACCTGTTCAGTGATAATCAGCCTCTGACCTTCACCCTCAGCTGGTATTATCTTTTCATATCTAGGGAGATTTATCCTAAAACAACAACAGAAGTAAGTCTGTAGCTGAAATGCAGGAAACTCTAGAAATGTAGCAGCAATTATATGTAGAAAACTTTCTTGGTAATGTTTCTTGGCTTGTAATTAGTTAACTGTGCAAAACTTGTTTTTTATGGGATGGTAAACAGATTACTGAACTAGAAAGGAAGAACTCAACAAGTTATTGCAGAAAAGTGAAATAAATTATTTGGTTTGGTATTTATTACAAAGGATCACCAGAAAGCTTCTCTGCAGAAGCTCTTTACAGAGGACGAGTCTCAAATGGAATAGCAATTGAAAACTTTTTAGAACAGATCCAAAACCCAATAGCACTCTAGTCTAGTCTTTTAAAGTTATGCAATAGATCCTCTCCAGAGGAACATCTGAAGCATCTGATCTATACATCAAATCATACTCAAAATCCAAGTAAGTAGGAAGTTCTGTTTGCTGACCAGAAATGGCCCCATATTTCAACAAATAACAAACGACAAAGAAATCTCACAACTCTGCCTTACCTTTCCTTAAAGACCTGCAGTCCTCGGACCAATCCTTCCAGGCAAAGCAAATCATAACGGTTGGCAGGAACATCAATTTTATAGAGAATGACATCAGATGCACCCTTTGCCTTTTCTTCACCTTTTTCTTTACTTATAATGTCCTTCTCAGATGTCTGAAATTAAGCAAAAATGTGGTTTTAACCTGATATATCTTAACGCTGACACGAGTATGACTGTGATATGACAGGAGAAACTGTTTTAATTAGAAGTTTAACAGTGTAATTTGCATCTATACAGCAAATGGATACACCAAATATGAGAAATTACATAAGACCTCAAACTCAGAAACTGTAAAAGTGTACCAAAGGAAAAATTCAGTATTAAAATTTTAAGAAAAGAGATTAGAGAAGCAAGAACCTCCAGGCTGTCAGATCCCAGGAGAGATCTGAGACCTTACCTTTGGCAATAGATTGGCAAATGACTTGTCATAATCAAATTAAGCATAACATATGATGTTCAGATGTCTTTTGATAAATGTCATTAAAAAGCCAATAAATTAAAATTAAAAGGTAAAACCAAAACAGGTCTAGTTGAACAAGATTTGCATGGATAGTTATCAGGGCTAGCAAATCTCCACAAGTACAGAATCTAAATCAAAATGTTAAATATAAATTAGTTACAACTCAGTTAACAATGTCCAGAACAAATATCTTTTTTGTGGATATTGCACAGACGACTGCATATCAAACAAAGCCAAACAGATCTTGTAAAATATAATCAATACGTGGTCTATGGCCATATTTATGCTGCTAAATAAAAAGGGGCCTGAGACTGAAGATCAAGTGGCACGGAGTGCTGACCTCCAGAAAGTACAGCACTATGCCATCTTGGAGTCTCTTGCTTCCAAGGCAGTAACTTTTGCATATCTGAGGGGTTTTTTTTCATATTCAAAACACCTGTGTTAGTACAGTCCATTATAACACTCTACCAGGGGATATGCTGGAAATAACGCTCTACAAACTCTTACCAAATAGAAAGCAACAAATAAAAACGTTACTTACAATTTCATCAAGCTCCAAACCAAACTCAAAACAAAGCTCATCAAATTCTTCATCCGCTGTGAAGGAAGAAGGTGAATTTTGATTAATAAGCAGATCTCAGACCTAATTTTGTGTGTGTGTGTTTGGAATGTTTTCAAACAAGATAACAAATGCTATTTTAAAGAAAAAAGGAAAAAGTAATTTAAAGAATTTTCCTTATATTTCCATCTGAGTAGCAGCTTCTCTAGTACGTATTCAATTTATTGATATGGTATTCTTAGAGTCACAAGGGAGGGCTTCTGAGCCTTGGAGTTCAGGTCATCAGCCACGTTTGTCAGAGCAACTCTGGCCTGAACAGACAATGAAACAGGAGGGAATAACTGGGCAGCTTCTGCCAACTGCTCCTATCTAATCAGTCAGGTTGTTCTACAGAGGTTGCATCAACTGCGTTGTAACATGTGAGTAACACAGCCCTGATCTGACAATGGAGATTTGCACCGGGCTGTCTGAAGAGCCACAGCTCCTGCCTAGTCTAAACCACTGCACGTCCCTCAATGCTGCTTCAGCCGAACAGTTACTAAATTTGTTTCCTGAGCCAGGAAGGAAGGACTGAATAAACCCAAGCTATTCACTGCTCGCTTTGCCTTCTCCCACCTCTTCTCTCTCCTTCTTGATTTAATCAGATCCTAAAACAGACAGTGAAACAGACAGTTTCCAACCAGAAACCGCGATTTCCCGAGAGATTCGGGCTCAAGCAGTGCGTGTGGGGGCAATGGCCTGAAGGGGCCAGGGATAACACGTGGCTGTGCCTGGCGTGCCATGGGCTGGGGAGGAGCAGGCGGCAGGGGAGCCACCGGCGGACTGAGGCCTGGGCTTCCCCGAGGGTCCCAGCGCAGCCCCGGGACATGGGACACGCGGAGCGCGGAGGGTGCGGCCAGCGGGACCGTGCGCGCTCAAGGCTTCGCCCCGGCCGGGGCGGGCAGCGGCGGAGGCGCCGCGGCGGTGGCAGCGCGGCGGCCGCGGTGCGGGGCCGGCGCGTCCCGCAGCACAGCGGGGATGCCGGACACTCACTGTAAGTCCTGCCCAGCGCCTGGAACAGCAGGTCCCGCTTCACGCTGACGGTCGGCATGGCGGCCCGGCCCGCACCGCGCCTGCGCCGCGCGGCCGCCAGGCCCCCGCCGCGTTCCCACCGCGCTGCCCGCGGGCCGCGCCCAGACCCCCGCCCGCGCCCGCCGCTACCCGGCTCCGTGACACCGCGCCCGGGCGGCCGTGGGGCTGCTGCGCCCCTGCCTTGCGCCAGGGGAGGGGGCGGGCGGCGCACCGAGCCCCGGCAGCGCGGCGGGCAGCTACGGGAGTGACATCAGCGCGCGGCAGGGACCCCGCGCTGTCTCCGGCGCTGCGCGGGAGGGGCGGCCCCTGTGGGACCGCGAGTCCCGGCGGTGCCGCTGTCCCTGTCCCCACGTGGGGACCGCAGGTCCCAGCGCTGTGGGATGGTGAATCCCGGCGCTGCCGCCGTCTCCACGGAGAAGAGGGGGAGGGGGTGTCAGCCGGGGCAGCTCTGTGCAAGTTTCGGGGAGTGTTTTCTGTTTCACTCCGAAGTTTTATTTTGACGATCCCTGTCACGACACCCCGGGCGAAGCGCCGCGGGCGGGAGGAGGCTGTGCGTTTGTTGGTTTAATTAGAAACGAAAGGCTTGACGCCAAACATTGCAGGAACTCTTTTAAGTTCTGGGTCAGCTCCATAAGCTTTTTAGTGGTAAGAGCCTTAAGCGCTCCCGGGAGTGCCAAGTCTCCGGTCGCTCCAAGGGGAAAAGCCCGCCCGGCCCGCCAGGGCAGCGCAGGTGCTGGGTGTGCGGACGCACCTGGCTCCGCAGGCGCGGAGCTCGCTCCGGCAGAGCGAGCAGAGAGCTCCCCCCGCCCGGTGTCGTCTGTGCGGAGCGGGGGGAGCCGCGCCGGCCGCCTGCGTGAGGAGGGGGTATAGCAACCGCCACCCCCCGCTGCCGCGCCAGGGCTCTGCCCGCTCCCGCTCCAGGATCAGGTTTCCCGCGGCCGGGGCGGGCGGCACCGCCTCCCCGTCCCCGCCTGCCGGGCCCGCGGCCGTGGGCAGCGCTGGCGGCGGGGGGCGCGTCCTGCACGGCCGGGGCCGCGGCAGAGCGGCGCGCAGCGGGCAGGTGCGGCGGCTGAGGCTGCGGCTGCGGCCGGAGCCGGCAGGTCCGTGCTTCCCGCGCTGCTCTCCCGCCGTCGGCATGAAGGTCGAGTTTGCCCCCATCAACATCCCGCTAAAGAGAAGGATCCAGACAGTCGCCGTGCTGCAGTGGATCTTCTCCTTCCTCCTGCTGGGTAACAGTCTTCCTCCTTCTTGCCCCTGCCCCAGAGAGAAAAGGGCAAGAAGCGGCTTTTTCCGTGACCAGCGTTACCTGTGGGTATCGCTCGGTGCCAGCCCGTGGCTCCACGTGAGTGCCGAAGCGGCCAGGGGCGAGCAGCTCCCGACGATCCCCGGACGGGCAAGAGCATCGCACTTCTTTCTTCCCTGAAAGCTTTGGATGGCTTATCCTCTTTTTGGGGGGTCTATTTCTTTCTATGGGTTCTTCTTCAAATACCATCCTAAAAAGCTAGTGTCTGTGGTTCCTCATTGAGGCACCAGTAGGTTTCTGACAGCAACTTTTTTATTGAACATGAGCATAAAGTCTGGTACATGACTAATGCTGTTTTCATTTGTAATTTCGTAAAGTAACTTTATATGCTGTAGGTCAATAAAAGTCTTATTTAACAAGGTGATGAAAATTAATGGGCATTGTCAGTGAATTGGCTCAAATGAAGACACTTCTATAAAAACATCTTCACTGACTTTAAGAAAGTGTTGCTAATTCTACTTGGTAATCTTTTTCCACTGATTGTTCCTCTATAATTAATGTTCCTAATATCTTAATAGACACCTATCACTAAGTACCTCTTTACTGCAGCAAATCTTATTCACATGGGTAGGTGTCTTGAACTTGATGAAATTAATCACTTGATAAGGTAAAATAAGCCTTAAGCTCTATGAGACTAAATCCATGGGTTGTATAAATTGGGAAGTGGTTATTGAATAGTCTGTTATGAGGTACAGAGCCACTGCTTAGCTGTGTATTACTGGAAATGCTGGAACACTTCAAGATCCTCTATGCTCTAGGATTTACAAGGAGAAAAGGAGTGTGCACATATCTTCCTTGTATGTCTTGCAAGTATATTATCCTTCAGATGGTCTGATGTCTTTCCGATTATTTTTTTTTTTAGCCCACACTTGAGAGGCTTGGGGGAAGTATGGAGGGTAATCTTCACAGATTAATCAGTAGATGTTCTGCTACCTCTAAATTATATGTTGTTAAATGATAAACAGTTTATGTTTGTGGCTACATTGTAAATAGTCTGTACTTTTAATTTTCTGTTATTGAATTAGGTCTTGGCATGAGCCATTATTCCAGTCTCATAAAGCAGTGGAAGTTCAGGGGCAGGTGGAAGAGAACAATTTTTTTTTTCCTAACGTAGCAATACTGCTGCAGAAAAACACATCTTTCTGTGCTTACTAGAAGTGATCGGGATGCAGAAAATCCTCTCTCTGTAGTTTAGCAGGAAAAGTAGGCAGCTGTCTTCTGCAGCTGGGAATGCCAAGGAAAATCAACAAGGAAATGGTCTTTTGTCTGGTTATGTTGAGTATAGTGAGTTCATGTGATCATGAAAAAATCAATTTGCGAGAATGCTTGGTTAGCAATTTGATTCTAATAATAATTATCTGTTTGTGCTTCATGGGGATGTTTATCTTTAGAGCTGACCAAGGTGACCTTGTCATTTCGTAGGTGGATGCCTTCAATCATAGGGCAGCCAATGATCTGGCCAAAAAGTTTCACTTAGCTGCAGGAAAATTCAGGTGGATGAATCCTAAATGACTTAAAGCAGTGAGAAATGGGCTGGTTTCTGATGTTCTGGACTGCCCCTGTGTCTGGATTTTCCAGCTTTTTTTTTTTTTTTTTTTTTTTTTTTTTTTTTTTTTTTTTTTCTGAACAGATGTTGTTTGTTTGTAAGCTTTTGAATTCAAAAGTGACACTTTCAAATCAGGGAGGGGATGCCCCACTACGAGTGAAATACTGTGTGAGTTCATCATGGAACAGATTGGAGGTTTAGGCATTCTTTGGGTGTTTGTGTGTGGCTGGAACTAGTTTATGCCAAGCATGATCTTACGTTGATTGTCTGTCTTGTGTTACATATCTGCATGTGAAAACTTGAACAGATAATGCCCTATGACAACTAATGATTCATGATATAGATAGAGGGATTCTGTTCAGAGCAGTGAATAAATGGGGTACTGGCTTAGCTGCTAAAGTTGCCCATCTCAGTATGTTGTAAGGTGCCATCGCTTAGTAAAATGAACTATAGGACTAACAGATGAAGTAAGATAACTCTGAAAATGAGTGCCCTGATTGACAAAAGCTGAATCAGTTAATGATAGGCTTCATATCTGGGGAGTGACATGTGAAAAACAGATCTGGCACACTGAGTAAGCTGAAAGGGGAATGTGAGCCTATTGCAATTTAGAATTCACAATATGACTTGGATAGAAGACTCTTGGTTTCATCTTCCTGGTTGAGAAATGTAAAATGCCCTTGCTCTCCAGGCTTGCTTTGTTGTAATGCTGCATGGTTTTCTGAGACTGTGGAATTGATGACTGAAAATGCCCTCTTGCTTGTGTGACTGACAATCTGGCCTGAAATACAGACATGCAATAGTTGTCGAAGCCTAAATCTCATCCCCACTGTAGAAAGAGTGAATCAGTCAACAGATACTGAAAAAAATATCAGCAGCAACCTGGTACAACAAAGTTCTGCTTCTTCCTGCAGTGTACCAGCTTGGGCTGGATCTGCACTACAGATCTATTGCTTCTGCTGTGCAGCGTAGGCAGAGTAAACATGCCTCTGTCTCAAAAAAGCTGTACAGATGTGCACAGAATTTCATTATATACAAAAGGAACCTCTTTAAAATTCTGGCTGTAAGTTCCTGTGCTTCCTTGTTCTGTGCTGCAAGCTGCCAAAGTTCACCCTCAAAGGGAAAAGACAAGTTTTCATTGTAACAGTGATTTGCCTGTTCATTATCCAGGGCCATGACACCAGAAGCAAAAATAAGTTCTGAAATACTGGGATATGTATGTTTCTGGATGAGAGAAATGCCCATTAACAAATTCCCACCATGTGTTGGCTGAAAATGCCATACGGCTTAATATCTTATGTTTTCCAAGTGCAGCAGACCAGAAAAGTTTGGGTATAAATTCCATGAAAGAGGAAGGTGTTTTAATTGGGCTTCTGTCTTTTGAAAGACAAGTGTTATCAGTCTTGAGTCCAGAAAACTAAAGCTGTTAAAACTGAAAACTGGCAAATGCTAAAATCATGCTATTTCTCATTGTATTAAACAGAAATCCAAAACAGCTTCAGGCTGAAGCACAATGTCAAGCCATTAGTGTTATACTGCTGAAACAGCAAATACGTGAAGTTTTGCAATTTCATAGTGCCTACTTTGGCTAAAAAGCCAAACCAGACAATTTTCTATAGATGGTAGTTTTTTATGCTTGTAATTACTGTTATTAGAGATTCACTGGCTTGGCCAGGGCTGACAGACCTGGGGCAGGTCTGGCCCTGTTCCGAGCTCGTGCAACGCCCACACCGTGTCTGCCTTGTGAGGCTGTGTGCTGTCTGCTCTTGATCACTCTGTGCCATTGTCCAGTGCAACTTCAGGCAGAAAGTCACCTGGAGAAATGAAATCTCCAAGCCTGTAAGTGCTGCTGGACTGACAAAGCAAAGAGGTTGCATAACCCCCATTTTTGCGTCATAGGTTTCATGGTGCATGTGCTCTAAAGAAATTGTCACTGTCGATGAGTGCAACAGATGTGCTTGGTGTTTGCAGGAAATCTTTGGTTTTAAGCTTGGAAATATTTTTCTTAAGAGCTTTGAATTAATTTTGCTGCATTTACCAGTATGTCTGATATCCTCCCTATTGGGAACAGGGGTAGGTTTTCTGTTTCTCACACAGCACACTGCAGTTGAGCATTTATTCTTGGTGTGTGAGCTGTGTGCCTCAGTACTGCACATCTGTCAGTGAGGTTCAGTTTGTATCAGGAGGTGAGTAGTACCCAGGCAGGAGGTAGATCAAAGGGTTCTTTTAAAGGCAAAACCATTAAAACAAAGAAGAAAATCAGATTTGGTTGAAGTGTTGTTTTCCCAGTGCTTTAGCCTTTTGTTTTCTTTTCTCTCTAATGTACACAAATCAAATGACAGTATTTTTGAAGGAAATAAAGATAGAAGATGAGTTGGTGGCCTATGTTCCTGCTAACTTCTGTGCCCCTTATGTGAAAAGGGACAGTGGAGTTTGAGCATGTACAAAATCAAATGCAAAACTGAGTAACTTGAGTGGAGTGGTGGGGTCTTGGGCCAGACAATGAGAGAGGGAAATGAGAATTTAACCCTACAGCAGGGATACCAGGGTTTTTCTCTGAGAAAAAGTGATGGTAGGGGAGAATGGTGCATCTTCTAAGGCTCACCTTTGGGGCCCAGCAGTGTCCCTGGTCTCCTCACTGGGGGTTTAGGAAGTGACTGTTGTGCAGGCACTCCTGTGTTTATTTGTGAAACCCTTAGTAATACAAAATCACTGTATGATACAAGGTATCCTTTAATATGCACGATGACCTTGGTATATATTAAACTACATCCTGTTCTCTAGTGATTAAACTTCTGTGCATGTAGGCTGAAGCAGTCTGTTAACTGAACTTGCTGGAGACAGTTTTGAGTTGTGGATCTGGCTTCCCCAAAAGAATAGAAATGATGAAACATTTGCCACAGAGTGTGAGGTTACTGCTGGAATAATAAGTGATTTCTGTGTTGAGAAAGCAGGTGTCAGTGTAATGTGCTAAGGCAAATATTAGCCTTTCCTGCAAACGCCATGATGGTTTGTTATCTGGTGCTGATTTAATTCATCAGCTATAGCTGGATAACTAATATGGTTTTGTTTTTCCTCAAAGCCTTTTTAAAAAAAACTCTTTTGACACTTAAGAAAACTCAGCTAAGCTCCGTGAGTCTTTCCTAGCAAGCTGGCTGGTATTGCTGCTTGTTTTTGAATACTCTGTATTCATCTATCCATTAAGTTTATTGGTGGCCTATGGGTAGGGACCGAAGTGTGATTGCAGAGAATAACAGGGTACTTACTGACTAGTATGTGTAGGAATGCTGCCTCTGTTACCTACGTCTTAGGGAGGGAATTTAACCATGTGTCTATTTGTTTGTATTTCTCAAAAATAAGAAGAAAAACGGCTCTTCTGTGTCAGGCCAGAGACCCTGCATCTGAGCATAAGTGATAGTGAATGCCTAAGGAGAAAGAAAAGAAGTGGGAAATATGTAGACTAAATTTGGCATTCTGTCTCAGGATTTGGCAATTAGTAACTTGGGGATTTATGGTATCCAGACCACTCTACCTCCAAGTCAGTTGTCTGTAATGGTCTGTATCTCTAGTTTATCAGTATTTGCCAGTGGAAGATCTTGGGAACTGGAACCAAATTTCAGCATAAACAGGCCTCCAAAGCTTGGCATCTGAGGGTTTATGTTTGTTATCCTAGTGCTGTTGAGATACAGCTTCCTTGGTAGGAATGCTCAGATATCCTTGTGGCTCCCAGCTGTAACCAATAACCTGACAAAGGCCCTCACAGGAGACTGATACATATTCAACAAATGCTGGCTGCCCAACTACCTCAGTTCTGGACACGGCTACCAAATTCCTGGGGATGCCAACAGTTTTCCAGTGCAGTTAGTTTAAATAAACTCCCAGCTTTTTCTTTGCTGGCAAGTCCTTATCTGCCATGGATAAAAAGCGTCAGCAGGTTCCTGTGTTACTGGTGGAAAACTGTATATTGACAGAATTGCACAGAGTAGTAGGCTTTAAACAGGACAGTGGTAACATTACGTCTCCATTTTTTAAAAAAGAGGCTTTCTATGTAAAAGCTGCAGAGCAATACTCTGCAGAGGCATGAACTTGCTTGCTGTTGCTTTTGCAGGCTGCCTGTTCTCAGGTGTTGCCTTTTGTCTCAGGTCTTACTTTGGTGGGAATACTGGAGTCCATTTGCTGTAGTTGGTACTTCATTTGAATTTCTGTCATTTTCTTCATGATATATAGAAATAATTTAGAGAATATTTTCAGAAATTAAGGCTGATTAATTTTTTTTTTCCTGCATGAAAATATCCCGTAAGTGGGGAAAATAATTTTTTTTAATGCCAAAATCAGCTGATCAGTGTTAGCTTGAGGGATAATTGAGAGGAGCAAATGTTCACTAGGGATGAAAACATCACTGCAATTCTTCTGTGTTCCCTCCAAAGTTCTGTTCCCAACCCAGCTTAGGGACATTGCTGCTCTGAAAACTAAGGATGAGAAAAGCACTGGTTTTTTGTAGATACATCAACATGGTTGTTGAATAATGTAGTTTTTCTTTTTTATTTTTTTTCCCTCCATGTCTGTGTGGTAAGAAATAAGCTTTTCAGCTTGCTTTGTGTATTGGTACACACATGTACTCATAAAGCCCAGGGAGGGGCAATGCTAAGAATCACTTCCCCGCCTGTGTATTCACTAGGATGCCAGGGGATAAAGATGGGGGTTTTTACCATGTCCTTGGTGGGATGAGGTTCAAATTGCTGAACTCTGAATGCCTCCAGCTCTTTTAAGACAGAGGAGCATAATGTGTTTAGAGAAACCTTTGCTAATGGTATGTGGGACATGGCAGGAACTGGCTCGGAGCTGTCCTGAGTTGCTGGGCCGTCCTGAGGTTTTGGAGTGAGCTCCTTTGCATGGCTTTTGGAACACTGCAGAGAGCCTGTAGTGCTGCTTGGGGTGAGACCAGGACCCCTGGCACAAGGGACACACCTGCACTGCCCAAGCATGCTGTCCATGACTGCTCTGAGCATAATGGGAGCCTTCTCTTCTAGGGACAATCTTACATTCGGTGGCTTTCATGATAGATATTAATTAAACGTTTTTGATGCCTTGGTAACTCCAAAAGCATTTGAAGCTTCCAGTTTCCAGATTTAACCTGTGCTGTTTTCCTGCTTCCTATCTCTGATATTTAACTATTTTATGAATTTGGTGCCCCCAGCTGCAAACTCAGAGCCTGTTTAATGACTGAAGGATCACGTGTACAAACATCATTGGGCAGGATGGCTGCCAGTGCTGATAGCTAACACTACATAGAGTGGTTTTCATCTATTTGTTGCAAAATATGAGTATCCATGTGTTGTAAATGGGAAATGGAGAAGTGACACATCAACATTGGCTCACAAACCCAGTGTTCAGAGTTCCATGGCAGTGATTTGTTTTTTATTCTATATTTCCTCCCCCTCCACCCCCCCAATCCAATATATCACAAAGATATTTTTCAAAGTTCTAATTCAAGTTCAACCAAAAAATTACGCTTAGAGCATACACTGTAACTACACCCAAGGACACAATGATGCAGTAGAGTGACAAATCCCAAGTTATTCACCTTTTGCCTGAAATTTTTTTATGAATTTAGTTAAAATGGTTGCTATTTATTTACTCACTGTCTTGTTTGAAGGAGAAAACATCAGGTTTGTGTTTGTAGGCTCACTGGTTTTGAGTCATCACTGTTTAGGTCATCTTGTAGGCTCTTAATTCATTGAAATAATGAGGAGGTATGGCAAAAGGAATTTGCCTGGCATGTCTCATTGGGAATGCAGTAATCAACTTTGTCCTACAAGATGCTGAGCTCCCCTTAGGAAGCGCTAACAGCGTACTTATCTCCCCATACCTTGCATGCACTCAGGAATGTGTCCTAGCTAAAGCAAAGCAGCAAGCTTGTTGATCTTGTGTATGTTTGTCTGCATAGGATTAAGTACAGCTATCTGGGCCTTCTCACTGCTGATGTAATTAGCTCTCACAGCAAGGATGCTTTGCTACAGAGCACTTTTCAGCTGTTTGCTCCGGGAACTGATAGCAAAAAGCCATGTGATTCTGTGTTAAAAAAGCCATGTGATTCTGTGTAAGCTGAAAGTGCTTCTGAAAGGAAGGGTCAGAAATAGAACTACTTACCAATTTTTGCATAACAACTTGAAATTAATTGATTTATAGCAGCTAAAAAAAACTTCTCATACTTGTTCAAACTTAAACCAAGAACCTTGGCATCCTGTCCAAATTAGCATTCCTAGAAATTTCTGTAGTTTCAGAATCTCTTCTTCAAGGAACAGGTAATGACTTTTCCTCAGTAGATTTCTGTGCCCTATTTTGGACTGATGATAGTGTGGGATTCTCTGTGAAATTGAGTGTCATATTTCACCTGTGTTACTTGTCTTGCAATAATGATGTTCCTTAGAATTTGTTTCAGTTCTTGTGAGCTTTCCACATTGACTTTGAGGGTCTGTGGGCCTCAGTTAGCTGTGGTATTTTTCAAGACCTCTTACTCAAGTGCTTTTCTGTGGAAGACTGGGGTTGCTTGTATGAGGAGGAAGCAGTGAGCTTCTGTACTGAAGAATTCTGTACCGAAGAATGGAGTATCCTTGAAAATGGTAGATTTGATCCTGCTCCTGCTTTTGTTTATGGTAATTTCCTTCTCCCTTCCTCAGAGGAAATGCAATTCTTTATTTTTCTGATCGTATTCCTGCTAGAAATGTGGATGTTCATCCCCTTCTTTCCTACTCACTATAACCAGCAACTTTGCTTGCTGTGTCTACTTCTGGATTCTGTGGTAGTTCTCAATTGCCCCAGGACAAGATAGCCAATTCTATTCTGAATGCACAGTCAAACTAGGCACACAAACAAGCTGGTTGAAGTTCAGAAGAAGTAAATATTCAGGTTGGAGGAAATGCAAGTCTGCCTGTAGACCAAGTTAAGATCTCGATTTCAGCAGCTCAAAATCTGCTTAGTCTAGGGAATCTGCTGACTTTTCAACACCCAAGTAATATCTCTCTTGAATAAAGGTGATCTGAGCTAGGATGAGTGGGTTTTACTCTTGGTTCATCTGTTTATTGTAAAGTTTTCAGTTCTGGTGATATTTACATTGTGTGAGCCAAATTACTGCCTGAAGTATTTCTATTGTTTCTTTTTAATTCTGCTCTATTTAGTGGTGTATTTAGCTCAGTATGTTTCACCGGTGTACTTCTTCTAGGACTTCACGGGATATTGCCCTCGTGAAAGCCAGTCAATTGTGAGACATAAAGTACTGCTTCTGCATTGTAAAATGTCTCTGAAAAATGCCAGGTTCCTGCAACTCTGCCCATTGAGTCTTCCAGTGAGAACTAGGTCCTGTTTTGCTTGCCATTTTATAAATTTATGATGCTAAAGCTCCCTTGCAACCTGGACTTCAGCATCTGATCCATGAGCCTGCTGGGGTTTGTTCAGGAGGTGGCAGAGCAAGCAGGCTGCTGCAGGGGTACCACGGGGCAGAGAGCAGCAGGTCCTCCTCCTCAGACATCTCTGACCAGGGCTGCTCAGCGTGCTGCAAGACTGTAAAATTCTGCAAGTTCTACAAAGATAAAGTTTCCATAGGATTTCCCTGAGTAATTCTTTCAAGGTTGAGCCCAAAGTAACACACTTTTATTTAACCAAACAACTTTTTCTTGCTCTTTGAATTGTGTATAATACAATTCTTATGTATCACTATTGTAGCATGATGTTACCCTTCTTACTAAATTGGGTTTGAAAGTATCAGGACTTACCTGCTGTTGTGTTCCCATGGCACCACTGAACTTCCCCTTTGACTGACATGTTTAGTGGCTGAAGCAGAACCTCTTAATATTTTGGTCTTGTCTAGTGCATCTCCTTGGCCAGTGACAGCACTTTTGGCTGGGAGTAGAACTACCACCCTCATATTACAGGTAGAGAAGATGAGAAATAGAATAGAAAATGATTGCCCAACACCCCTGTAATTAGAAAAGAGATGTTGCTATGGCTCCCTTTCCCTTCTTTCCTTCCACAGCTTTCCTTTCTTCTCACTCCCTGAAGCATTACATCCTTGTTAGCTTTTGCTGTCTCCTTTTATTTTGCCTTAGGTAAACCAGATGCTCTCTACCAAACGTCCAGTTGTTCAGTAGAGGGAGAAATAACAGACTGAGGTGATACACTCTTGTGATGTTTCACCCTCAGTGTAACAACACCGTGTGGAATAAGCTGAGTTCAACTTGTATGCATTTTGAGTGAATCTGTAAAAACATATCAAGGCTGGGCATTCGGGGTCTTAAAAGGACACAGATGTGATTCATGCTTGCTGTGAATTGAATCACTTCTTGTCTCTTGTAGCAGAGTTTTGCTGTGGATTCTTTGTGATCCTGATCCTGGGCAACTTCTGGTTCCTTGCTGTTCTGTACCTGCTGTGGCTCTACCTTGACTGGGAAACACCATGTGCTGGGGGCAGACGGTCCCAGTGGGTCAGAAGCTGGACTGTCTGGAAGTACTTCAGGGAATACTTTCCCATTCATGTGAGTAAAAGGTTTCTCACAAACAGCTTGAACAGACATAAGCATGGGCAAACATCTAAGACTCATCTTTGGTAAAATTCTAATACTTACTCCAGGGTGAACTTAACTTCTTTTTAAAACATGGGAAATCTGAGATTTAGTGACAAAAGGGGACAGGGCCTGGTTTTGTACTTGGACTGTTGGGTCATAAGATAGTGCTTCAGCACACTGAATGCTAGACATGGTATCCTGACATATCTACTTAAGTCTTGTTTATCTGTAAAGCAGGACAGTAGTTTTAAGTGCTCAGAAGGAATTGCATTGTCATTGCTTTGATGTCCTGTCAATGTGCAATCGCCATAGCTGTTGTTTTTGAGGTAAATATTATAATGTCCACCACTGACTCTATTTTTCAGCTTATAAAAACTTCAGAACTGAACCCAAATCACAACTACTTACTTGGCTTTCACCCTCATGGGGTCCTAGTAGCTGGAGCCTTCGGGAACTTTTGCACCGATCCTACTTTCAAAAATTTATTTCCTGGGCTTACTCCATATCTTCATATCATGCCCATCTGGTTTGGCTGTCCCTTCTTCAGAGAATACATAATGAGTGCTGGTAGGTAAAAGCAGAATGTCTCAGCTGTTGATCCATATTTTAGCTTCTATTACAAATGTAGAGTCTATTCCTCTACTTATATATGGTAAGTAATTTCAGAAGGATCAGTGTTGGTGCTAAATTTAACCTCTATTTTATGATGAACTGTTGTGGCAAAACAATTTGAAGGTTTTATTAATAGTTTTGTAAACTATATCACTGAGTTGTTTTTTCTTTCTGAAAAAAATTGCTGGTTTTCCTTTGAACTGTGAGACAGCAGTCCAGAGTACCCATTATATACAAGAAGAGAAGGGCATAATAATTTGTAATGTTATTTAGTCATTGGGCAGGCACTTGTAAAACTAATTCAGGCTAATTTCTTACCTGAAGGGCTTAGTCTTGCACATTACAAATATCTTTCTACTCAGAACTTAATTACCTTCTTCTGATTGAAGTCCCATGATGCAAATTTGTGTAATTTTAATTGAGATGTAAACTCTAAAGAGAGGGACCTTTTTTCTCTGTTCTGAGAAGCATGTCATAAAGGGGTGATATTCATGACTGGTGCTGCAGTAATAAAAGATAAAAATAACAATCAATCAAGTTGGGGGAACAGAAGGATGAGAAGAATTAAATAAGGACTAGTGTTCCACCCCAGTGGTTTAATCCAGGAATTATTTTACTTAATTTCACTCAACTACAGCATTTAAGTATGTTCTGATGCACAAGACTAACTTTGGGAGACAGAGATCTAACTTAATTCCTGACTGCAACACAGATGCTGCAATCTCAGAGAAGCTGTTCCACTGCTCCATTCACAGAACCATGCCTAGGATCCTGCCCATATTAATATCAGAATTACTTATCTATGTATGCTTCAACATACCAGAGAATGCCTTTCCATGCAAATGTAATTTCTGAGGGTGTTCTTTGAGACTTGCTAAGTGAGGGATTGGCAGTGTTAGACCATTGCAATTTTAAACACTGTCTTTTAATCATTGTCTGCAAGTCAGATTTATATGTTTTTGGCATCTTGACCAATGGGAACAAATATTTACCTGCAGGATGAAAAACAGCTGCAGTAAAAAGCACACTAAAGAATAACCAGCACTGGAGCTCGGTTTTCACAGGTATGCAGCTGATAAATGAGAGGGGACCTTTGGTCTAATACGTGTTATCAGTCAAAGCATAAAACACTTGCAAAATCCTCCATGTCCTGAAAGCCATGCTCCTGGGTGTTTCATCTTCCCGTCTTTTTCTCCCTTTCTCCAAAACCTGCAGTTGCTGCCTCGGGAAGCGCAGTTGCGGCACTCCTGGGCTCCGGTGTGAGCATGGAGCAGTGTCCTGCATGCAGGCTGACAGCTCAGCTTCGGCAGGAGACAGATTTGTCCTGGGAAAGGCAGCAGCTCCTGCTTTCCTTTCCAGGGAAAATGCATGCTGACATGAATGAATGTCACTTGAATTATTTGTGAGTCTCAGGTCGGCTGCATTTTCAGAGTAACAGTGACTGTGAAGGCATATGTGGCAAACGGATGTAGCTTTTTACTGAGGTCTGAACATGCTCCAGTAACAAGCTATTCCTCTTGATGGCCAGCTCTCAAAAGTAGATCACAGTCATCTTCCTTCTCTTATGAAATTTTTATAATCCACATTGTAAAGTCCCTATTAGAAAAAAGACCAAGTGGGTAACAGGATATCCAAAAGGGTGTTTTGATACCTGTAAAACCAACAACAATGTAAACTAGACATGATCTCTTAATTGTCACTCAGAGTATATGAATTCAACACAGTGTAGTTAAACATGGCTTCTGGTAAATGGGAGCAATATAAGCCTTTGAAATAAAACTTAGGGCAAAAAGGAACCTTTGAAGGATTAGGTGCATATCTGTTAGAAAAGGGATTTTCCAAAGCACCAAGTCCAGAGCAAGATCTAAGGAGATGATAAAGTTTTATACAACAGTGTGTCTCTGATGAAGTATCTGGATCAGCAGGAGTACCAGAAAAGCTTCATATAATCTGCTATTTTAGCCTAAATATTGATGAGTGCTGGGGCCTGGTTACTAGAGAATGAGCTGATGCAATCATTGAGAATGGTACAAGTGAGTCTTTTCTGCTTCTTCTAATGCTGTCATGACTTTTCCTTAGATGGAGCTGCTGCTTTAAAGCTTTGAAAATAATGGAGAGCTATGCTTGGTACTGTAGCTCCATGTTTGAGTTAATAAGTCTTCTGTTCATTCTGTTAACCCCTCTATGCCTGTATTTATATGCACCTGCTTCATGACTTTAGCTCCTGCCTCTCAGCAGTGCCTGCTGCCATTCACCTCTTCTGCTCTTGGGCACAGAATCTCTCTGAAGGGGAGTTAAGTTGGCAGAAGAGCACACCCTGAAGAACTCAAAACTCTTGCAATAGGCAACAGCATTTCGCTCACCAGTGTGAAATCAAAGCACGTGCCCAAAACCAAATCTGTTGCAAATTGAGGAGGTTGAACCCAAATCTTTGAAATATGTTCTGTGCTGTTATAATTTTGAAACACCATTTATAGATTTTAAAATATTCTTAAATTCCACTGTACTTGTACATGAAAATCCAGTGGTCACTAAAATGTTTCCTCCTGAAGGAATGGTTTCTGCATCCAAGGAAAGTGTCTCATATGTGCTGAACAATGAAGGAGGTGGCCATGCATCCGTCATTGTGATTGGAGGAGCAGAGGAATCTCTGAATGCACATCCTGGAAGTCTAACATTGAACATCCTCAAGAGGAAGGGCTTTATTAAAATGGCCCTGAAACATGGGTAGGTCTTCCATTAAGCATGCTTTGAATGCAGCTGGATTCTTAAATATAATTCATATTATATTAAATTAGAGAATTTGAAGGAGTTATTTGTCCAAGAACATGCGGATGTCTGGCACAGGAGCCAGTCTGTCCACCTAGATCCAATCTGGGACTGTTGAAAACTCCTTTGACTTTCATAATTTGTAAGAAGTAGGTGTTATTAGCATATCTTGTTTCATTTCTGTTGTTTCTTGCACTAGCAAAGAGTAAGAATTATCAAACAGTATTAGTAAACCTTGGCTGGTTTTGCTGAGTAGAGCAAACATTCTGCTTTCTACTCTGTAAATTGAAGATACGTTAAGGTAGAATTTTCTGCTCATTTTAAGCAAACAAACAAACAAATTGGAAAGCTAGGCCCTGTTTTATTAAATCACTGAAAATTATGGTCTAGGAAGATTTGTTTTCACTATTATTCTAAAGACTTTCTTTTGAAGATTGTCATTTGCAAAAGTAAATTCCTGGGAATTTTTGGTGAAAATCTCAAGAAAAACTAGGTAACTTTTTACTATCAAGCAGCCATCATGGTGTAATTAAACAGAGATGGTATCAATATCTTTTGAGTGATTTACGTAGTATAAGCTGTTGTGTTTTTCCTGGACTGATCTAAATGGTTTGTATATTAGAAATATTGGAACCAATGATTTGTTCCTGCTACAGTTTCTGAACAGCTCCCAGGATTATGCATTGACATGTGAAGCAATGAGAAAAAAATACTAGTTTTGAGAAATCTGTAACAGCTTTTTAAGCTATTAACTGGAGAAAAGGTCATCTCTGAGAAGAGGAGCTCTCTGCTTTTTCACGGCATGCAAAAAACTAGAAACTGTTCTAGAAACTGTTCTGTGCCAAAATTCCAAGGGCACACGTTTCTTATACATATCACTAGGATTCTCATAAAGAATTTGTTTGCTAATAGAATGTAACATTTTAGTATAATTTGTACCCAGAAACAACTCTTGTGTATTTGAATTAGGACTTTCGTGTCTAAATGAATCTTTACTCAATTTTTGCTCAACTGTTGATTAATTCAGTGGAATCCTCAACACTCTCACTAGCTTTTACTTATTTTAACCATAAAGTTTAGAAGAATAGTTAGGTACTTTTTTTTTTTCTAAGCATGTTGATAAATGTCTGCTCTGTCATATCACAAAAGTTGGTGGTGGTTATCTCTTACCTAAATTGATTTGGATTGAGAAATCAGATACACCTGTGCCTCTCATGACCTTGATTTCAAAAGTATCTCCAACACATAACAACAAGAGGAGAACACTTACAAAACACAGGAATGGCCCCTTTACTTACTCACTTACTTTGATTCCAGTGATGGTTCTTCTCTTTCTGAAAGGGTCGTAGCTGTCTAGAGCCCTCCTCTGGGTGACAGTGCCTGTCTCTGCCTGAGTGGCTAAGGGCTACACGTCACATGGCCACTGTAACCAGCAGGCTACAGGTCATTTGTACAAACACCAGCACAAAAACCTCCTTCTACATGAAGCCTAGGAATTCTGACTTCATATCTCTCCAGCAGGGCTGTGGGACAGGGTGAGTCTGACAGAGCTCTTGCCCAAAGATTTGGCATCCAGTAATTGCTTCTGGTTTTAATGTTTTCTTTTTAACAATTAACAAAATGGGAAGAAAATTTCCAACTCAAGTGGAAATGAAAGGGCAAGCAGGGCTTGTGGGATGCAGATGAGAAGACCCACCTGCCATCAGTGCCTGCACACATTCGTGGTGCTCATGATCTGCAGCAGTAAATACCAACACAGGAAGGAAGGGGCAATGCAGAGATTTGTGCTCTGGCCCTGGCTCTTGTGCTGCCAGCACAGAGAAGCTGTGTTCCTCAGCTAGGAGCTTGTCAAATGTGGCCTGAATATGTCAGCAAAAGTCCTCGGCACTTCTGCAAAGGACACTTTGGTCCAAGGTAGTACAAATATCTGATAGGAAGAAATCCTAAAGACACAAAACAAATGATGAATCAGCTAACTTATCTTTAATTTCACAATCTTAAGTTACTTATTTCTGTGTCTCAGCCTCCTACATAGCATCTTGCAAAAGCCTTCACTAGATTAAAACAAATCCCACAGTGTCAGGATGCTATTGCACCACAAGATGTTCCTGTTTGTCTTAGTGTTGTAGTAAAAAGTGGAGTGTTTACACAGCCACAGTAAGTACCAGGCTTTATGATATCTCCTTTACAGGTGGCTAGGTGATAAATCCACTTGAGAAAGAAACTTTGAGCAGACACTAGTCAGAATAGTATGTGGGAATGATAGTCTGTCTGAGTCGTCAGGCCAAAGAAGCTGTTGAAGCCGTTGTTTTTTTCTGTATAGGTAGATTTTGACTGACCACAGTTCTTTCCAGCCAGCTCTGTCCTCAGTGCATCCTCCTCAGGCATTCACAGCTCTGCAGAAATTAATTCTGACAATGTTCTGGAAATACTGCTATTTTACAGTAAGGTTTTTCTCGAAGACAGTGGGAGCTGAATAGAGCTAAGATGCAGAAACTAAGACTTAAGTAAATCAAATAAAACATCCCTGAATCCTTTGGAGACTATTTAGGATTACCTTGATTTTTTTTTTTTCTCTAAACTCTGTAGAATATTTAATGAATCTAAGCATTAATCAAAAACCACACTGCAGCCAAGTTTTTAAATACAATGCTGGGTTTACCTGCTGGAAACAACTGCACCAATTCCATCCACTCAAGTAGTTTGTCCAGGAGCTAGTCAGTGCCTTTCCTCCCAAGCCAATTCATGAACTGAACGAGAACTGAATGAGAATTCATTAGGCTGTGCAAGAGCCAAAGTGAGTTCACATAATTTCTGTGGGTAGGATTTGACCCCTGGTAATACCGTTATTAAGGCTACTGTTTTCGAAGAAGTCCAGAGGAAGCAGGGTTTCACTGGGAATTGGACAGCAGAGGAGGAATTTGGCACTGCACTCGTGTCTGTGAGGGTGTCTGGTTTTTATCATGGTTTTTGTGCTGAAACCAAGGGCACGCATTACTCCGGTCAAAAGACAAGGCAAAGCCAAGATCTGGCTTTGATGCCACCCAGCTCAGAGCACTATAAGGTTAGCAACAAGGCTTCTTTGCTTGCCAAGGTAAAACATGGAGTGGAACAAGGGTGGACTTGCTGAAATAGTGGTGGATAAAGTCATGCTTATGCTATATGCAGTTACGCGTTTTCATCATTCTGAACAGTCACAAATTGCAATAGGTTACCAACTAACCAAATAGGTTACCCAATAACCAACCAACTAAATACTGCCAAAAGCAAGTTGATAGCTGTGTGCCAATCACTTTTTTTTTTTTTTTTTTTTTAAACACAAACCAGCCAAGGCATTCAAAAAGCAGCTGCACGTGAGGAGAGTTGAATGCCTGTTGCTGATGAAATCTAAAGCTGCTGAAACTTTCTGTGCTGGTCGTTGTGAAACTATGTAATGCTGATGTGAACTGCAGTGCAAGTGCAGGCTGATGTAGAATTCTCAGTGTCCTCTTTGTTTTATAGGGCTCATCTGGTCCCAGTGTTTTCCTTTGGTGAAAATGAACTATTCAAGCAAGTTGCAAACCCCAAAGGTTCATGGCTCAGAAATGTACAGGAGAAGTTGCAAAAGATAATGGGCTTTGCTTTACCACTATTTCATGCTAGAGGAGTATTCCAGTACAGTTTTGGCTTAATACCTTACAGGCAACCTATTCATACTGTTGGTAAGTTCCCAGCACCTTTTCTAATGTGTTTGCAAATGTTTAGAAATTCATCAGTGTGCTGCTAATATCTGTAAATTTATAAATCTGTTCTAACAGAAAGAGTTGATTGCTGTGCATCTCAAACAAGTATGTGAGGTTTAAATTTTTTTTTGATTGCTGTCCTTCCCTGTTAAAAGGGGCAGTTCTTTTCCCTCTTTCCCCTTTCTGTCCCAGGCCAAATCTTAGTCTTCATTCTCAGCTATCCATAGGCTTTTATCCTAAGGCAAGCCATAAAGAAATCCAAGAGTTGTCCAGTTTTTATGAGAGGGCTGCCACAGCTCTGCAGCTGTGGCTGTGGTTTCTGGATGCTGTAGCTGTTTTGTGAGAAGCCCAGACCTGCAATTTCTTATCTCTGCAGAGAAGTAGCAGTTGGATGTTGCAGCTGATGCACAGCCACTCCAGCAGAGCTCTGGAGCAGGGCTACTGGAAGGAGCTTGTGTGGTCCTGACCTGCTGCTCATCAGGACAGAAGGAGAGATGCAGGAGGAAAGAGAGAAGACACAGCGTGGTGCCACAGCCCTTGGGCAGGCTGCCACTTAGATGGCTTTGCAGGTCTTTAGGGTGTTTCCTTCCCCCTTGGTTTTCTCCCTTGGAAAGATCCAGTCATGTTTAATTGTAAGCCTGCATGCCATGGTGACAGGCAGTTCAGGAGAGTGTTTTTCCCCAAAAGCTTTCATTACTGCCCATCTACTCTCACTGGAGTGTGGAAGTGAATATATTTTTAATGGTTTTACTAGTGCTATTGACAGCCACACCTTTACAAAATAGGTGATGCTGGGTGTCATGCAAAGGCATTAGCTGTCTGTCTGTATATTTTTTGATAAATCATTTTTAGCCAGATTCTGACCTGAGTGAACTAAAGAAAATTGAGCTGTTCTGGTGTTCCACAAGGGACATTGAAGGTGGTCTTCCCTTTAGTGGGGGGATGATTTGATTATAGTATGAAACAAATAAAAATATTTATGACAAAAATGTAGCTCTTTTTATGTTAAATTTTATGCAAATCTCTGTTTTATCCGTTCATGCAGTTAAATATTTTGAAAATATTTAGTTTTTAAAGCCCACATTGTATACAGACAGGCTAAAAATGTCACTTATTTTAAAGCCAAGTTATCAAAGCTTTGGAATGAGATGTATTGAATGAGATGTATATGCTGCAATTTTTATTTGGGCTGATGACACTAGGACTGTTTTGAAGCTTAAAATGTCTTATTCTTTGAGGCATTTCTTCATCATGACAAGAGCTCAGGAGTGCTACAAATCAGCAAGACCAGAGTCTTGCAACAGAGCTTGTAAGAACTCATGAAATCCTTTGCCTTTTGTGTCTCTTTCCCCATGTTTGATAACTATCACAATGTCCCTGTGTCCTTGAAAGTGTGTGGGGTGTTCTTGGTATGGCTCAACATGACTTTGAAAGCATTGGCTCAGCTCCTGAGAGCTGCAGAGGCACAGTGAGCTCACCTGAGGTGATGAACTGTGCTGTCAACGTAGCCAAGTATGGGTGATTTCACTCCTAGTTCAGAAGCCATGGATCCAAGAGCCATTCAGCTAAGCCAAGATCTGTGAAGTTTGTGTGTTTTGGGCTTGATGAATGAAGTATTTTTGGCTTTCCTTTATGGTTTTTTTTTTTTTTATTACTGCTTTTCAGAAATATCAAATATCAAATTAAGCAGGTTCCTTAAAGCTGCACATAATATTAGAGAGATGAGTGTAGTTTTCAATTCCACAAGAAATCTTCTCTCTTGAGAGAAGAGACTGTTGCAGAAGGGCTTGGGGACTGTTTGCTGTTTCCAGTCCTGCCTCTGGAAATCCTGTATTATATGTGTATTGATTTCACACCCCTCTAAGGTATTGCTCAGTCCAGGGCTGGGTTCCCACCCCAGCCATGTAAAGTCTGAGTTTCAGCACCACACAGGGCCCGAGAGCTGTTAGCAGTTGGAGCTGCAGCAGGAAAATGCAGGCTCAGCTCTTTGTGGTTCTGGCTAGGCTTCCCTTTAGTCATCACTATCCAATCTGAAGTGGCAACATCTGTTGATAGGGATTTTCAGGTGCCTTTGGAAAAGCTCCTGAAGGTGCTTTTAGCTCTCTGTTTTTCCAGACTTCTTCTGTAATCCCAGTCAGGTCTGTTAAGGTCTTGGTGCTTCCAACGCAAGAACAGCTGTCAAAATCTGGTGATTGAACAACACAGGAAAGACTGAGGTCATGGGAAGCTCCTCTTAGCAATCCACTTTTTAGCCATAGCTTTTTGTGGAAGAGAAGGCTGCCCGCTGGATTTCCATGGAGTCGCCTCCCATGGAGCAGGTAGCAGGCTTTGCACAGTGCATGGAGAGCATTTTGGTTCCAGTCACATTAGTGGGCAATAGATGGTTTCAAGACACCTCGCAGGGTTTAGGGGATTTGCATGCTACCGTCCCTAGGCTGAGGTCACCAACAACATTTCTGTGCAGTGATATCCATTGTGAATAAATTGGAAGATAAATATTTCCTTCAGTCCTGCTCATGTGACTGTGTGGTTGAGGGCGCCACTGTCCTCTTAAGCATCTGCCTCACACTGAGTAGTTTTACTATTCAGATCAGAACAGAAGACAGAAAGTACATTTTTTTAAATACTGTGTTGAACTTGTAGACGGAACATAACCCATGGGATTGCATATTGCAGTGTAAATTGCTCCTTCAAGTTAGAGCTTATCACTCTTCTCATGTGCTCTTTTGCTGGCAGACTGAAATGTTGGGCAGGGGGGTTAATTCATTTTACCCGAATGTGAGCAAAAGGAAGTGGAAAACCAGACCCAGGACTCAGGCTTGTGAAAGGCAGGATCTGGCCCCAGGGTAAGAAAATTGTGCTGTGATTCTGCCATCTGGCTGGGAACTGTGGTGGAGCTGTTACAGAAGGGACAGCAATTCTGCTTAAAAAGAGATGTCAGCGAAGCTAATGCTGTTGTGTTTGATTTACAGTGGGAAGCCCCATCCCTGTAAAACAGAACTTGAACCCCACCAATGAAGAGATCGATCAACTTCATGCATTGTATCTACAGAAACTAAAGAAATTATTTGAAGAACATAAAAGCAATTACGGCATCCCTGAGCATAAATCTCTCATCTTCGAGTAGCAAATTACAAGTTGTAATTCCAAATCTCATGCAAAGAAACAGTGTCTGCTGAAACATGTCTTTCTTGCAATCCCTATTTTGCAATCTGTAATTATCCTTACGTAAGGAATACTTTTAAGAAGGGAATATTAGATGATTTATTGATTTTTATCCTATTGGGCGGTGGGGGGAGGGACCTTTGGGATGCAAGCCTCGAAGTCAGTGCTGTTTTGAATGTCCTTTTAGGTTCATATGTGCCAGAAATGCGAGTGAGAGACTCCACACAGGTATTCTTACCACCACGGTACCTACCCATAGCTTGAGCATAGGAAATTGCCCCAGCATGAGATCACTAGCAGAAGTAAAAATCCAAGAAGTCTTTGATTAGAGGTCGAGAGACCTACCAGCATTTATCAAACATGACAACAGGTTGTTCTCTGAACGTCAGAAACCCCTGCTGCTCTTCCACGGAAATGAAGGTGTGTGTTTTCAGCAGATGGCTACTGTAAACTACTTACATGAGAATTCAAGACTAAATAGGAGCCTTCAGCCCTGCATAGGATACTGGCAAAAACAGTTTGTCCAAGTCATGGAGCAGAGCAAACCTTCTGTTTGGGGAACTGTGTTGAGTTTGTTGTGTGCATGTGCGTGCTGGGTGGTGGGAAGCACTGAATGATGTGACTTTTCTGGAAAATCTGTGCTTTGGCTCATAAGTTTGGAAGATGAAGCAGCTTTGGTAGTTTCAGCCTCAGAAGAGATAGCAGGCACAGAACAGGAGAAGTGAGGGAATCATGGGAACTCTTCATCCTGTGCAAATTAAAAATGATCCTATGTCAAGCACTTGCACAGAAGGGAGCCCAATTTGTTCAGTCAGTTCTGAAATTTCACCAAGGAAAGTGTACTTGATAATGCCTTTTTTTTCCCTACTGACAGCTGTGGGGAAGTATGTGTTATGCTGGTGCTGCAGGGTGACACAGTGTGAGCATAGCTCTAGGGTGCAGCAGGTTAAGAGGCTGCATTGTATATAAACTCAGTGCCTGAATTTGAGAAAAGATTTATCCTTAATGTGGATATCCACTTCAGAAAAGAAAAGAAAAAAATCTTAGCCAAATACTTTTTCAGTGAAAATTCCTATGTCTTGGAAATTATTGTGCGTGGAAAGAATTGTAGTATATTCCTGAACTTTTATGAGATAAATTCTTGTATTTGTACGTGCCTTCTGTCTGCATGCAAACTTTTCAGATCTGAAGTCAGTGAAGCGTTTGCTCTGCTTTAAGCTGTTTTGGTGCCTGAATATTACATCAGTTACGTGGTCTGACAGGTTGTGCATGGGCTTATCAGGCAGCTTGGGCATCTTCATTTGGCTCAGTTCAGCACTGAGATGCTCCAGGAATAGCAACACTGGACACATTGTGTATTTGATTGGCTGGAGGCTCTTAGAGGAAGCACAGCTGGGGCTTTGGGAGCAAGGTAGAACTCTGGGAAGAAAATATCGTAGCAAGATGAAGGTGTTTAAAGAAAAGAGTAGACATTACTTCTACGGAGTGAGCTCTGACTGAAGCAATGCCCCAAAGCCAAACAAGTATTTGCCAGACAGAGCGGATGTATGTGCTCCAAAAAACCCTCCAGCAACAAGTTGGTTTCCTTAAGAGGGCTCTTCCTTCTAGTGACTCTTTGTCATCCGGATGTAAACAACCCTGAGCCAATGCTGAATCCTGCTCTCATTTTCTCTACAATGACACAATCACTCTGGGAACCAGGGCTGGAATTTGCAGTGCCTGAAGAAGCCCCTCTTCCCTGACAGACTGCTGCCAATGTGCCCACAATTCACCTCTACCTGAGCTTTCTTGGTGCCATGTGTGCTTGCCCTCCCTTCCCACACCTTTGCTGATCACTGATGATCACTGTGGTGTAGGTATCTTGCTTCCTCACTCTCTGTCCACCTTTCCCTGGGTTGAGATCTCTGGTCTCTATGCATAGAAAATACTGAGTGGTGGCTTATTCAGCAGAAATGGGGTTTAGGAGCAGGGTTTGAGAAGAGGAAGCACAACAGCTGTGCATGTTTGACACCGGCTTAAGATCAGGATGGTTTCAGCTCTGGAAAGGGCATGTTTCTAAGGAGGCAAGTTTGTTACCTGGGAAGAGGTCTCAGGGTCCTGAGGATTGTACAAACTGATGATCCCTGAGCAGTTGCTTTTTCTTAGCCAGCTATGTGAAATTTCCTTTGGATTTGACTCTTTGCTGCCTGCCCTGATGAGTAGTGCTGATTATTCATGAAAGAAGAATTTGGAATCTATGTCAGACTGTTCTCTCCTAGATCATCTGCTCTAATGAGATACTTCCTCTCATTCTCTGTTGTTCTTCCATTACCTTAATGATACAGAAGGTCAGGCTGTAAATTTAAAAATACTAGCATTGGGTTGAGGATGGGAAGTAACAATGGTTTTTTGTTGATCAAGTTAACCAAAACTTTTAGAGAACATGTGGATACCGATTTTGGAACAGTATCTGGCCCAAAGGGTATCCTACAAACAGGCTTTCCTCTGAATTCCATGAGAAAATTTTCTGTGGGCTCTGTGTACCATCTGTAACTGGCTGAGGTAGAACAAGTAGGGATTGTGTTACTATGGCTACTGATACTGTCATTGCTTTGTAACAATGGTGATGGTAAAAGAAACAAAAAACCTAAAAAACCCAACAAAAAACAACAAACCAAGAAAATCTCCAAACAGCTCAAGTATTTATTGTTGCTCAGTTACCACTGCACATTGCTTATGATGGTCCTTCCAAACTACCTTTTATTAACCAATTGTCTAGTGTACCTAGGACTATTTTAAAATAGAACTTCTGTCTCTAAACGTGATAGACATGGTGTCATCTAAAATATTTACATCTGTGTTAGTGTGTGGATCTGTAAAGAAGCCCTGCAATCCACAGCCCTGGCAGCCACAGACCCGTTTTGGCTACCACAGGCACCAATCCCAGCACTGCTGCAGCCGCTAGGAGGCTGCCCATATTTGTTGGAGAAAGAGTCTCCAGCTGCAGTTCCTGCTGGACAAAGCAAGAGCAAGGAGCTGGTGGGAATGGTGACACCATTTCCCCCAGCTGCGACTGGAAGAACTGGGGAGCGCTCACATTCCTGGTGGGATGCCCACACTGCCTGGGGCCTGCTTCGTGGGGTGTTTCTCTTTGTGCCTTTTAATGCCACACGTAATCCCAGGAAAGCCAGCCATCCATCAACAGGAGAAGCTCTGCCTCTGAAACATGCAAACACTGCCTCCCTGACGTGCTCAGGATGAAGTACCTGCCTGTTCTCTCCTGTGTGAACACCTCTGGGCCAAATTCAGTTGGCAGACAGTCAGTCCTGGAGTATTTTTACTTTACTACACAGCATAGTTTACACTTTGTAGCTTTTTATGGTACCTCTAAAATATGAATGTCAGTTATTTCAATGGTAGCTGTGACAAGGAGGTGTGAGATAATAAAGCTTTGTACCAAAGTGGGCTTGTGCTGACTGGATTTCAGATACTCATCACTGCTGTTGGGTGAGGATTCTGGCTGAACTTGAGTGGTCACATTAGCCTGGCTGTCAGGCTGTACTCTTACTATGCTGAGAAATCTGGATGGATTGCTTGCTGCAGTCTCCTGAGGAGAGCCTGAAGCCAGCTTCCCACTAGGATTCCAAAGGGTCTGAGGAAGAAGTGACCCACAGCAGGGAAGGGCTGGGCTGTAGCAGCCCACAGTCAGTGCGAAGGGGGCACAGCTGGGAAGCTGGAGCATGAACGGGTGGGCAATCCTCTGAAGAGCTGGTGAAATAACAGCTTTTGGAGTTGAATTCAATTTCAGTTAAAAATTTGAATTTTAAGTGCAAGTTGCATGAAGGAGTCCAAATCTTAGTAATGGTACCCTGGAGAGAAAAAGCCTGGCAGAGACTCTGCTTCACTGTAGGAACTGGGGAGCTAAACAGCTGCTTGGAGTAAAAAATGTGTTGCGCTTGCCTGTTGGGAAGAGGAAAACTACCCACCTTACAACAGTGATGTATTTAATGGGGTTTGTTTGTTTGTTTTAAAGTATGGCAATATAATGCAGCACTAACAGCTGTAGTGACAACTATGAATTCCAAAGCCTGGGAAAGACTAATTGTATTTTGTTACCAGTTCAATACTTTTTTAATGGAATGATGCCACCTTGCATCTTAGTATGGCACAAAGAAGGAAAATGGGTTAAAAGTGGCCTTGCATTGTTTTGAAGCAGCCCCATTATGTGTATGCACCTGTGTAAATTGGAGATGTGCCATGGGTCATCAGTGGATCAACACCACATCCTGGCTTTGCTGAAGGACCAAAAAAAAAAAAAAAAAAAAAAAAGAAGCAAGTTATACCTGTAAAGCAAGAAATGGAAAAAACAGGGAATGGAGAGGAACTGGACATTCATGCTTCTCAAGGTGCTGCAGCAACACTCATCCTGATCACAACTGGTTGTGATAGGTAAGTGATGCTACCTCCTTTGCTAGGTAGTGGATTCTGAAGGGATTTGGGTGGCCTGAGGGATGTAAATGGTTTTTCAGCTGATGTTTCTTGAGGTTGGTATCAATTTCACGTCAGCTGAACTGCTCAAGCAGTGCCTATAGAATTCCCTTGTATTTTCTGTTTAGTAGACAGAATAGAGCTGCAGAAAAGGATGAGAAGAAGGGGGAAAAAAAAGGAAATTAGTTTATTTAATGTAGTCATATGCTGGAGAAATATATCCATCTAAAAAGATAACTAAGAACGATAGGTGAGGAACCATATCCTTTATGGCTGCTTTTCATACCCTAATACTGAATTTCACACATAGAACAAGCTTGGGAAAAGCCTTTTCCAGTGCATAGAGGAAGAGGCTCCCTTAAAGCATGAAATACTTCTTGCCCAATTTTCCATCTTGGACAGTAGTAACAATTAAAATCAAGCTTTTCTTGGCTAGCATGAATCAACAGTGGGCTCGACTTTCCCTTCTGCAGTCAGCAAGCAGTATATAATCCTAGGGAATAGGTGTGTTAACTGGAAATCTGGCATTTTCCCTATGTGCAGAGCAGAGAGTGTCCTCTAGAGAGGTAAATTATAGTGTTTTCCAAGGGAAATTGTTTAGGACTAGTTCTTACACATAGTAATAGGGATATGTATGTGCTGTAAAACACTCTGAGGTCTACGTTAAAACAGAAGCCAGGTGACTGATTCATTGCTAAAATTTATGCTATTTCTCGTTTCAGTGGCGTTTCTGGTAAGTGACAGCACTAGCTTCTAAAGTTTCTGAAAACAGGGAACGCTGGACTGCGCGGGGTGCACGGGCGGAGCTGCGCGGAGCAGGGGCCGAGCGGGGCGGGGCGGGGCGGGGCCGAGCGGCGCGGAGCAGGAGCAGAGCGGAGCAGGGGCCGAGCGGGGCGGAGCAGGGGCCGGGCGGAGCAGGGGCCGAGCGGGGCGGAGCAGGGGCCGGGCGGAGCAGGGGCCGAGCGGGGCGGAGCAGGAGCGGGGCGGAGCAGGGGCCGAGCGGGGCGGAGCAGGGGCCGAGCGGGGCGGAGCAGGGGCCGAGCGGGGCGGAGCAGGGGCCGAGCGGAGCAGGGGCCGAGCGGAGCAGGGGCCGAGCGGAGCAGGGGCCGAGCGGAGCAGGGGCCGAGCGGAGCAGGGGCCGAGCGGAGCAGGGGCCGAGCGGAGCAGGGGCCGAGCGGGGCGGAGCAGGGGCCGAGCGGGGCGGAGCAGGGGCCGAGCGGGGCGGAGCAGGGGCCGAGCGGGGCGGAGCAGGGGCCGAGCGGGGCGGAGCAGGGGCCGAGCGGGGCGGAGCAGGGGCCGAGCGGGGCGGAGCAGGGGCCGAGCGGAGCAGGGGCCGAGCGGCGGGAGGCGCAGGGAGCTCGGCGGCCGCCAGGTGGCGCGAGCGCGCCGCGGCCCCGCTGAGGGGGCGGATGGGGCCGCCCGCAGCCGCGTGCAGCCGGGCCCGGGACTCGGGGCCCGGGATGCTGAGAACGGCCGGTCCTCGGCTCCAAGGGGCGGGAGAGGGTGGGATGCTCCTGAACTGCCGTCCCTGGGTAGCAAGATTTAGGTACATGGTCGCTCACGCGAAGGCGGAGGGACGGAGTCGTGCCCTCCAGTGCGTGGCTGCACAGTGGGTGGTTCGCTGTTCCCCTCCCTGCCCGAGCAGGCAGGGGAGGCGGGTGGGATGGGAAGGGACAGCGAGGAAACGAGTTTGTCCTCCTTCTCCTGCCAGGGGGAGCTGTGGCGCTGGTGGTTGCTCGGGCTTTGAGGAGATAAATGCACGCTCTGCCTCCCGGATGCCCGGCCTTGGCGTGTTTGTGTTCGGTGCTGAGGAAGGTGCTGCTGCTCGAATGCCTTTATTCACTGCCTGTTTGCCTTCTGGTTCAGTGTCTCACCTGAAAAAAATTCTGTCCACATATGACTTTGTAGCCTGACATTTTAATTCCTGAGGCAGGGAGGAGGAAGGAAGACACAAAAAAAGTAACACAACTGTTGCTGCTCTGGAAGCTATTGAAATATAGAACTGCTTTTTGATCTTCAAGAAAAAAAAATTCTGTGATAAAAATGTTTAATCTTTTAATCTCTCATCTCTTTTGCTTGCAAAATCTAATTTTTTAGAATACAAACAGCTTAGGTTTCTAATGTAAACAAAGGATTGATGTGATTTATATTTCATTATACCCTTTTAAAAATAATGATTAAATTTTACTGCATCTGTAAGTCATGTGGAATAAGAAGGGATTTTAAAAATGTGGAAGTTTAGTGTCCCATGCCCTGACTCTCAGCCAGCAGCAGACCACCTTATCACATATTCTGTCATTATTACTTCCATCAAAGTTTTATCAGCCACAAACCAGAAAGAGAAAAGTCGGTACTTTGACCATAAAATCTGCTGAGGTGGAAAATATTTGTTTAACTGTCATGTAATGCATGAGTTGAGAAAATTGATGCTATTACTGTAGCTGGGTTACCAATGGTGTCGTGTGAAATGCTGTACTCCTGGCTACCTCTTACAAATCAAGACAATCTATATTATTTCACTCTTTAGAACAGGAAAACTTGAAATCCTGAAATACAACATGCCATTAATTTTTGGGATGTGCTATCTGAATACACTGTATTTGCACTCTTCCAGGGAATAAGCAGGCCCTAAACACACATTGCTTCCAAGGGGCATTTTACCTGAGTAATGACTGTAAATTAATCCTATTAGATTGGACTCAAGTTGTGAGAAGTGGAAGTTACCAGTAAGGCCTCCCTCTACTTTTCCACCTTCTGCTGGCTGGAGGGATGATGGGCCTTTCAAACTGGATGTTTTTCTATGACCTATTGGTGCTTATTTTGAAGGAAACATGTATTAGGGTTTTTTGTTTAATATGTAAGTAGTGTCTAGTGGCTTGACTTCACTATGGCTCACGTCTTGATGTAAGGATGTCTTTTGTGGATCTGTCCTCTGGAACTTAAAGTTTTTCATCTGAAGGTGCAGAAGTGGGGCACGGGGTCAAAGCTCACAATTTCCTCTTGAAATGAGGGGGGTGATACCCTCTTCGACCTTGCCTTGGTTTTCATATCCAGCTTTTGTGCCCAACTGCTCCATCCTGACAGCAACTGGGGAACAGCACAGGAGGTTTCTGTTCCCAGCACTGGTCAGCATCTCCTTGCCCTTGAGGAGAGTGGTTTCCCTGTGGAAGGGCCAGCCCTGTTACATCAACTGCTCTCCCAACAGTAGCTGACAGCACTAATCTGCATTACATGGGATTAAACAGGCACGGTAATTAACTTGCATAAGCGCTTTAGCAACTTTTGGCCTTGATTTGCAGCCTGTCCTGTATATGTGGTGCAGAGCCTCTATAGGCCGGACACAGCATGGGGGGAAGCTGGGGAGAGGCAAACAGAGCTGAAATTTCAGCTGCCAACAGTGTGCAGGCGACAGGAAGCACACAGGGTGACGATGAAATAGCTGTTGTCATTTTTTCAGGAGCCAAGGTGTGCTGAATATCATACTGGTGTTGAAAAGGCAGGTTGGGCACTGGTATCCATAGCTCTCACTGAATCCACACAACTGTGGAAGAAGTGGCTCCATTTCTAGTCCTATGCTGTGTTATTCCTATGTGAGAAGTGAATCTGTACCCAGGAATTTACTCCTTCAGTTTTATAGTTTTTATTCATCAGGAATCATACTTTTAACTAATTCTTATTGCTGTGCTTGGGAGATTCTGTTCAAGTGTGCACCCCTAAGCTGAACCAAAATGTAGATATGTCCATAATCTCCACTGTCCTTGGGTGCTGGATTCTACTCAGTAACCAAATGTCTAAAGACTTTAAGGCATCCATCTCAAGAAGTACTACAGAAATAAGTCCAAAGCAATGTGTCTTTTCTCTTCACTTTTAAATATATCTGATGCAGCCAATTCAGATCTGCTTTGAATCAGAGGAACAGCAGGGAAGGCTGAAATGCATTGGCCTGCAGCGATTTCTCTTTCTTTGAAAACAGATGGTACCAGGGGAAAGGTCTCAAAGTCAGCAGGAAAACTTGAGAATATTTCACTTTCCCACTATACAGTGTGTTAGCCTGGGTATCATGTGTGAAGCTTGTTTCACTTTTGCGTGAAATAAAAGTAAGGAGTCACCACCAGGTCAGCTGAAATTTGTACACCTTGAGGAAAAAGGGTTTATCCAGTCTGACTCGAAGACCATGTGGGTTTCTTGTTTGTTTGACTTGCAGACTCAGGGTCCTCTTGCAAACCTCTCAGGAATGTATTTTCAAGACCTTTTTGCCTTTCTGGGTGTTTTGTCTTCAGACATTTCAGAGCAAAGCACTGCAAGTTTTCTCATCACCCAGATAGTCCCACAGCAGTGCAGATGCCTTAGGAACTATTGAGAAATATGTGCTGCTGAAGTAAACAGAACCCTTAGGTATAATGGACCCCAGAGTAGTGTCACAAACCCTGTGGGCATGAAGCACTTCAGACAGACATTCAGTCTTGAAAACCTGCAGTAATCTTGGGAGAAGTTACTGTCAATGAATAATCAGCTCAAGAGCTGATCATTCATTATTATTAATCACCACTTACATGTGCTGAAAAACTTACCTGAAGCATGTGAAAGCAAATACAAAAGGAAAAATTGTCCTGTCCTTTTAACCAGGTAACAGTAGGTCTGGCCCAGTAGTCTAAACATGGTCTAGAAGTCAGGACAGTGGGTTGGCAAACAGGCAACAAGTTCACAAAGGACTAACCATTTTGTAATTAACAAATCAGAGTTCATTAACTGATTGCCTTGGAACTGGAAACAGGCTCTCATCCTTTGTAGCTGGGTTAAATTCTGTGGCACAGCATGATTACTGCTTCCCAGGTACCTACTGCTGCAAACTGCTGGAAGTTCATAGCCAGATCCCAAATCCTGCTGGCACTCACTGGCTGGTCACAGCCTGTGTCACAGGCTGCTTCCCCGGGGCACCTGGAACCACTTCTAAGAACCAGTCTGTACAAACACTGGTGTACAAAGTAGAAGAGAATAAGGTATTTTAGTGGCTGATTTTGCTTGTCTCTCAAAATCCAGTGCTGAAACCCTGACCCTCACTGCAGGGTGAGCAGTCCTACCTGGAGTATCTTGAGAAGCTCATGCCCATCTGAAGAAAACCACTCATGGGTGTGAAATGTTCTGATTCTTGTCTCAGTCTGGGCATGCTGTCAGTGGAGGTAAAACTAGTAAGTGATACTGTCATCAATTTGGACCTTCTTTTCTGAGCATTGAAATTTACTTTCATAAAAGGGAGAGTTCCTAGATTCCTTTTTTAGACAATAATTTTTTTTTTTAAAGCTGGTATAAACTCCGTATATGCTCTTTTCCATAAGAGATGCAAAAATTAAATGGACACATTTGCAGTGAATCCATTAGTAAAACACAAAATACAGGAAAATGATCCACACTTGAAAAAACAAAACCAAAAGTATTAAGGTAATAACATTAAATGACTTTGAAGTTCAACTAATTATTTTAGAACTGGAATCCTAAACCCTATGTCTTGTTTCTACAAGAATATCTTCACCTGATTTTGTTTGATGATAGCCTGGCACTCTAAACCTTTGGGAAAAACATAACTGGTTTGGATACCTGCATGGAAATTACCAGTTCTAAAACTGTTTATCACACTATTTGTCTTAAGTACTTCATGGTGGCAGCTGAATAATAATGATGACCTGCTTTATATTTGTATGGCATTATTACAAATTTTGCTAATATATGTGATGGATCCTTTTCAGTATTGGAAGGATGTTCTTCTAATATTGCTCGACTGTATTGCTGTTTGCTGTCTAGGATTTCACAGTGCAGGATGGTAAGAGCTAGAAAATATAGAGAAGACCATGAAATTGATTCTTTCCCTGTGAAATTGCTAATCACATGCCATTGCAGTTTTTACACAGTTGCTTAAAAAACATCTGATTCTGCTTCCAATGAAGATTCATATTACAGGAGCCCTGTGACACCTTCTGATATAAATACAATTTCTTTGCTTAAGGCAGAGTGGTATTTGTGAAAGGGCATCCTTTCAGCTGTGTGCTGAGATTTCAGGTGCTCCTCAAGGGCCATGTTGGGTACAATGTTTTCTGCTTCATTCAAATTCCTGTTCAGCTTGCTGCCACTCCTGACCCATCTACGCAACAGGAGGGCTGCTCTGCCCTGTGGTGGTTGAGGAGAGGTCAGGCATAGCCTCCCTAGCTTGGCCTGACTACAAAGGCCTCTGGATTGCCCTTGCCATGGTGGTGTCCCACTGGAGTCACTTGCGGCTCCCATCAGTGGGTGGAGTGGGAATGGGGCTGAGGCACTGACATCAATGGGAAGTGGTCTCAGTGGGCTCTGGAGACTGATTGGCTTTACTTAATCTGAGAGAAGGCAAAACCAGCTGTCTTTGGGCAGTGCAGAGCGACAGCTGTGCTTTTAATCACTTGCATTAAAAATATATATGAAAACTAATTGGCAAATAGTGTACAACTGTCCCCAGTCACGGTTCCTGGGCTCCACTGTGGCCACCTGCTGGCTTGTCCCCTATCTAGCCCAGGCTGCAGAGGAGGATTTGATTCCTTCTCTGTTTGAAGCTATAGCCTTGATTGCACATGACAACTGCACTCTTGGCCACTGTCCAGAGCTGTAACCTTGTTGCCAGAATTTATTAAAAAAGCCCCAGCCGGCCCTTTGTATCACTTAATCTTTTCTCTGATCATGAACAGTACAGAGGTACCTTTGTAATGCACCAGCACTGACATTTGATGTAATGCCAGTGCTGCTATGGGCTTTCATTATTACTTGGGATAACCTTCAATTTCATTTTCAACAGGAAAAATAGCTTTCTATTATGTGTTCTCGGGCACAATATATTTGAATTTATCAGGTATTGAAATAAACAGTATTGTTAAAAAAACAGTCTGAGCTTAGGTACAACATGATTTCTCTATAGCACAGTCAGCTAAATCTCCTATTCTAATAATTTATAAACATTTGAAATACAAAGAATTAGAACATGATGCCCAGGTCCTGTTAATGTTTGAAAAAGGATGTGTAGCTACCCCCGATTTTGGATTAGGGGATTGCAGCAAAGGAGCTACAATGGACGGGAGAGGTAAAAACTTAATTAATGAGTAAATAAGTAGTTCTACATGCATGTGTGTGCATGTATATAATAAAATGACAGAACTTTCTGTAACTGGTTTCCACTCCTAATAGCTCTTAGAAATTCTGAATGATGGCTTTTCATATCTTGGGTTCTCTTAATTCTCTCATGAAGCACTTAAGTCTAATTTACTGGAGTATAAAGCAGTCTGAGGGCTGTGATTGCTCTACAATAGCTCAGATCAAATTAATACTGAAGGCAAGGTTTTTATTTATAAGTGTGCCTTAGTTCCATCAGCACCTTCACCATCAGTCCCAGGCTTGTTCCATCTTTTTACATGAAGTGCATATCTGGAGTCTCAAAACTATTACACTTAGTACAGCAATATTGATGACATTAAGGGAAACACTTCAGAATTTATATATACACAAAATTCACCTGAATTTCTGTTCTGCTTGGATACCTCAAACATTTCCTGATTGATCAATAATTTCAAACAAATCTTTGCAACAGTGTAAGCAGGCACAAAGAACTAGAGAGGGTCTGACAGAGGTTTTCTGATTTTAAGTTTGAAGAGCACAAATCTAAAATCTGACTTCACAGCTGAAGCCCATGTGTAGTTAGGTGACCTAATGCCATGATTTCAGCTGGTTTCTAATTATTCCCCTCGACTAAAAGCAAGTGAAAGAGGACTGAACAAATTAATTCAGTGTGACTGATTTGTGGCTTTAATTACATGTGATGTAAGGCAATACCAGTCCTGGGCTGTGACAGCAGGTTGTTGGTATTCTCACTGCTCACCTGCTGCTCATGCCTCTCCCCCAAGGAGGAAACTCCCTTCTGTTTATTCCCTGAGCTGAATCATTTCAGAAATCTGGCTGGGAAGGCAGCCATAGCCAGAGGAGCTGGAGGAGCTGAGAGGGCTGACCAAGGCTGAGGGCACAGCAGCTGAGCAGGGTCTCTGGGAACCTCCTCACTGGAGGAGAAGCTTGGTGGAGCTGCAGCCTCAGATGTGGGCCAGGAATGTTGCTAGGACGCTGGGGAGCAACATCATGGGTTTCAGTAAGACTCGAGAGCCACCTCTGGATCTGCACCTACCTGAACTCCAGAGGTATTTGGATATAGAGTGAAGTCTTCATCCAACAGATGGCGTATTGGTTTTGCACGGCCTGGTTTTTGGTAGCAGGGGGGCCACAGAGGGGGCTCCTGTGAGGAGCTCCTGTATGTTTCCACCATATCCAGCAGAGCCAATCTCTGATGGCTCTGAAGATGGACATGCTGCTGGCCAAAACTGGGCCAGTGAGAGAGGTTGGTAATACCTCTGTGATGACATATTTAAGAAGAAAATAAAAATAAAGTCACACACAGTTTTGGCTTCTAGTCAGAGAAGAGGAGGAGGTGAGAACATGTGAGGGAAACAACATGGAGACACCAACATCAGTGAAGAAGGAGGGGAAGGAGGTGCCCCAGGAGCCGGAGCCGAGAATCCTCTGCAGACCGTGGTGCAGCAGCTGTGCCCCTGCAGCCCATGGGGATCCACGGGGGATGCAGAGATCCACCCGCAGCCCATGGGGATCCACGGGGGATGCAGAGATCCACCCGCAGCCCGTGGGGGAGGTGCCCGTGCCGGGGCAGGTGGATGCCTGGAGGAGGCTGTGATCCAGCGGGAGACGCGGTGGAGAGAGAGGGCCCTGCTCCCAGGCTGGAGCAGCCTGTCCTTGGAGCACTGCACCCGTGGAAAGAGAGACCCACGGCGCAGCAGTTTTGGAAGGGCTGTGGGCCCGTGGGAGGGGCTCAGGCTGCAGCAGGGGCGGTGGGGCCGCTGCTCCTGAGAGCGGACCCACGCCAGGGAAGTTCACAGAGAACTGTGTCCCGTGGGAGGGACCCACGGCCTCACAGGGGAAGGACTCCTTTCCCAGAGCAGCTAAAGAGAATCTTGGTGATGAACTGACCAAACCCCCGTGCACTGTCTCCCTGTGCTGCCGGTGGGAAGGAGGGAGGGGCTGGAGGGTGGAAGGTGTTTTAAGGGCTTATTTTACTTCTCATTATCCTCCTCTGATTCTGTTAGCAATAGATTCACTTTGTAACTTTAAGTTAAGCCTGTTTTGCCCCTAAAGTGTTTCCTCCCAGTCCTTATCTCAACTATTGAAGCCTTTGTTAATTTCTTTTTTCCTTTGAATTAATTTTAATAAAGAAAACTGAACAGCAAGTGTTAGGAAGGGCACTTGTGGAAGGTTTCTGAAGCGTTCAGCTGCTGTGCACGCACTTCATGGAGGAGTTCAGGACAGCTCAGCTACTCAGAGCCTGCCCAGGGCAATGGCTTAGTTCTGCTGCACCGAGGTTCTCTGGGCATCACCCCCAGACTGCCTCAGCAGCAGCAGCACCACGTTGGAATCCAGCAGGGATGTTGCTGCCCCGGGAATGAGCAGGCACTGGCTGAGGCAGAAAGCTGCATTCCCCACAATCAGCTCAATCCCTGACTCCAGCAGCTTCAGCAGCACTTGGAACCTTTTATCCCACTTCACCAGTTCTTCCTGAGCTTGCCTGCTGCTTTTGGTGCAGATGGAAAGGGTCTTTATGGCACAGCTGGATGTGAGCTTCCCCACAGCTTTCAAGAATTTGAGCATTTTCTTCACCACTCCTCCTTTCACTCCACTGCTGAGGGAGATGCTGGCACCATGGTAGAGGCCACAACTGGCTGGCTGGAAACATACCCAGTAAAGCATGCTACTGCCAAGAACATGATTTCAGGCATCAAAAGACACGTTTTGTGGTGACATGGATCTCCAGATAGAATTGAGTCAGACAGTGGGACTCATTTTCAAAATAATCTTATAAACTCCTGGGCAAAGAGGCATGGCATTAAGTGGATATATCACATTCCCTATCATCCACAGGCCTCTAGGAAGATTAAAAGATATAATGGGCTGCTGAAAAGTATGTTAAGGGCATTAGGTAATGGGACATGGAAGCACTGTGATGTGAACTTGGCAGAAGCCACTTGACTAGTCAATACTAGGGGATCTGCTAACTGCCCTGGTCCCACCCAAACTAAGCCCTTAGACACTGTGGAAGGAGACAAGGTCCCTGCATTACACACAGGGAAGTGACTGGGGAAGTCAGTGTGGATTTCTTCCCCCATGGGAAAAGGCAAACCCATTCGTGGGATTGTCTTTGCCCAAGGACCTGGGTGTACTTGGTGGGTGATGTGGGAGGATGGGGAGACCCGGGGTGTGCCTCAAGGAGATTTAACCTTGGGGTAAGAATAACCTATAATGTTGTTTGTTACAGGAGGTAAAGTAGCAGGAGGGACATGAGTTAGCAAATAATGAATTTTGGCAAGGAGCAAAAAGAAGGTGATGATGAACAGGGACAGTGTCAGTGCCCAACTGTCAACCATCAAGTATATTATTTCTCCTGTCCTGACCCCACATCCTGCTGGAATGGAGACCACCTGCAGGAATGTGAAAGGACAGGTGATAGTACTTAATAAAATGTATGTTTGGCATAGAGATGGCTTGAGGATTCTAGTAATGAGAGTATATAGATTATATGGGATCCAAGCACAATGCAAAAGGAATAAGGGACGGAGAATGTATTGGGTCTGCCTGAGGTAAAGTTCACAGCATTTACAGTGCTGTGCTTTGCATTGGTAGCTGGAAGGGTGTTGATAACAGAGCAGTATTTTGGCTACTGCCAAGCAGCGCTGTCCCTCTAACACTCCTTCCCCCACCAAAGAGGATGGGTGTGGGCAAGAACCTGGGAGGGGACCCAGGCAGGCCAGCTGACCCAAATTAGCCAAAGGGATAGTCCATACCATGTGACATCAGCTCAGATATATCAGCTAAGGGAGAGAGGAGGAAGTGGGGGTATTTGTGAGTTTTTGATGTTTGCTTTCTGGAGGAACTGTTATGCATGCTGAAGTCCTGCTTGCTGGGAAGTGTCTGAACATCACTGTTAATAGGAAGTAGAGGCTGATTTTTTTTTTCTCTTTAGCTTTTGCACATGCAGATCTCTGCTTATTCCTTTCTTTTACTGTAATAAAACTGCCTTATCTCACCCTGCTGGTTGTGCTCTATCTTATTCTCTCCCCTGTCCCAGTGGGAAAGAGAGTGATAGAGTGACTTAGTAGGCACCTGGCACCCAGCCAGGGTCAACCCACTACAGATGGTAACAGAAATTCTCTGACTTGTAGAGGAAGGGGGTTTACTCATGCTGGTTTTAATGCAGCAGTGGGAAAAGGGGGATCTGGCTTCACTCTGGAGCTGGCCGTCACTACCCAGATGAATCTCTAATGTCTGTCAGGGGCCCTGGCTGATGCTTAGTCCTATAGCCCAGCAGGAGTTTTCCTGAGCTAGGTCCAGAAACCTATAAAGGTGTTGGGATTGGGTTGTTAGTAAATACAATATATCTTTTTGTTTTGGTATGCAAGTATTTTTATTTAACGGGCAATAATATTGCATGGGGATCTAGCAATTAATTAAAAAACCTCAACCTCATAAAACAGTTTAACAGAAAAAAGTCCCATAGATGTGTTAAGAGCATTTATGTTTTGTTTTCCTTTTTGCAAGGTCTTTGTTTCTAAGACCTTGTCTGCAGCGGACTTTTAGTCTCTGCTTGGATTGTAGCAGTGATGCAAACTGCTGGTGCAGATGTGTTGCCACTAAATACACAATGGCTGGAGCAGCAAATACACACTGCAAGTGCAGAGTATGGAGAGAAGAAGGGAAAGGAGTGTGCATGGGCAGGCTGTGAAGTGTAGAGTCCAGTGGTAGTTTCTGGTGGTGCATTTGTTTAATTTTGCTCAGGAGGTAAGAGAGAAGGCAAACAACCACCACCAGAAAGCATGGTGGTGCCAGGCAGGCAGTACAAGAAATGGTGCAGTCACCTGCCCTCCCACAGGGAGGGATGTCAGGCACTGGCATGCAGGGGAGTGTCTGAAGTGAGGCTGCTGTGCCTCTGCTGAAGCAAACAGGCACATAGGGCATGTCAGCCTCCCAGGTATTTACCCACATACCTCCGGCCAGTCTGTGAATTCTTCAGTTCAGCAGCAGCCAACACCCACTGAAGCCAACAGCAGCCTGCCTCAAGTGAGAGGGATGTGATTTTGCTTTTTAGTTACCAAGTATTACATCTAATTGAACCTGCTGCAGGGGAGAAAGGCTGATCTTAAGCTAATAATTCCTTGTTTAGATGTGACTTAAAATAACTGGCTTTGGGGAGCAGGAGTGCCTCCACTGATCCCAGTGAGAATTGTCATCCTGCCAACACTGGCTGCAGGTCCCAGAATTACCACTGCCAATGACAGCAAAGGCCCACTGTCCTGTGTTCCTCATCACCCACTGAAGGACTGACTGAAAATCAAGAGCAAGAGCTGCTCAGGGCCACCAAGGCCTGAAGAAGCTGGCTCAGTTTTAACTCCCCTCCCTGTCTCATTTGAGCAGAAGCTGTCAGCCACCTCATAGCCGGGCTAAGGGGCCTGGAATGCAGCTGGTGAGAGGTGATCACCAAACCTGTCATGTAGAGAGGCTGTTACCACAAGTAGTGCTGATGAAACAGGATACACATGCATGAACTTCCCATTTTTTTATATATATCTGGCTTTCTGCGAATAACTTGTCAGTTGAGGACATCCATAACTAGCTCATACTGCCAAACTTCGAAATTTTAGCTCACGATGGAAAAATAAAGGCACGTAGTGGGAGGTGTCACTAAAAGCAAGTGATGAATCCTGGCACCATCAGCATTTTGGATTATGTGAACACATTTCCATGCACTCAAGAGCGAGTGATCTGTATCCTTATTACTCATTATCACATATCTAACCATAACTATGTTTTCTGTTACATGGCAGCAGAAGTATGCATGTTGTTTTTCAAGTATGAAAAGGCCTTTTCTTTGTGGCTGGAGTCCCACATGCTAATTTGCCAGCTGCTAGACTTTGATCCTAGTCTAGCACAACTGCTGTGAGATCAAGGGCTGTGTTCCACTTACCACAACAAGCACTGGGGACGATGGAGAGCAAGGGTTACAGCTGAGTTGTGTGATGTTGTGAGTTACATGCTGGCAACAGCCTGCTCCAGATAAAGTTGTATTTGATGTCTACAGCTCTTGCAGAAAGGGAAAAACCAGAACTTTCAGGGGACCCAAATATTTAATTCAACAGGAAAACTACCTGTGTTTTGGCCTGCCCTTCCCCAGTGCCAGCTCTGTTGAGGTCTTGTTGAAATACGACATCTTGAAATACCAGTGTGTATTGGGTTGACCCTGAGTTGATGGACAGTCTTTAAGACCAATTACGCTTCTCACAATTTACATATTTAAACCGCACAGAAAGGCGGGACTTCCCCTTTTTGTCAGCGTTCGCTTGCTGGGAGGTGGGGGCAGCTCCGAGCCTCCCGGCCCCGCCGGGCCGGGCCGGGGCCACTGCCCCTTTCCCCCTTTCCCAACGCTGCGGCACGGACCCTGGGTGGCTGGGGGGGGACTGTCCCAGAGCCGCAGGCAGCTCAAAACAGCCAGGGACTGGCTCACAGCTAAAACCAGCCATGGACTGCTCACAGCTAAAACCAGCCATGGACTGTCACACAGCTAAAACCAGCCATGGACTGCTCACAGCTAAAACCAGCCATGGACTGCTCACAGCTAAAACCAGCCATGGACTGGCTCACAGCTAAAACCAGCCATGGACTGCTCACAGCTAAACCCATCCAGCACGGCTTCTGGGGACCGGCGGGTCCCTCTCCTCTCCACGCGGGGCCGGCGGAGTCAACGGGAGCCGGCAGAGCCTCCTGTCTGCAGCCAGCACACTTCGTGCTGAACTGAAGAGGACACCACGCAGCCAGCAGCACAGAGGGAGCGAGGCTTTCCCCACTGTAAAGCCCGAACAAGAACACTCTGCAACAGCTTCAGAGTCAAAGAGAAAGAGAAGTGAGTCCTGTGGGACGGAGCTGGAAATGGCGACGTGAGAAAAGAGGGCGGTGCCGCGATTCTGGCGTGCAGCTTAAAAGAAACCTTCTTGCATGCCGTGGTAAGAAACTGTAATACCACAAACTGTTTGTCTCTTTAATCCATTTGAAGAACATAGGGGGATGGAGAATCTTCGTGTGCCTGTGAAGATTGTGAAGAATGCCTATGCCAGGCTATATAGAAGTAGTAAGAGGCTGCTAGAGACTTGTGGCGAAGAAAAGCCTTTGTGTGCAGGCCAAAAGAACTTATCCTTAAAAAGATGAATAACCCCATGTGATGGCCCATGTTTTGTAGTGCGAAGGAACTGTGAGATTTTTCATGGGAGAGATGTTCTACACACAGCAGATTGTTTGTTTCCGGGCGGATCTGCTGTTGGTGGCAGTTTGGGAACCACGTGCAACTGAAGGAAAACCCTTTTTTCCTTAAGCATAAGAGAGACTTTTCAAGAACTGGAACACTGACTAACATCCCATGTTCTGTTATCCCTTGTGTGAGCTAGGTAAAAGGAGAGAAGTGCTGGAGGGGGGGGGGGGGAGGGGATTTGCTTTAATTTTGTTTTGTTATTGTCTCTTTACTTTTAATTCTATTAGTAATAAAACTTTTTCATTGTACTGCAACTGTTTAAGGTTTGTGCCTGCTTTGCTTTTCTCCTAATTCTTATCTCACAGAAGGAAAATAAGTAAGCAATGAATATTTTGAACCAAAACCACTACATTTAATTGGTGTTTCCGCCCGGTTTCGAACTCAACCCGCTACACAGTGGCAGTTCTCCTGCCTGCATTTCCAGCTGGCCACAGCTGGGCTGCCCTGCAGCTGGCACCTCAAACATGACTTTTTTGGGACTTAGGTTAGCCAATCCCCTATATACAGCCATAGCATGTATATATCTCCTAAACCAAGGACTGGGTTCTGTAGGCAATAAGTGTCTCTTGAAAGCCCCACTGCAAGCCTCAATCTAAAAAAAGAAAACAAAAAACACCTTTACTTGCATTACAGAAAACTAAAAAAATATTAATAGCAAATCTAAGATTCATTCTTCTGGATTCAAAGACTGTCATGACTTCAGACTTTGTTTATAGAAACTGATGTCTTATTTGCTGGGATTTTTTAAGGTGAAGATGAGTTTTTCTTTTGTACTTGTCTCTGGCAAACAAAACATAGGAAAACTGTGGGCTTCCCCAAGACTGACTCTGAGGGCTAGAAGAGCTTTGGGAGTGGTGTTTTCAGGAGGTTGGGAGATCATTTGATTCCTTAGAATTGAGAGTGGCTGTTTAGTATTCCTCGAGGCAAAAGACATTATTAAATATAATATCAAATTATTAAATAAGGGTGATGGGGTGTATACTTGTTCCACACTGCATGATTGTGTTTGCAGAAAAGTACCAATGAATTTCTAAAATCAAACTGCAAGCTGGATTTTTTCCTCACTTAAAAAATAACTGCTCCTTTCATGGTATAATGACCATGATGTTGATTGTTACCTTCAGTGCTGGGTACTGAGGAAGGGATGGATGGAGTAATAAAAAAGTATAAAAGGCTTAATGAATTAGTGTTGCGAGCCGCTAAGTATAGAAATAAAAATGGATCAGTTAAACATCTTTTTTCCAGGAGTTTTGTCCTTTCAGATAGTCAGAGGAAACTTAATATTGCTATAAAATCTGGAATCTCTTGCACAAGTCAAATAAGGAAGTAGTAAGGAGAGTTGAAAGCATTTTAAAGTAAGTTTCTTAATAAATATTAGTTCTTAATGGTTTGTATAATGTTTTGTTTGCCTCAGATGGAACAAAGCAAATAACACCTTCTTCTAGCTGATCCTATCCTGAAGGTATTGAGATTTCACACATTGTTTTGTTATTCCACAGTATACTTTCAGTAGCAACATCCATTATTCACCACCACCTTTATATCACAGTAATTAGTGTCAGCTGAGTAGTCTATTTGTCTATTGCAGACTTAATAAGTTGAAAAAATCGTGCTCTAATGTATTCTAAGAATACTGGACACTAAACCAGCCCTATAGTTTCCAGACACATACCTCAAAAGACACATACCAAATTTCTAACACATCCACATACCTCAAAACTATTGCTTTATTTTTTAACATAAGAGATGAAATAGAACTTTAAGTGTGTAATGACTCAATGTTTATCAGGCCTGAGATTTTGCATCCATGCATCTTTGCAAATAACTCACAAGACTTTTATCTAGGTCTCCAGAAAACATCATTCATTTCTGCTTGTTTACGTAAGAAGCAATTACTGCCAAACCCTTCCCTGGTGAACAGCAATACCTTGCTTCAAGCAAAAACAATGCTGCTGCTGTGTTAACATCCTATTCTGAAAGAAAAGGGAGCTGACTCAGTGCATGCAGTCGAGCCCTCAGAGCTCTCTTACAGGAGCAAAACAGGTTATGTGAGAATATGACCTTGGTGAGCTGTGCTAATGACTGTGATTTAGAATTCCAGGCTTTTGTCTCAAGTAGAGAATTAGATGAGACAAAATGCCTTTAAAACAACCCAAATAGCACTAAGCAAAGTGCAGATACAATTAAAAAATTTACAGTGAGTAACTGGGTGATCTCCAGCTAAAGTATGCTCAGTTTTTCCCAAGCTGGGATGTGTGGGAGCTTACTGTACTAAACCCACAGGATATGTGGTATTCAAGGAGGTCCCTTGAATACCTGTGCTGTGGTGGTGCTGGCTGACAGCACAGAAACAAAATGCTCCTTGTCCACTCCCACTGTGGAGCATACTGGCCCAGTAACTTAACTGACTGGCAAAGACCAGCCCCAAATGTATTTTGTGAGTGATTTGTAGTTTGTGAGGATAAATTCATGTTCATTGTCTTCCTGCCAAAGGTAACAGCTAAAGAGATTGGGGTTAGAACTTCTTGGCATGGGCTGTCTCCAGAAAGGTCGTGCATCAGCATTCAGGAGCAAATGCTGCTTGAGCTCAAACTGGACCACCATTCAGAATATAAGATTTCTTTGAATTGTGGTGTTCTCCTGTGAATGTAGCCGAGTTTTTGTTTCCTATGTGAAAGATTTGGGAGATATCCCTTAAAAAGCATTCACAGCACATACAAAGCATTTGTTGTTTCCAATTTTTACACCCATTGCATATATTCTACTTTCATTTCTTGGAAATGCTCATGTCTTTGAAATATTAGAGGAGTGATGAGGTACAGAATGCAGTGTCTTGAGGAACACACATATGTTCCATTAGCTGAGAAGTGAATATTTTGGAGCGATGCAGATCATGGTCTGTGTGTTGTTAAGCAAGTGTGGTTGTAGTCTTCCTCACACATAAACTGTCTTCCTTAATCTTAATCCTTCTAAGACCTTTCCTGTGTCAGGTGAGGACGAATGCTCCATGTTCTCCCAGCTATCACTGGCCTAGTTTCCCTAAAGCCAGACCACCCTATATCTGAACTCAGAGTTGTATCACTTTAATCATCAAAGAGATCACACTGTCTTCACTTACTTATGCCTTCTTAGATTTACTTCAGAATAATGCCAAGGTGTAGGAGGATTATAAAATCATGCATTCATTATTGCACCTTCAGCTCTGAAATCCTGAATGAGACCTTACTCTTAAATCCTTCTGCCTTTATCCTATGCATAGTCTCTTTTTATTTTCTGTGTATTTTCTGATTGTACTTGTTACTGCAAGTTCTCAGTTCCATATGTTTCCTAATGCTTTCTAATATGTTTTTTAATATGTTTTCATGGTATAGAATGGAATGTTACTGTATGTAAGTATATTTGTATTTAATTTAGAATTTTTTTAAAATCAGTGATCTCTTTCTCTAGTGCTACAGTGGAATAGCCTTAAAATATATTGAATTTTGCAAGTACTATTATTGAATTATTGAATTTTACAATTACTTCATTTAACATACAATTATTTTCTTAGGCATATAAAACCCATCTGCTAGAGAAGTTCTGTTTCATAGTGTGTCGTTCCTGATACCAGATTTTGAATCACTGAGGAATTGCTATGAAGCAAAGGAGTATGTCCATCAGTCAAAACTTAAATCAGCCTCCTCTTATCATTGTTGAGGAGTGATTTGGAGAGTGAGGGCTCCCTTAAGCAGTAGGTTGTGCGGACTGTCTGGTGCAATCACAAGGAACACTGTAAATGTAAAATTGAGCAGATCTGACATTCAGCTCAGCATTTCCCAGAAGAACCCATGGATGTGTAAGCCCCTGAATAATCCCTGTTTTGACACATGTACAAATGTTTTAATGAGGCTTTAAGGAAATAGTTCACTTTTTTCTCCACTCTTCTTGGCATATATCTGCTACTCCACTCCTGCGTAGCTGCAGTGTCTCCAAAGTGCTCTGCAGAAGGATGATGGACAAATGGCACTAAATAGAGCAAGCCTCAAAGCACTGCCTTGCAGGGACCAAGCAGTAGACAGCCTGGCACTGACCAGCTCAGCCTGCCAAATCAGACACCCCTGCTATAGCCCTGATTTCTTGAAGAATTCCCTAGCTAAGCTTACTGAAATTGGGATGGCTTCCTTTCTGTGTCTCTGGCAGGAGAAAGATGTTGTTCCCTCCTTTATAGAACACACGGAAAGGCATTCTTTTGAAGTTTGACAATTTTATGGAAGCATTGCTGTACTATACTGCAAAGGAAATCCAAGTGTGTTCAATGAACTTAAGTTTTGCAGACTAAATTTCATGTGACTGATTTGTTATGCCAAAGTGAAATGAGATGCAACTATTAGGATGCAAGCAACCCCAAATTCAAAATCAGTTTTATGTATGAATCATAATGCTGTTTGAATAGTCATTCTCTGAGTGCACTAACAGCACCTTGGAGTCTGTGAGTCACAAAACATTAACACTTGTTTTTTACATAACAGACCCGGGACTTATTGCAATATCTTTATTTTTAAAGTGTATACTCGAGTTTTGGCTTTTACACACCCCAGCTGTGAGGGGAAGTTCCACCACGAATGTGGTTTGCACAGAAGACAGGATAAATGGAAGATGTTTTCCCAGAATGTGTCTTGGGTACATTTGGGCACCCACCGAAGCAATGGCATTTCTCAAGCTGCCAAAGATGTGGTAGTTTACCTCAATTTTCTCAAATAACCCTAAACATCCCGTCTGTACAAGAACCCAAATTTAAGCTTCTATTTTAGAAACCCTTGGCCACATTTGTTTTCTGGTTGAAGCCTTAGACAGCAAAACGTTTTTGTTTTATGAAAACACTGCACAGTAGTTGACTAAACAAAACCCACTGAATAAAAGCAAACTATTCAAAGTCTTTGCAGCCTTTACCTGGTAGAGTGGGAAAGCACTCGGATTGTTTTAGCCACTCACTGTCATGTTACAGGGTTTATAATTTGCCATCTCTATCTGTAACAGTACTTGTTTACCATGTTTATTTATTCAGAATTGAAGAAGAAAGCAAGTCTGTCTTGAGAAGGGGCCTTTCTCCATCCTTCTCAAATATCAGGTGCACACAGGGTAATCCAGCAAACCTGGTGAGTCTTACTAGGGTGGTCTAAAAAGCAAAAGGGCTCTGTGCTAGTGCTGCTTGAATGAAGAAACACTCTTAAACCTGTGCTGCACCAAGGTGGGAGGGGTGTTGGTGGGCTGGGCGGCAGCATACCCAGCACATCCATGCCCATGGAGCAACACCTGGGCACACGGCAAGCTATGGGGGAGCCCAGTCTGCGCAGCTGCTGGGGTACAGTGTGGAAGGCTCAGACAGGGACTTAGGCCTGGGCTTGGATGTTTTTAAGGTCTATTTGATGATTAAATTGTATTGTGAGATTCTCAGGATACCACTGTCTTTGGAGCCCATAGGAATGAACGTTTTTCTGCAGGTTTGAGACACCATTCATTGTTTGATCATTTGATTCCTCTTGGCTGCCTTTGACACTTCAGCTCCACTGTAACGTTTCACTGGCCTAGAAAACAACAGGCAGCTTTTGAGCAAGAAAGTTCAGGAGCAGAAATAAATTCTATTTTTAATCCTTCCTCTGATTTTCCATGGGTGACATAGTTTCTCATGGCATGGCAGTTCCAGGGTGTGGCAGTGTTGCCGAATGTGCCTTGCAGGTTGTTTTACAGATTTAACCCGTTTATATGTTTTCCCCTAATTAGAAATTTCAGGTTTGAGGAGTTATCCTACTATTAATACCTGAATGACACTGATTTATTGCTGCGGGTTGGCAACAGATCTGTAGGATGAGAAAATACAAGCTTGGAATTTAAAGAAGTACTTTAAGCATTAACAAAGCTGAGCCTGTGTCAAGTGGTGATAAATTTTCCACTATACCCTTGATCACCTTATTATTAATGTCATCAATCTCTCTGTGAAAAGTGGCTCTGGGCATGCCCATATGACCAAGTGTTCTACTAAATAATTAATCATTGGGGCATGTTGCCAGAGTTTGCTGTTTTCCAATTTAATCTTAGCAACTTACTCATTTGTTTCTTTATTTGAATACAGAAAGCTTCACAGATAAAAATGAGTCAAATGTACTGATATGTACATGAGGACTATTTAGCATTGAAACCTCATGTTGCTTGCTCTGGAAATGTTTTTCCATCTTTTGAAGCAACACCCCAAAATTAACAGCTGTGAGAATGATCACTTCAGGAACACAAGCTGTTTCTGCTGCCAGAACCTGCATCCCAACTGGCTCTCCCTGCCCCTTCAGTAGTAGCTCAGCCCTCTCTATGCTTAAAAGGGCATTCAAAATGCCACACTAGCAGGATATCTTTAGAAATAAATTATTACAATGTCAGTTTGATTGCTTAATTAAAAATGACCATGAATATGAATCCCTTTGTTGAACAGGTTATTGTCTGTAGCTAAAACAAAATAATTCTAAGCAAACCATTTAAAAATGTTATCTTCTCTTTAGTTACAATTAATTTAATTTAGACTAACACTGTATTAACTTGTAGCATTCAATTATTTAATGAGCCATGAAGAAAGTTTTCTAATTATAGAGTCATTCATTTTTCACAGGTTTGAAGGTGTACAATGAAATATATTCTGTTGAGACCATGAGCCTTTGTCCTACTCAAGCCCTTAATGGTCTCTGTTATTTCACATACGAAATCAATTTGATTTTAGTTTAAACATATATACAAACATAATTTTGTGTCCCTCCAAGGATTTTTAGTTGAAAGCTCTCACATCTGTTATATCTGTGACACTGTTGGGTGTCACACCCTCTAGCTTCTTCCCAAGAATCAGTGGGCAGCAGCCTGTTCATGAAAGAGTAACGCCAACCTTTCACACATATTTACCCATTCATAGACTCTCCTCTTTCAGTGTGGCTCGTGGTTTTGTTTTTATTAATTCCTCCTGGATATTAGCTAGAATTGGCCAAATATAACATTGGCTTGCTGCTCTCTTTCCTGATGAGTCAGTTGACTGTACTTCCAAATCAGTATTTTCATAAGATCACTTGCAATCTTCCCTGCTATTTACTGCTTGCTATTCATCCTCCCTTGTTGAACAAAACATATGGCAGTGTTTTTTTTCCTCTTGACTGAATGCCTGAAACTTTTTTAAAGGGAAAGTGAGAATAGTTAATGAGCTTCTCCTTCTGCAAATAAAAAAGAACCAAGCCAAACAAGTATTTGTGAATATTAGGAACAGCCATGAATGTTTTCCCAGATACTCCTTCCCTGCCTGAATGCTCTAGGGTGATACAACTACTTCTCTCCTGCCTTTAAGTGTGCTGTTGTGTCTTTTAAATGAAAATATAAAGAAGCTACTATTTCAATTTCCTATCATTATGCATAACTTGTGTTGGAAAGGCCGCTGTCCCCCGCAGTCACTAGTGTAGTGTCTTGTGCAGGTTAAATTTCCAAATATAAACATATGTTATCCATCATTTTATTGGTGACTCTTACATGTACCATCTATCCCCAAATTCTTTGGTTTGTCCATGGGATACTCAGCATAGACTCGTGCAGCATAAGTGCTAAAGTGACACATGACACCAGTATCTTCCAAAGCCCTCCTCTGTAAAATCTACATTTAAGCAAAAGGTGTGGTAATATCCCTAATATCATGAAAAGCTTTACTTCTGCTGTATGTAAACATAAGGAATCTGTGAAGAACCTCATGAAAATACTGCATACATGTAGGAATCTTTAAATCTGCATGTTGTTGTTTGTGTATATATGTACACTTTCTTAAGCCTTAGATGTCTGTAAAGTTGAAGTTGCTTTATCACTGTCGGCTGCAGTTGATGTTTCACTTCTGATGCTGAGCTGAATTAGGAGCCATCAGCTCCTCATTTACCCTGAGGACTGTCAGGGATACAGCCAATAGCTGTGTCTATTTGGAATATAATTATAATATAAAAATATATTCCATATATTTATATATTTATAAATATATAACATAAAAATAGCTAGTTACACAGTGTTTGGATTTCAAATGACTGAAAAGTTCAGGTAAACTTAAATTGATGCACCCTGTAATAAAGGTGAGGCTGAAATACAAAGTTTACAACAAACCTGTATTTGAAATTAAAGTTTCTTTGAAATCTCCTTTTCGTAAAACTTGATAGTATTCAGATCTAGCAGTTTAATAAGGATCACATTTAATCCCAAGTTACAGATTCCAAGCATTTCTCAAAGTGAGGATTTTGTCAAGGTGTTTTATGGCTCAGTTGCTGGTGATTACCCAGAAGTAAATAAGAGGAGAACGTCCAACATGAGATCTGATGCTGAGCAGATCAGCTCTGTGCTGTCCAGTGCTTTATCTCCCATCTTCCTTTACATCAAATCACTTTTGTAGTTTTATCCTGAACCTTTCTTGCCTTGAAAGAAATGTGAAAGATGGTGTAACACAAATCAAGGACTCCTTTCCCTGTACTAATGTTCACAACATATTTATTAACTTTACTCTGTCTCTACCAACATAAGTAAATCTTTTGGCAGACAACCCCTGAATTCCCTTCTGTTGCACAAATACCTGCATTTTCCATCTTTGAAAAATGAGTTTCTTCTCCTTCCATGTCTGTTTATCCTTTTTCACTTTTTTCCAGTCTGTGTGCAACTGTTTTAAATATGCCTCCATAGTCCTACCCATAATTCAGGTAGCATCCCATTTGCTCAAGCAGCTCATGACCTTTATAGCTCAGATAACTCCTATGGATAATGTTTTCCTGCTTTTCAGAACAGTCAGCAGCCATCTCCTGTGTTCCAGTTCTAAACACTCGGAAGTGTTTTTTCCAGTAACTGAGGTGACTGACTTAGTTGGTCTTTGGATTAGAAGTATATACCCTGTTAATCTGCTCTTAGTGAGTACATTCCCATTCCCTGCCATTCAAGTAACTCTGCAGATGACTGGAGATGCAAACAGTGCTTCTTCCTCTGAATCGTGTCCGTGAGGGGAAGGAGGAAGGGCTGCAGGTGGGACACAGCCATGGGCGGTGGCAGCTGCACAGCTTATAAATGGCTCAAAGTAACTAACTGCTGATGATCTGTAGATACATCAGTGTCCAGGCTCCTGCCCTCAGCTCTGCAATCCTGCTTTCCCCTTTCCATGTGCTGTGTCCTCAGACCCCTGGGCTGTTCAGCCCAAAGGCTGTGCCAGGGGCTTGACCTGCATGAACTGGGCGAAACAAACCTACCCTTGTGACAGTGGTGGCTGTCACCACCGCAGAGGCCACCCCGGCACCCGCGGTAACTAAATCTTTCCTCTGGGCTTTGAAACCTTCTTCCCATTTGTTGTTTTTATTTCGCTTATCTTTGGGAGGTGCTCATTTGGTTTGTTTCAGTATTGTATTACGCTGGTTAAATGAAAACCTTTAATTCTGAAGGAACATTTGTAGGGCCCGAATGAGTCAATATTGGCAGAAGATCCTGAGGAATTGTTAAAGAGGAACACAGCCTTGAGCAGCACTGACCAAAACCTTTCCAGGTGACGCCAGCTCAGGTTACAGTGCATGTCAAATGACTGCTCTCTGTTAGCCCTGCCAGCAGAGATCCAGGCCAGAAACCTCTGCAGCAGCTGCCACGGGTGACACGCTTCTTTAACCCTCAGAACGGCAGCCTCGGGCCCTGCAGCGGCCCCGGCTCTTACAGCGACCCACGCCGGGCGGCTCTGGGACACGTTCATCCCGCTGCCGCGGTCATTCTGACCGGGACACTTGGCAAAAAGCATCCTCCAACGCGCCCTGGCAGCACACGGAGCATCGCGCACCGCCCGCGCGGTACGGGGGCCGCGGGAACGCCCGTGGGACCACGGCGTCAGCGACGGGCCCGGGGCCACTAAGAGGCTCCGTGATGGAGCGATCGGCACCCGGCCGGGTGCCCGCCAAGAGCGGATGCGCCGGGGCGGAGCGCAGGCGCGGCGGGGCCGCTCCGCGGAAGGACGCGCTGCTGGCGCGGCGCCGCCCCTCGCCGGCCATTGGCCCCCGGCCCTGCTCCCGCCCCCCCCCGCGGCTGACCTGTAGTAACCCCGTTCCGCGGGAGCCCGGCCCCGCGCGCCACCCGGCGCGGGCCAACCAGGACGCGCCGTGGCGCATACGGAATGAGCGCGCGCGGCGGTGGCGGCGGGCGGTCCGGCCGCGGGTGAGCGCGGGCGCGCACTCGGGCGGTGCGCGGAGCGGGCGGTGCCGGCGCGGCGTCCCCGGGCCGGGGCTGGTGAGTGCGGGGCCGCGGGCCGGGGCGGGCTGCGGGGCCCTGAGCTGCCAGGAGCGCGTCCGACCCGGCCGCGCGGTGTTGCGGTGCCCCGCCGGGCCTCTCGCCGCCTCCGCGGGGGCGAGTGCGGCGGCCATCCGGGCCGCGGGGGTGCTGAAGCGGCCCGGCGGAGCTGCCACGGGCCCGGCTGCCGGCGGGGCCGGCGGCTGCGCACCGGCGCTGCCCCCGCGGGAGCGGCGCTCCGGGTAATTATCGAGGTAATAGTCGGTAACAGGCGCGTTTTTCCTTCTGCTTTGCTTTGTGTTTGGGCTCCGGCGTCCGAGGGGGTGGCGGGAGCGCGGCGTGAGGCAGGTGCCCGGTGCGGCGGGGGTGGTGACACGCCGTGTGCCTTCTCCCCCCGCGTGCCGTGTCACCGCCGTGTCCCTGGTGCGGGCTCCGGGACCGACCGCGGCCCCGTGGTCTCGGCGTGCGGCTCATGGTCGGTGAGCGCGGGTGATGCGGGACCGGCAGGGCCGGAGGAGAAGTGGGCCGGGATTTCTAGTCTCGTTTCAGGATTGCCGATCTGTTTTCCAGGGGTGTGATACTGGATTTAGTGCTGGGGTGCGTTCCCTTCCAGGATTCGACCGGGAAGGATAGCATCCTTCACTCGCAGGGAGAGCAGTAAGCCTTAAAATACTACTACAGATAGTTCCATAAATAGCATGAAGTTCCGTGTTTGGGACTCATACAGAATCCCTGGGAAATAAGAAACCAGTAACCTGCAGAAAAATAAGGGCAGCGGCAGAATAAAAATATTTGTCAGTTAGTTTATGACCACTGCTACATTTTTTTTGCCTTACTGAAGAAAGAAGCCCCCTTCCCTCCCCAAGCGTTAAGCAGCTGGTATGTAATCTTTTAAAATGACATACTGCATTTTGTTTAGGAGTATCAGATTCTAGAGTACGGCGCTTTTTTTTGGCCTGTGAAAAAGCCTTAATGTGATTTTTGACTGGTTACATTCTGCTCTTGATACATTCTTTCTCCAGAGTGGATTGTCATTTCATTGTGCAAAAATTCACTGTGGCTTATGACTTTTATTTCCTGGGGCTAAAAAGCAGAAGTATGAATTAATAGATGTATTATCAGGTCTTAACTGTATCCTGAGAGGAAGGTAATGATCTGGGTGCATTCATAAGACTTTATATTCATAACTGTTTGCAGCATTTCTCATACTATTTGTTCTGTGTGCTCTGAAAAGTTAAGGAAAGACATTTTTAAGCTTGGTAATTCCTTCTTGACCTGTGGATTTATGCCTCAGGAATGGCTGAAACCAAACAATGTGACTTACAGATCTAACTTTCGTTGTAGTTGTTCAGCATGCTTGTTATTGTTGGTCCCTAGAAATGGGAGGTAGGTTCATGTTTAACATTTGTATGTTCAGTGTTGATGGCTGGCTGACAAACTTGAGTCAGTCTGATGGAACTGCTGATCTGTGTGGTGAAAATTTTTGAAACTCATAATGAAGTCAGCCTGTGGTATGGATCTGGTCCCTCTTGGCTGGTCAGGAAAACAGGGTTCTTACTCATGGATACAGAATCCTTCAGAGGGGGGAACAAACTTACTGACTTAATTCTACAATAGTCTATTTGACCTGCAATAAGCTGGCACTTGGTTCTGAATGTTGTGCTATCTTCAAGTGTCCTATTCCACTCAAAGTAAGGATGAAGGTAATAAATTTCAGCCTCAGTTTTATTCTTTATGTTTCACAGAACTGGGATGTTTTGAGAGAGCTGTGGCTTACAGCTGTGGACAAGGAGTAGACTCTCCATACCTGTGCACCTGAGTGCTGTGGAACTTTGACAAAAGCACTATTAATGGCCTAAAAAGAGGTGTCAGGACTGTGGTGTGTAGAATCTGGTTCCACTTTTCAGAAGTGTTTATGGGTGGTTCCCATCTTCTGTGCTCCATCTCTCTTGCTTGGAGGATCCTGATTATGTAAGAACACTGACTAGGGCCTGTTGGACTGAGTACGCTGGTGTGAATAACTTCTCCTTTATGGCACTTACAAAACCATAATGCCTGTAAGAAATAACTTCTCAAATCAAGAGATGTGGTTTAGCTAGAAACCTAGAAAAATCAGAATGGTATTTTTTGGAAAACTGTTAATCTTTGAAGAACTAGAGGAAATGTCTTCATGTTTGACTTAAAGCATGGTGTGCTTTTGCTGAACTGCTGAGCATTTAAGCCATTGATTTCCCCAGCTCCCATTCAGTGCTGATTGTAGGGCTTTTATTCTTCCTTTCTGTAGACCAGTGAATGGTTTGAGCCATTGAGTCATACTAAAGACCCAATTTTTTTCATTTGATTGTCAAGACTTCTGGAACAAACATCACACATGGCTCAGGACAAAGTTGAAAAGACCTATGGATAAAGCATTCTTGTTAAAGGAGATTCAGCTATGGGGTAAATTTCCAGAAAGTAGAAGGAAGAATTGAGTCCTGAATTGTTTAGTAGTCTATATTTTCTTTTAAAGTATTTGTTTCAGTGGAAGAGTAACTAAACCTGTCTTTGCAACCAAGTGCTACTTACTGCCATCGTGGCAAATCTAAAGAAATAATTTAGTCTGATGCTGCAGTGTTACTGGACCTAAACACTAGGTTCAGGTGGCCTGAATTCCACTGAAGCCCCTTTTCTCAGTCAATGGAGAATTCTAGGTGGTTTTGAAGAGCAATTCAGAGAATTTACATAAGACACTGAGCGGGGAGCTGCCTGAAAGCCAGCTAATAAGAAATAGGAGGCAGAAGGATTTATGTGGAATTTAGGCCATCTGAATATGGCCCTAAGATGCGACTTAGTACTACTAAGTAAGGTGTATTAACACTAAGAAGACTTGGCTTCAATTTCTATCCATTTCATCTGCTGCCGATTACTAAGCAAATTTACCATTTAAGCAGCTCCTTAAGGGTCAGGGCTTCCTGGCTCACTCCCTGTCAGGACTGACCCCCTCCACCAGCACAGCCTGTTCTGGGGGCAGCTCAGCTAAGAAGACTCTGGGGGTCGTGGTGGACAGCGAGCTGAGCATGGGGCAGCCTATGCCCCATATTAACAGGAGCACAGCCAGTAGGCAAAGTGGGGCAATTATCCCATTCCATTTGGCACTCGTTAGGCTGCGTCCAGAGTACAGCATCCAGTTTTGCTCCCCTCCCTGGGACAAAGGAAATGTCGATAAACTGGAGTGAGTTCGGTGGACAGCTGCCAAGATTGGCTTGAGTTGCAAGCTTTTGCTTTGTGAGGAGAAGTAGAGGAGCTGTGCCTGTTGTTGAGCCTGGAGAAGAAAAGGCTTGGGGGGCCCTTCCAGCACCTGTGTGAAGGTTTTCTAGAGAGTGAAGCCAAGTTCTTCACAGTGGTGCGTGGTGAGAGGACAAGAGACAGCAGGTGTGGATTGAAGTCACAGAGGCCTGTGTTTATAAGGCATTTTTAGCCCTGAGGTGTGTCAAGTGGTGGGACTTGGTAGCCCAGAGCACTTGTGCAGATTCCTTCTGTGGAAATTTTCAAAGTCCAGCTGGACAAAGCCCTGAAAAAGCAGGCGTGATTTCACAGCTGATCCTGCTTTGAGCTTGAGGTTCAACCAGAGTCCCCCTGATGTCCTTTTCCACCTGAATTATCCCATGGCTCTATCTAGTTTCTGCCAACAGAGCAGTTGCAGTGGAAGGTTGTGAGCCAGCTTATTTAGGGCTGCATGTGGTCTGGCAGTTCAGGTTTATGCATCAGACTTGGAGCAGTATGGCAAGCACTCAAGCCAATCCCAAGCAGCTCTCAAATGGCAGGACTTTATTTGCTTAATTATGCAGTTAGAGTTGGAAGAACCTGCTCTTCATCCTGAGGGCCTGGTCTACATCAGGGCTTGCCATGTAGTAAAGCCTGGAGGGCTCTCAAAAGATTCAGTACGCAGCTGCAAGATACAGTTTGGGATCTAATGATTTTGAGTCTGTTGAAGGAAATCACGTGGACAAGGCCATATCCAAAACACACCTGAACGGCTATTCCGAAACGTGGGGCAGGGAAAAAGTGCAACTCTGAAAGAAACTCAAATCTTATTCTGTATTGCCTTCTGAATCGATTAAAGTTGTTCAAAATTCAAAATGGTTTGAATCAACTCGATTCAAAACTTGCAAGAGTGTTTTAGTGGTCCTTGGGAGGGAATTCTCACCCACGTGTTGTCTTGTTCCTTAAGTGAGCCTGCAGCTCATGGGAAGTCAAGGTGATGACTTAAGGTGTCTGTAATCCTGGAGGAGGAGGTGGTAATTTGTCACCACCTGTGCATTGGGAAGTCATCTTTCCTTCAGTGTTCATGAGCCTTGTTAATTACAAAAATGTGCTAGGTAATTATGTTATCTGAAATGGGACAAGCTGGCTTTTCAGTCCAGTAAATTTCCTGAAAAGCAGGGAAGATAAGATTATTGAAATTACTGATTTAAGGATTTTCACTGTTGATAGTGAAAACAACAAGAACAAAGTGCAAACCTTCTCCCATTGCACTATAAAATTGGAAATTTAGTGCTTTGTTTTTTAGGAGCTGTGTAAATATCCTTATCTTGAATGCTTGTATCTACTAGATGAAGCTGGTATGAGACCTGGAAGGGGAAAATAGATAATAAAGATTAGAAGTGACTTGCTGAAGCAGCAGAATGGCACTAATACAGTACTGCCAGGTTCAGTTCCCCATCTATTTGCTGTGTTAAATTCCTGTCTGCAGAACATTCTCTCCTGTGATAAATTCATAAGAATATGAAAACTATGTAAAAACACTTTTTCTGCATCTTTAAAGGCAAGACTTCTGCCTTTCCCTTACTGCTTTCCCGGACAAGGTATGGAACCTCATTTTGTTCAGGTTGGCTGCTCAGACATGTGAGAAATCTTGGCCATTCACAGGAAGGTTTTGCATGTGTGCTTTACTTCATGAGCAGTTAGTGCCATGTGAGCCATCAGTGTCCATGGTGACATATTGGATCAGATGCACAGAAAATTAATACCAAAGTTTTAAGACAGTATGATAAGATAGTCTGTGAAACAGTGGAATGTGGTCTGCAGTTGTTTCACTAAACCATTATTAAAATCAATGTTTATGAGCTCATTCTATGAGAACCTATGAAAAACTGGAAAGTGGAGTATCTACAATTAACTTTTAGAATTTAGATGAGTTGGTGATTTGTGTTTGGTAAAAAGGTGTCTGTAGTTGGTTTTAAGTACATGGGTATGAAGAAAGGCAAAAGGGAACAGAATAAACAAGAGATGATGGCTTGCAGGAGGATTTAAGTGGTTATGTAGAGAAACATCTGCTTTTTTGTGTCTGCAGATTTTGTCAGGATTTTTGTTTGTGAGTGCTGAAGAGAGGTTAAAGGCAGCAGGCACACAGGGGAGGCAGCTGTCCCAGGCATGCTCAGGCAGGAAGCTTGGTGATCTTATGTGGCAAACTGGGTTTGGTCTGTTCCAGCAGTAAGTCCACAAATGACTTGTCAAGCCCTGGTAACAGGACTTTCCATGCATTTACAGCTGCAGTTTAATTGTCCTGATGAAGTACTGCTGTGCTGTATTGTTCTAGAGAAACTGTGAATAGAGAAGTGCTTTTCCTAATGGATAACTTTGAGATGCTTAGAAAACATTTTCCAATTCTGCTGTGCTGAAAACTGTGTAGATTTTATTTTTTCCCCTTTCTTGAGGGGGAAGATGCTTATGGAGATTCTTACCTGCTTCTCTTACGATCTGCACAAAAGGCTTAACCTGGTAACATCCAGTACTTTCAAGAACAAGGTACAAATCCACTTCCCCGTAGGTGTAGGGCTGTGAGCTCATGTGTGAATGTCCAGATCACCAAGCCAAGGCTGTTAGCAAGTGTTGGAAGGTGGGATGAGGGTTTTTGATCAGGAAAGCTAAGTAAAATAGACACTCAAAAAAATTTAAATCTGTAATTTACTAATAACATCAATTATAGTTAAGAAAAAGTTAATCTTCTGCCCAAATCCTGTGTTACACAGTCACAAATGCAGTTGTGGCCAGGTCCAGGTTGTGAAAGGACTGAGACATCTGCTACCCTGACTTGGTTTTTTGTGTGTCTGTAAATGTGTATACATCTAAGATACCAGATTCTAAGAATACGGTGATTGAAACTGCCTGTATTTTAATTACATCATTAGCTTAATATTTCATGATACTTTGGGGGATTCTTTTTTTTGAAAAGCAAGATGTATTTCGCTTGGCGTTTGAAATGTTAGCAGCTCATGAAGCAGATGAAATATCTATATTATTCTTCTAGAAATACTTAATAGTCTGTTCTGGACTTTGACTTGTCAAATTGTATTAATCTAATGCTGACATCTGTATATGACAGACAAAATAATTTTGCCTGCGAATATTCACAAAATTCCTACAAATGAAGTTGGTACCTATGGCACCTTTCTTTTTAAAAAAGGCCAGTGTTCTTGAAACTTAGCAGTGAAGGCTCTACCCAGCCACGTACCTCAGCTTTGGTCGTGTTTACATAATCATAGTCTAAGGGTGTGCTTGATTTCCCTGAAGAGAAAAACAGGACTCCCTTCTACCAAAATCTCCATCTACCTACACAGTATTTGTGTACTGATTCTGAACTACTGACTCGAGTGATCTCCTGGGAGGATGTAGTAGTTACTTCCTCACCTTCATCCCATCCAGAACATATCTGTGGGCACTGGATATTGCCCTCTGATTTTCAACACCTGTGTTTGTAAGTTTTATATTTAAGGGTGATGCATAAGGACTTGGAGCTGAGAACCACACTTCTGTAATGCTTCTTCTCAGAGAATAAAATGGCTTCTAATTTAATGAGAGCTTGTTTCATGTTTGCTTCAAGTTATGCAATTGTTGAGCATGTTCATGACTGATCCTGTCTTGCTTTGCTTACAGAAGAAGAATAATAATAAGAGAGAAAAGGATGTTTGTTCCAGTGTGATGGAGAAGAGAGGTTGTCCTGATATTCTGTTACTTCTAAAGCTAGAAAATAGAATGATGACTCAAATGAGCAAGGAAGACTTCTTTATGCCATGCTTAAATAAATTATAGTGCTGGATTTTGAACAGAAGAGTAATTTTTCCCCAAGCAGTACAGATATAAAACCTAGCTCAAGTAGCTCTTTAGGAAAACACTGAATTTGAAATATTTTCTTTTTCCTTGGCTGTTTCTTTCTTTTGTAATGTCCTATTCCCCACTGTCCGTGGACCTTCAGAGCAGCCAAGAGAAATAAAAACTGTACAAAGTAGTTTGCAGAGAAACAGCCTACTTGTCTTTCTGTAGCTCAGCCTTTTGTGTGACTTCCCATCAGTCACCCCCCAAATTGTTGAGTGTGAAGTGTGCTGCCTATCCATAAATACATGGAGGAGTGAGGTTGCAGCATCAACAGCTAAAATCTTCTCTGGTAGTCTTCCCCAGATTTCATCAAGTGCTTAATTGGTCAATGGTTTTGCCATGGTTTCCAGGCTTTCCAGTTCCTTTTGGCAACTTGGTGTTTATGGTGTCATGTTTGTATCCATAGGAAATATTTGCTGAAGTCCTATTTCTACTGATTGTGTGTGCAGCATTCCTGGTGTCTTATAAATTGGTTTTGTTTAGTTGGAGTTTTTTTAAATCTGGAGTTAAATAAGTGAAGTAATTTTTTAGCATTAGGTCCTAAAAAATACAAGGAGGGTGGTAGTTTCTGGCCATTGCAGGACAAGAGTTGTATTTGGATACATACCCTGAATCTTAAGCTAAGTATTGCTGTTAAACCAGCTTAAGAGTCAAGTGTAGTCATCTGTAAACCTGGGTGTTTAGGATGTGGGGTTTCACAGACACCAGTGTGAGCAATCTAAAAACAGATGACTGTTTTTGAGAAAAGGTTTATAACCTGTGGCAAAGTTACCAAAAGTGAAAATTGCATATTCCCAAAGCTTTGAGCAAGTTTCATTTCTCTCTTTGTATTTGTGCTCAGCAAAAGCTCCACAGGATACTTTCTGCATTTATATAGTTGCTGGAGTGAAGCACTGCTTTCAATATATCTTGCTTAGTCCTTACAGAGAGGTTCAGTCTACAAACTCTGAAAACTCCCAGTGAATCTTGTGTGAGTGTTGGCCTGAGGCAGGACTTCCTAGGGCTGTGATTTTTATAAATTGCATTCCTGTTGTTTTTCTGCTGTGGGGCTTGAGGGGGATCTCTTCATTATACCAAGAGTGAATGTTAGATAGCACAATCTGAACCATGCACATGGGTTGGGAGCAGTAGTCTTTCCTTAATAAGGTAGTGATCCTTTCCAAAGGACTTGTGACTTCCATTGCAGGCCAGAGGAGAGGGATTTTTCCTATTCTGGAGTTTCAGCCACCACAGTGGAAAGCATGGGGTGTGAGAAAAGCAGATATTCTTGTGGGAACTTCTTCATTACATTTATTTTGATAGTAAATTGCTGTAGATGACTGGACACAATAATGATGTTTTAAATAAACCCAACAAACCAAACCTAGCAAAACCCCAAGTAATTGGAACCTGAGAATGTATTTATCCTTCAAAAGAGAAAGTGTATTGAAAATGTCACCAGCTTAGCCTTTCAAATTAAATGGTGAAACATCCCACTTTATCACTTTGATAGCTTAGATCATGCTGTGGGTATGCTTCTTGCTTTGAAATGTGTTGTAAAATTTCTTATATGTATTGTTCATCTGGCTGATATTTTTCTTGTGAGAAATTTGTCTAAAGACTTAGAATTTTTCACACTTTTTCTTGTGAAATCTCTATCTTCATTCTGTTCTCTCAGATCTGCGTTGTTACCTGAGTGTATTCATCTGCTGCTTGTTTTCAGGAGCTTCTGGTGTAAGGTTGTCAGGTCCCTCAAGGTTTGAACCAAACTGTGCAGTTGTTTTGATGTTAATCAGTAGCTATAGGTAGGCAGTTATGATTAAGCAATTGCATTGTGAAACCTGTAGCGACTTGTAGGCTTGGCTAATCTTCTGCTTTAAAGAAAGGGGCACACAATCCCAAGATGAAAGGGCTGTCTGAACCAGAGCCACCAGGAATGAAATCAGCAGGACTGAGTGGTAACTGGAGAAAGGTGATTCTGGCAGGGGGGTCATGGCCACCAGCCCATTGACCACCTGCTCAAAACAGACCCCTGACTCTAATGTGAGAAGAGCTGTGCATGTGAACTAATTAGCAGGAGTAGTGAGAGAGATAACCAGTGAATTTGAGTACTAATTAGCGAAAAAGCTGTTTAATTTGTAACCGAGGAACACTGATACCTTTGTTAAAATGTGTAACTAGTGTAAAGTTTTGCTGGCTTTGTGGGGTTACACCTAGATCCCTACTTTGTGCAAATTAGAATAAAGAAATAAAACATCTTGTCTTGGTGTGTGAATTGACACTGCACACCAGGTAATGAGCCAGCATCAGGGACAACAGTTATCCCTACCAAAAGCCCATCAAATAGAGAAGAAATGTTAAAGAAAGAAGGCAAAGACAACATAAATATACAGGCCTACCAGATTTTGGACCTGGCCACCTGGTAGTTTTTGAAAAATGAATATAGGATAATGGGTAATAATTTTTACTGTAGTACTACATGAACTCAAATTCATCTAGAAGTACATGAGAACAATTTTCTGCGTGCATAGCTTCTGCTGGAGAAAAAAATACTGAAGCACCTTTACAGTTAAAAATGTGTGGGATTGTTTTGTTAGATTTTTTTGTTGTGGTTCTGATCTAATGAATACATGACTGGGATACGGTACAAACCACACTGAATGTATGGCAGCAGACTGTCTATTTTTGTTTTGTTTTCTAAGAAACAAACAAGCCGGAAATGTTCATGCCTTAGCATTTCAGATTTCCCAGAAATTGCAGAACTGATCTTAGGCTGTGTTTTGTAGTAGAAAACAGCACATGAAACCATTCTGGTGAGTCTCTTGGATTCGGATGGAAAGTAGAGTCTGCCTCCCAGTGGAAGTACTTAAGGCGATTGACTTAAATGAGTGGAAAATTACTTAGGAATTTGGAGAGTGACAAACTGGCAGAGATAACTATGCTGTTACACCACTTCTTCAGTAGGCAAAGGTTACTGGTGAAGCTTCTGGCTTATTTTTATGCAGACTTTTTTCGTACTCTATGTGCAGTGGTGTTGATGTTCTTGTTTAAGTACTCTTCCATGTTTAATTTGTATCTGTGGTTTAAAAATTTAGCAGTATGCTGGGGAAATTGATGGTTTCATCTCTCTAACAGTGAATTGGCAGATACCAAAGTTCTTCTGAGGTCTTCTGCAGTAGCAAGGTACTTTATCCGTTAGTTTCTTTTTTTTCTCTGTCACAAACATGAAAACATTTAATTTAGTTTGGTGCTAAATGCATCTTTTAAATGCTCTAATAACTGCTTGTGAAAAGGAACAGAAGCAATATATTGGCAGTATCTGGTAAAGTGCCTGGAACGAATTAAGACACTTGTTTGCCATGAAGTGTCATGTATGTAGTGGGAGGAGGAGGTGAAACGTGGAGCAGCCCTGGATTGGGTTCTGGCATAGCCATTACTTTGTTACTTGATTTTAAGTAAGTGTTTTTAACACACTGCCTTCTTTTTGGGAAGTTTGGGTTTGCTGACAAAGTTGTCACCTTAGAGCTGTGTTTTATTGTTCTTATTAATAGAAGATGTGTTTGTCAATCCATTAAATATCTAAACTGTCTTGGATAAGTTAAGAAAACCCCCTTATTTAAGGAAAGTAAGTTTTCAAATGTTTTAAATAGAAAACATCTAAGGTACAGAATTGCAACGGGGTTTGCATTTTTAGTTGATTTTATTGGAAGGGTGCTCGTGTTGTGGGTGAAGGTAGCTTTAGGAATGTTTAAATATTGTTCCTGGAGCTCATTATTGCTGAACTCACTGATTTAGTTTTATTTTTCGCCTGGAACAAAGGTTTAAACTTAAGTTTGTAGCCTGTGCGAATCAGACTGTGTGTTGAAGTCCTGAAGCTTTTTTGTGGGGGAAATAAATCTGTTTGTCTTGTTTGTGATGTCGCTTTAGCTTTCAGTTTCTAATAAATGTCACCGTCTTTGTTATGTTAGGAAGCAGAGGAGAGAGGTACGAACCTGGGCCCTCGCTGTCCTGCAGTGTGCAGTGATATTTCTGACAGTGGGGCTTGGGTGTACCTAGAAGAGGTTGATGTCAAATAGAAGTTTTTAATACCCACTTACCATTACCTTTTTAGAATAACTGGATATACCTAGGATCTATTTAAGAGAAAGTGCAGCTTTGTGCCCTCAAGAAATGTCCGTTCCTTCTGTCTGGTTTAGTTCTGTGCCACCACATTTGTCTCCCTGTTGTCTGCCAACACTAGGTGTGATTTCCCCCCCCCCGATGTAAATGAGCCTACTAAGAGAAAAAGGAATCTTTTCTAGATAGTAAAACTTCTTGCTTTGTATCAAAATTTACTTAATACCATAGAATGTCTCTCTAGGGTAAAAGGACTTCTTTGGTTCATGTAATTCATACTGTTGTAGTATCTTGGTGTTTAACAAGGACATAATAATTTATTTATCCTAATAACATGCTTTCTGGCTGCCTCCTAAAGAAATAGGAGTATCGTTTTGCAAACGAACACTGGCACGTGAAGGACATAAATTCAACCCCTTTGTATTTATAGGAATGTTATTAGCCTATGCCCAAAGTTTTAAAGGTATTTAAGCTTGTAGCACCTGAAACTCCCAAGGCTGAGCTCCGAAAAAAGTAAGTAGTGAGATCATTAGTAGGAGAGCAGCAGGTTAATCCCCCAGTCCGCAGCTCTGCCCTGATCCCGAAGTGTGCTGTGACACCCACGTCACAAGGGCTCCTGCTATCGCTCTGTGCTGAGCTCGGTTCCTCCACAGCCCCATCGGGTTTCATTTGCAGCTCGACTGCCAGGCTCCTTGGATCTCCTCATCTGGCTTTGCCTTGTCAGTAACTCCTGACAGTTCATGGTTATTCAGTTTGAGATAGTAGAAGAATAACATCTCTTGTAGTGCTAATTTTCTGTTGATTTAGGTACTTACAGTGGCTCAAGGTAGGCTCAAATGAGTACCAAAGTTAATACAAAGGAAAATCCGCCATTCTGCTCTGAGGAGAGGGTTTAAACTGGGTCAACAAGCTAATCTGGCTCATTCCTAGCCACACAGGCACTCGTATGTTGATGCAATGGAGGGCAACAGCGGAATTACCTTTTGGAGATGAACAGTCTGTTTTTATTCGCAGCCCAGCGTTAAATCTGCTTGAGCCAAACTGAAATCACACTCTCAGGCTGTGCAGTTCATGAGCAACCTTTCCTCCCCCAGCCGTCTGCTAAACTACCTTGGGAACTGGTTTGTTCCAGGTCATGATGCCTCTTTCCTGGCGGTCTGTGTGTGCTCTCCTGGGCTTTTCAGAAATATGCTCATGCAGAGAAGTGCCTGAGTTTCCCTCGGGACTGGAGTTGAGTTGTGCATTTGCTTATGCTGAAGCATTGAGTGGGTCGAGTTGTGGGGGCAGGAGTGGGAATGCTGAGGTGGCTCTGGCCATCTGCCAGCGTTGCGATCCCTGGCAGAGTAACGGGAAGCATTTAAAGAGCCTTAGGATTCACCCAGGGTTGTGCTAGAAGTGGGTCACAGCTGGAGGCCTACAGGTGATCTGAATAATGTAGCTCAGAATTACCCTACAGGTGCTTTCAGAGAGTGTATTCTCTCCATGTCCTGAAGATTTGCCTCCTTTTGAGAGCAGAGCCATAATCAACAGCAATTTTGGTTTCCCACCATCTCTCTTTCTGTGTAAGACAACAGCAGTTTCACAGCATGTGGAGCAGCAGGGAGAGCGAAGTCCAGGGAGAGACAGGTTATCTCTTGTTCAGGACTGGGAGTGAGACATCGAGGACTGGAGTTGATGAGGGAATCCGTTTCATTCTTGTCTGCTTGCTTGAAAGAGTTTCAGAAAAACCTCTGAGTGTGTGCCTGTGTTACAGCCATGCAATCCTCTTCTAGATCTTTCTGTAGCAGAGGCTGTTCGATAACTGTGACAAGCCCTGAGTGGTCATGTGGAACTGTTGAGGAAGGTCCTGCTGGGTTTATTCCCAGTGGGAGGTGGTCCCTGGGGGTTGGTGTGCTGAGCGTTGCTTTTCCTCTGTGTTGAGAGCAGATGTCCTTTGGGACAGAGCTATGGATCTGTTCCCAGCTTGACTGCAGAGAGGCACTCCTGTTTGTAACAGGGTACAGGTCTGCTGGGTGAAGGGCTTTGTGGATGTTTGAGAGCCTCATGGAAAGTCTTCTCCCTTGTGCTAGAAGTGATGCTGAGACCCAGGCAGCAGCCTGGAAAAGGGTGACTTGGAGAGGTTGGAGGCTGGAAAATCAGCAAGTGGGGGTCAAGGACAGTGTGTGCGCTTGTGTGGAAACCACAGGGCCTGTGAGAGTGGAGACTGCCAGGATGGCCTGGAGGTTGCTGGCACACCTGTTGCTGGGGGGCACTACAGCTCCCACGAGCAGTGCCAGGGCAGCAGTGCTCAGGGAATGCAGGAGGTGGTGGGAGGAGAGACTTGTGGAAAGCAGTGAAGGGTGAGTTGGGGAGGTGAGGTGTGTCCTTGTGCCCACTCTGCTGTTGCTTCCTATTCAGGAGGATGTGCTGAGCACTAGCTCTTCTCCAGGGACCCAGAGCATACATTTCTGCCGTTCAGTAGGACTTGCTGGGATTTCTATCCCTTCTGTTTCAAGAAATATGTGAAGATACTTGTGCTGTACCTGTGATGAACATCTGTTTTCAAATATAACTGCTCTTTAAACCCATATTGCAAAAGAGACCTTCCACTTAGATGGGTACATGTTTGGGATTCTCCTCTGCACACCGTTTATCGCCTCAGGCTCTCCTTGCTTCACAGTCCAGGGAGTTTGCCTGTGAAGCAAAGGCTGTTGCTTCTGTGTACCTTTGGTTTGCTTTTTTATTTTTATACAGATGACTACATGAGTATTTATAAATGAGTAATAGGGATTTCTTTCTTTTTGGTCTCTTTTTTTGTAAAAGGCTCACTTGCTGGGTGCTAGCAAATACTGGCAGCTCTTGAGTGAATTACAGATGTAGTAAAAATCTGCCTTTTCAGGGTTGTTAATGTTACTTTTTAAGTCCAGATGTAAACTAAGAGAAGCTGATTTTTGCTACAGTTAGAAGTCTGTATTGTGGGCTTTGTTATATTGTCTTGGGTACTCCTAATGTTACATTCTGTAATGAAGAGATTGGGCAGTACCTGAAGATACTCGGTTATCTTGTCTGTTAAAGCCTAACCCTATGAATAACCTTTTCATCCTTTCTGTGAATGTTAAGAAATCAGGAGGTTTTTTTGCAAGATTTGCTGATAAGAGAAATTTAGTGTGTGTTCCTACAACTATAAATTGTTGACCAAAATGTTTTTTTGCAAGACTGTCTTGGAGTCTCTGGGCTGGAGTTTGGTTTTGTTTGGTTAGTATGTGTAAAGTCGTGGAAGTCAAAAAATAGGGCAGTCAGCACCCTGGATGCTCACCTCAAGCAGCAAATAGTTAATCAACTGGAAAATATTATCTTTAAGAACTGAATAGCTGTGTAAATAATGTTTGAAGAAAGGTAATAGGTACAAAATATTTACATTTGCCTATTTTAAATGTGATTTTCTGGCACAGGTTTTCAAGACTTCTCTCTGCAAAGGACAATAGATAAAACTTTGTATAGTAGAGCAAAATCAGTAAATACAATTATTGCTATTTTATTAAGTCTTTTTGTAAAGTGTTCAAGAATATTTTATTACTCAGGCTGAAATGTGTTCTCTGTGTGGGTGGATACACAATGATAGGTCTTATTTTTTTCTACCCTAAGTGGTAGAAGCAGCGTACATTGAAAGCCACTGGGGAGTTAGAATTTGTCAGGGAGACAAGCACCATGAGCTTGTGAGTTTAACTGAAGCTATTGCAGACACCTTGATTGTATGGGACTCAAGCCCAAACTGGCTGTGCTGTGTGTTACATCTGCCTTTGTGTTAACTTGGATGTAGTGGGCCTGGACTCTCTGAGGTGAGACAGTGCAGTATCAGATGAGGAAAAGGTTTCATTTATTTATTACAAAATAAGAGTGAAAAAATGGAGGATGTGTTTTATAATTGCCGTATTTAATGGGGATTTTCCATTTTTAGATTTCACGCAGTTGCCTGTGACAGCTCCTGTTGAGTAAACTGAGACTGGAACATCTTGTATCAGCTCTTGTACCTGTACCTGCCACGATGAGAAGTTGCATAAGGTTTTTTTTTTTTTCTTGTTAATTCATGCTTTTATCATAATGTAATTGTTGTAAGCAGGTCAATTAGTAAACACATTCCTTTAAGGATTTTTTCTTTCTCATCTAACAGAAGTTTTCTTCTAAAACTAAAGGGTATAACAGTATTAGTATAAGTAGTATATCAGGCCAAATCACTGATTATGTATTAAGCAGGATCAGTCCTGAAAAGTACAGGTTTACTTCTCCAGACTCATGAATGAGTGTGCTGGTTGCTGCTTCTTTTTGTTGAACAAGTGTGTCAAATTTAATTAGTGGTCTTGCTCTTTCCCATTTGGTGACTATCAGACTAAACATGAATTACATGTAACTGAACAGCTCTTACATATGTGCAGAACCCTTTGCTTGTGCAGATTTTCTAGAAGTTATATTCTTGTATAAATTAGCAGCTCTTTCATCCAGGATTTCACCTCTCAAACTTTCCTGCATCACTAGTCAGGGTTTGAGCGCTGATTCCTCAAAAACCCCAGCAGGATTATGTGAAACCAGGATGGATGTGTGTTGTGTAATAACCTGACTGTTCGCAGCTAACCTGCAGACCAAGCCACTAAGTTAGAATATTACCACCTGTCATGTGTTTTTATTTGTCAGTGATTAAGCAGGAGCTACCTAAGAACAAAATTCCAGTGTTGAAAAGGCAGTGAACTTTCTCACTGTGTCATAGTCTAATACTTGCAAAAACTGCTTAGGATCATGTACTGCTTTCTCTTCCCTGCCCTAAAATGATGGGTTTGCTTATACTAATTTTATGGTCAGAAGCAGTCACATGCTTCCAAAATTAATAAGGTGACAACATATTATACTTCAGTGAAATTTTAAAACCATGTATAGTACTTCAGTAAACCTTTTGAAGTTTCATTTTTGTTGTATAGTTCTTTTTTTTAAAGGCAAAATATTAAACAGCAAACACTTCTCTTTTAGGCCTTGCAAATCTGATATAACCTTGGAAAATTCTCTAAAACTTCTAATTTTTAGATTAGTTCTGGAAATTGATTTTTAATAATATATTTTCATTTCAAATTTTTAAAATAGCATACATTAAATGTTTGAAATAGCAATTGTTACAGAGAAAAATGCATGAGCAAGCATTGTATCTTAATGCAAACAGTCTTATTCTTTTACATTGTCATTAAAAGTGGTTTTCTTAATGGAGGTTAAATGACCTTTTTTATTTAAAAAAAATAAAACTAGCAGAAAATGTACTGTCATGTTCAGCTGCATTGGTTTTGCTTGCTGTAAAACATAATTGCCTTACAGCCAGCACTGCAGCCTCAAGTTAGGGTAGAGTTTTGCTTCTACATTGTCATCAAAATGATTTTTTTATTGAATGCTTAGTGATCCATTTAGCTGATTTTGATGTTCTCCTGGGAATGGCAATGATAAATCTGTTGGGCGTGAGGGCATTTTAAACTGCATCTCCTTTGCTTACCTGGTATTTTCCTCTTAAACAACATAGCAAATAAATAAACAGAATGATGAGTTAAAATACAACTTCTGTTCTTAAGTTACACAAGGAAAGAGGGGGAGCCTTTCTATTGCCACCAAGGAACTTCTTTTTTGTTGTGGCTCAGCTCTCATTAGAACCATCACCCTACAAAGATACTGGAACTTACCCTTCTAATGAAACTACTAGAATATATTTTTCTGTCTTGTTCAGAAAGGGACTGCACTTCTCCAGTGTCTAATTACAGTGGTAATTACAATTAGTTACAAGCATAGATGCTCTGTAAATATCACGGTCTGAAATCCATTGCCAAATTCTTAAGACATTGGCATCGGAGCTCTCTCTCACTAAAGTTTGCTATCTCCTAATCATAAGAGTTTGAAGGAAAAAAAAGTGGAGTCTTACTTGGCCTGTAAGATAAGAAACTGCATTTGAAAAAGATACTTTTTAATCTTAAAAACATTACATTTTGAGTGAAAAAAAATGGTCTTAATTTTTAAGAAACTGTTTTTAATAGATGGCTTGTAATAGCCTCACTTCTGTGAAGGACTAAATGAAATAATTAGCAATTTACTCAGGGTAAGAGATGTACATCAGAGCAGATTCCTAGAACTGGATACTTATTTTTCTGAGCTAGGGGGACAGTCCAAGACATTTCCCTTTAGTCTATCCTGTTGGAGTGTTCCTCAGACCCTTTCTTGCAATGCAGCCTTTTATGAAATGGTGGGCAAAGCACAGTTTATGTCTGCAATTCAAAGCAAAGATTTCCAGGTTTGGGGGTTATTCTGCAAGAGTGAGCCAGAAGAGAGAACTTGATGTGAGACTTTGGCATGGTTATCATAGAAATAGTGGAAAAGGTTCCTCTCTCCTTCTAAGGAAAGAATAAAGCTGTTGGGATAACTGCAAAATGAAATGGCAGGCTACTCTTCTGGAAGGGTTCAGTGCCTCTTCTAACCAAGAGAAGTTATGAAACCTAGGGAGACTATTAATTGAGCAGGCTTCACTGTTTGTCAGACAGGGAATTTCTTTGGGGAACAGTTTGCCTAAAGGTATTAAATGAGTTGCTTTAATTTTTGTTTGGTTAAATTGTGTTTCTACTGTGTAGGTAGAGAGAAATTCTCCAGCTTTATAAGGAGGAAAAAGATGTTCACCTCCTGAACTGGGCCAGGCAAGATTCTAGCACAACATACAACTTTTTGAGAAATGCGTAAACTCTTGCTGTGTGAACTCTGGATTCAGCTTTAAAACGTCTTGTTCTGTGCTGCTATCAACAACAGCATAATTTTTCTGGCCTGCAGTAGCTGATTGGCTGGCTCATAATTATTTTCATTAAGTACCCTTCAGTGACAGCCTAAGAACATAAGTCTCTTCAAGCGATTACTGAATTTGCCCTTTAGCCTATTTAAGTTTGTTGTTTATTTGTCTTTGCTTTTTGCCTTTGATCTGAAAATGAAAATATATACACTTCCATTTTATTTATTTTTTATATTTTAAATCTCCTTTCCCCCCCGCTGCTTGTTGTAGTAAGTCCCTACTGTGAAGAGCTCCTATGGTTTATTTGTGTATGTGTCTCAGGGTGCTCTGCAGAACAGACTTTGATGTAGTGCCTGTAGTGATGCAGTGTTAACAGTGAGGTTACAGCAGCTTGTTAGGAAAAAGACAATCATGAAATATTTTTGCTTGGAGTTTTAGGAAATTTTGGGGAAAGATGGAATTAATCTCATCCTACAAATGAAGGATGTTGGATTGATCTGTTCTCAAAAAGACTGCAGATCTAGGATTAATGAAGCAAGGTTTCCATTACTACTGAAGGATCTTATATGATTTAAACATTACTTTTTTCAACTCAAATTTCTTTTCTTTAGGGTTTCCAGAGAGTTAATGGAGAAAGTCAGAGAGTTAATGGAGAAAGTCAGAGTGTAAGACATCAGCACAGAATAATACATCTTATGAGTGAAAATTTGCTTAATTTAGAATTGTCAAAAGCTGTGCATCTTATGTGTATACATCTTTATTAGTTGCTTGATTTAATAAGTTGTATCAATACATTTGAAAGGTTAACTGAGTGAAGTGCATTTGTAGTTTATTATGTCCAAAACACTGATTTTGAATTGCTAGTGGCTCATTGACTTGCAGAAATTCATCTTCAGCCATTTTGGCAACCGTCTCTGATTTCCATAAAGATTTCAATTATTTTGTTGATTTATCTTTTTTAACCTTTTAGACAGATGGCATAATTTCTTAACAGTAGAATACATTAAAAGTTGCATCATCATTGTGGCCATTGGATATGGTAAATAATGCTTTTAAAAATGAAAACAAGTGAATATTCTGGCATCATTAGGGACTCTGGAAAAAAAAACAACAACTCTTCATAGTGCTGTTGCTAAGAATTTGGGGATATTTCTAAGCTGTTTTCTGGTATTTACCCAATATTACTTAACTCATTGTCATGTTTATTGATACTAGTGGGCTCATTGCATGCTGGTTCTGAGAGTGAAATCATAGGACTGATGGGGAATAAACCCCTAGGTTTAAACCAGCAAAGTTCTGTCACATACAGAGCTTCCCTTCTCTTAGGTGGGTGTCCCAGTGTGTCCAAGGCTTGGAAAGCATTTCAACATCCTTAATGATTGGACCTTAAGTCCCATGCACAGAGTGGTGACATTGCCTGTGTTCATAGGGCTTGTTGGGAGGCTGGGTGATTCACAGTCAGGGCTCATAGAGATGGCTAGTGAAGGTACACATGGAGGTGCTCTGATGTTGTTGAAGAGGATCTTTTAAATTGTGTAATCACAAAACATTTTCAAAGAAATAGATGCCATGCACATGTCATTGTGCTGCAATCTGCTGGAGTGGAACAGTTCCACCTCGTCTATCCGTGTCTGGTTTCATTTGTATATGGGGTTCAGACCTCTAGCCTCATTTCAACGTAAGACAACCTACTGGGATATGGATTGTAATATTATGTTTGAAAATACCTCCCTGCCAACAATGATAGTTTACGACTAACTTCTTCTTTTCTCTTTTCAGATCTTTTTGGATCCCTGTCTAGCTGATCCATGTTTCCAAATTCTCTCTTGTAACATTCTCAAGCAGCCAAAATGAAGTTGAAGCATAACATCAACCCTATTCTTCTACAGTTTATAAACTTTATCGTCCTGGTGTATTCCCTTATAACGTACATTCCATGGTACATACTTTCAGGATCAAAGCAGGCTATAGCAAAAGCCAAGCAGGTTAAAGCCAGACCTGTGAATAACAAGCCTGGGGGTGCATACAGATCTGTTAACAGTCTGCATTGCTTAGCTTCAGTTTTATATCCTGGTTGTGATACACTCGACAAAGTTTTTAAATATGCTAAAACTAAATATAAGGACAAAAAACTCTTGGGAACACGGGAAATCCTAAAAGAGGAAGATGAAATCCAGCCATCAGGAAAAGTTTTTAAAAAGGTAAGTCTTTTGGCAGTCTGCCTACAAGAATTTTTTTTCAAAATATGTTTACTTTCTTAGGCAGCACTTCTAGTCCAGTAAAGCAAAGCTGGGGAAAAAATTAATTTCTCTACTTAGATTCAGTAGCTGTGAAAAGAGTTAAATGATCTAATTCCCAGTCTTTAAATACTCTGTATTTAAACCAAATCTAAACCTTTTTGCATTCTTGAATAGATATCCTATTTATGGTGTCAGTCAAAGAAAAAACACAAGTTTGTTTTAGGTATTTGTTTTTAATATTCAGCTGGTGATGTAAGTGGCTTTAAAGGTTTCTTTTTAAAGTGAATTAATAAAGTCTCCCTTTGTGTTATTCTGAACTATAATCAGATAAATATACAAAAATTACTAGATGCCAGTACTCAGATGTGCCTGTCCAGCAGACTTAGTTGTGATTTAAGGATTTGCTGTTCTGTCCTGAGAATTCAGGACTTAAATGAATTTTTTGTTTGGAAAAGGATTGCACAGATTTCATTGGAAGAGTCTTTTTTTCTTTGAGTCTCCTTTAAGGTGAACTACTCTGCTAATCTCTAATCCTGCTGTGTGTGGGAGATGTGATTCTAGTATCTGACAACAGCTCGGTTGTTTGAAGAGACTGGCTTTTTATAGTGTGTGATGTTCAAGCCGGTATTGTCATTTGCTGCTTTGTATTTGTTCAGACACATTGAAAAATGCACTTTTGCCTGAAGAAGCAAGGCAGAATAGTGTAACAAAATATGCACATTTGTGCATCTCTGTGTGTTAAAGGTCTGCATTTTTGTATTAGAAGTTGTTAAATCCACAATAGATAATTTTTAGTTAAGATTAGTTTCCTTGCAGATGAAAAAAATTTCTCTTCATTCTGCTAGTTTTAATTCCGATAGAGGGGTATGTTTAAAATAGAATTTGATTAATATCACAATATATGGCAAAGTTTAGTTCTGTTAAAATCTTTATACAAGCTTTACTTGTTAGTGAAACTTCCTCTTAGCTGTGGAGTTAGTTTTTCAGTACGAAGGAAATGCTGGGATGAATGGTTACATGTAACCTTTCTGGATGCACATTTTACTGCCTCATTACGCTATAAAGAAAAAGAAAGTTCATGTTGTACAAAGAAAGGCTTTTGAGCACAAATCAGAATTTTGGCTGCCTGTGGTATGTGCCCTGTTTTTTAATCATAATTGCTAATGTAAGACTTAAGAACTTAGGAGTTTTAGCCTTTTCCGTTATGCAAGCAAAGCAGTTGTGAATATTGGAAATCTGAAGAATGTTTGTGTTGATCCACTTAAATTATTTGTTTCTGAGTATTTAGACTTAGAAATTTCCCAAGTTAGGTAATTTTGTCTAAGCTTGACACAAGGGTTCATTATGGCTGGTTGCTATACTTGCCCTCGTGTTACTTTGTTCCAAGTTGTGGCATTATCACACAGGTCCACTTTTAATTTTTTTTTTCCATTAGGGAATACAGTGTTTCTTAACACCTCATAGCATGTTTTAGCAAGTGAGGAAAATCAGAACAGTTCACAAGATACCTTGTTTATTCTAAATGTCAAGGTTCTCTTCCTTTGATTTCTGTCTTTCATTCCAGACACTTTTTTATTGCCTGGTTCTCTTTAGCAAAGCCAGCTTGCTGAGGTTTGGTGCAGTTCTTCAAAAAGGTGCACAAGTTTAATTTTTAGGCATAATGCATGTAATTTCTATACCTTACAGGAGCTGCAATATATTTATATATTATATGTATCTCTCAAAACAAAGTAAAATATTCAGCTTTTGATTATTGGGAAAACTAAGTGTGCTCGCACTTGTAGCTAAAATTATTTAAGGCTTATCAACATCTTTAAGATCAGGTACTGCATTAATTTATTCTGAGAACAATGATATCCCAGATAATCTGTAATTTCTTGAATTTTTATGATAGTGTATTGTTCCAAAATTTTTAGTTTTTTCTGTGCAATGCCAAAGTAGCAGAAATTCATGGATGTGAATAAAATACAAATACTTGCTTATGCACTGGTTGCATTTCATAGTAATTCATATATGGTTAGTTCTTCTATTTCCTTCTCTAGTGTACTTCTCCAGTTTCCTTCTCCAATATCATGCACACCTATTATTAATTTCATAAAACATGTATTTAAGTCAGGATAAAATAATGTTGAAAGTACCTTGGAGATTGAGATGTAATTAATTGGAAAAATGACTTAATTTAAGCACAGCTGAAATTTTATGATGCCCAAATGATGAGCTTCATTCTGCTGGCTGATTATTTTATGTCATCTTAGTTATAGGTTATATCATCAGGTGCTTGCTTTGATCCACGTTGGTATGTGGATTTTGCTTTGCATGTGTGTTCTTTTGTTGGTTTATTTTTTGAGGGAGATGTTTGTTAGTTTTGGGGGTTGTCTTGCTCTGCTTTAAAAAGGGTTGGTAACCAAGAACTGAATTAATGGGAACATAATAAATAAGACACAGTGGGGAGAAGAAAACACGGCTTTGTTGGGGAAGGTGATGCGTCTAAAGCCTGAGAGACTTGGGTGCAACAGCAAGCACTTGGGCAAACACTTGGGAGTTCAGAACTTTACTCATTATTGCTGATACTGGAACTTAAAGTGAAGGAACACGAAGGTTCTTGCCATGCCAAGTCGTTGAGCAGTAAGAATCAAATATGATGTTGAAAACCATAGATCTCTATGTAAATTACATGTTAGGGTAGGGTTTTTTTGGATATATTCAGCTGCAGTCCATGTTTTCATGTGAAATAAGGCCAGATGTGGGAATTTCAAATAACCTCTTTTGTATTATTTTTAATATACTTTTACAAGAAAATATATTTAATTCATGTTCACTGGTTTCCAAATCATAGTCAAGGTTCTCTAAACCTTCTAAGGTACTTTCAGGAAGACCTTCAAAGGTAACTGAGGTCAGGTAGTTTAATGACTCTACATGAACCTGCAGCTTTATGGAGAACATTTTTACACTAAAAATTTTAATATCTCCATAAAATCCGGGTAAAAGAAACGTTAACTGTGTGTTTAGTCTCTATGCTTTTCTGGATTTCCGAATATTGGTGCAGTCTAGATACTTACTAGTGTTTTGTGCTGCGTGACCCATGTGACTCAGCCTGCAGTTTAAATGTGGAGCACGAGAGGGCAGCGTGTTCCTGTGGAATGCTGTTTCCAGGTCAAACCCCAGAGCCGCAGTCCCTGCTGGGTGCTGTTTGTGGGGCTCTTTAATCAATGCTCAAATTCGACTTCTTGGGCCCTTTTGCCAACTCTGGACAGTTACTTTCTTTCCATGTGTAATTCATTATTAAGCAGAAGTAACCTCTGAAAGTTCTGAAGTTAAATGTGTGTGAATGTTTAAAGGATTATGGCACCTAATGCCAGTCTTATCAGCTGTTTGCAGCAGAAGCAGAATCACAGAATTGTCAGGGTTGGAAGGGACTTCTGGAGATAATCCAGTCTAACCCCCTGCCCAGGTACAGTCACCAGGCAGGTGACACAGGAATGTGTCCAGGTGGGTTTGGAATGTCTCCAGAGGGGGGGAACAGGGCAGCTGTTCCAGTGCTTTGCCATCCTCAGTGCAAAGAAGTTCTTCTTCATGTTGAAGTGGAACTTCTTAGGTTTTAGTTTATGGCCATTGCCATGAACTGGGAACCCTTGAAAAGAGTCTGGCACCATCCTCTTGGCGCTCCTTTGAGGTATTTGTATGCATTAATGAGATCTCCTCCGTCTTCTCTTCTCCAGACTGAACAGCCCCAGCTCCTACAATCTCCCCTTGCCAGAGAGATGCTCCAGACCCCTCATCATCTTTGTGGCATCCACTGGACTCTGTCCTGTAGCTCCTTGTCTTTCTTGCACTGTACATTGGAAAATGTTAGCAAAAACTACTGAGGGAAAGGCCAAGAAGGGAGATGTATTTGGAGACATAAACCATAACCTGCTCTGTGTCCTGCAAAGGAGTCTTGTAGAGAAATGCAGGAGAAAGGGACATAGAGGCAGTATAATAATAGGTATATATGAATATCTCTTATTCACTAATGTGTACATAATATAAATAATACGTTGTAGGGAGGGAATAGAGAAGAAACACTGGGCATGGGGAGAAAACACTGGAATTTAAGTATCTAGAAGGCAGGAGGAAAGTAAAACTCAAAATTACTGCATTGAAAAAGGTCTTACTTGTTCTCATGTCAGTGTTCTTCACAAATGTATTTTTATATAATAGCTGTAGCTAATAGTGCTATACATCCTTAAAAAGGATTTTTCCTTTTTAAGAAAAGAAAGCACCAGTGAGGTCTTTCATTACGTATCAAACTTGCTTAAGCAATGAGGATTAATTATTTAGAGAATAAAAAAAGGGGAAAAAAGCAGAATCACAAGTGTTATTTGGAGAGATTAGTTTTGGGCCATTTAATGATTTATTTTCCCCAATTCCGTGAGTTACAGAGTGAGTGGTGGAAATTACTAAAAGCCATTATGGATTGGCAAACATATGAGAAACAGTAAGAAGAATCTGCTTGTATTTCTTGGCCTAATTATTTGTGAGCAGTTTTCCTGAGGCCACGCTGTAGGCAGAGTATAATGGAGAAAAGGGTGTTGCTCAATTCACTGCTATAAATTGTTTTCAGCTGATGAGCTTGTCAAGAACTTCCATGTCTGCCAAAAATACTGCCTTTGGGGAAAAAAGTGTCCCAAATAGGAATTTAAATTCCAAATTACCGAAATTTGGATAGATAGGAAGAGGTGCAATATTTTCTTTGGAAGCAGTAAGAGTTTTCCACACCAGAAATATCTTGATGTGTTGAAACAATCAGGGACTCCCAGGTACCCCCTCTTCTTCAGGGGGCTGTGGCAGTGAGCAGCAGCCATGGGTGAGCCCCTGCCCCACATGCTGCCGTTTCAACCTGATGTTTCTGCTTCAGAAAGGTTTTGGGGTTTGAAACAGCCTGTTTGCCACTGAAACAGAGCTTGTGTAAATAAGCCAGGAAAACCTGAGCAGATATTTGAGTGAGAAATATGTATTTTCTGTTGGAATTGCTATATATTGCTGTTTTTGGCAAATGCTGTTTTTTTGGGCTTGTTAAATGATATTTTCCCATGAAAACATTTGTGAAATTTCCAAGCAGCTGCACATGTACCTGTTTGTCCTGCTAAACTAGTAAGTTAATGAGCAATATGCAGTGAAGCTGTAATAGGTACAACTCATTACCTAATTGTAACTTGAGCAGTTTGGAAGAGTGTCTTTACAAAGGAAGTCTACTAGATTTTATTTTTCTATTAGAGTTTGAGAGAGATTTTAAAATACATTTCATTAAGGAGTGTGTGGAAATACAGACTCATTAGAAATGTAGTTACGTGTCAAAAAGTTGTTAGATTTGACAACCCAAAGTTTGAAATTTAGTTCAAGTTGATGAATGAAATGTGGAAAAAAGAATGCAGGAGGATGCAAAAGTTTGCTTTTCTACCTTTTTTTAGTGTTCGCTTGCATTTATTATTAATGCTGTGTAAAGAACATGTCTGAAATACTTGATTAAAATATTATGTTTTTCAAAATTGTCAGTGTGCTTATAGAAATAGATGGATAGGATATAATACTTTAGAGTATAGATTTTCAGTATAAAACATCTTCATACTGTATCTACATATGAAGACTTCTAGGTTGGTCTCAAAGAAACATCCTGTCACTCAGTAAGGAAATAGTTCTGCGAGGTGCAAGTTCACACATATAAATCTAGGTAGTGACCTGTAAATTAATTTCCAGTTTTGTTGTGCACCAGCTTTCCCATATGGAAAAGTGAGATTGCATAATATTTTCTACATGACTTCTCAGAACTGAGGTTTGCCTGTAATTTCCTATCCTGTCTTCTGTCCGGCTTTTGTTTAACAGTAAAAAAAGGGCAAAAATATTACTACTTATCCCCTTGACATTTGTTTCAGAACAAAGGGAAAGGGATTTCACAATTTTTGACTGAGGGCCCATGGATATACTGCTTTATGGATTCCAGTTTCCCTTTTTTAACTTTTTTTTTAAATGAACATCCGAGTGTCATATTTGTGTAGGAGAATTGTAGCCCAAATATCCAAGAAAGCAAATACAGAGAATGTACTGTGCTAACTAGTGCTTTTCATCCTTTACATAAACCCAACCTCTTTAAAAAGTAGAGGTATATAGGCCAGATAGCCGCACACAGCTTTTCAGAGGGCTTCTGAAGCTACAAAGCATGGTGGGAATCATGTGCTTCCCTCATGTGAAAATGGAATAACATGCATGGAGATATTGCAGTATTTGTGTTGGGACTTCCACAGGCCCTGTAGCTTTTGGCAAGAACAAGTATCATCTTTATCTTCAGTAAACTGCTGTTAAAATTCAAGCACGTTACTCAAACATCTGTGGATTCTTCATTTAGGTGAAGATTTAGTAGGACATGTGTTAAGGATTTTCATTTTCTAAATTGATTTTATTATTCTTATTAGGTCATCCTTGGCAAGTACACCTGGCTTTCTTATGAAGATGTATACATTAAAGCTGTTAATTTTGGAAATGGCTTAGCAGTCTTGGGTCAGCAGCCAAAGACTAACATTGCCATCTTCTGTGAGACCAGAGCCGAGTGGATGATTGCAGCCCAGGCCTGCTTTATGTGCAACTACCAGCGTGAGTACCTGTCTTGCCTGAAGTTTTTATGTCTTTTGATCTTACAGTTTGAAAATAAAACTCTCTCTTACTTCATTTCATGTACTCAGAAAACTTCATCTAGATTTTATATAGAAAATTGAAATCTTCAATTTAAAAAATACTGCATAAGGTAAAAATTGTGCACTTTGTAGCCTTTTGCTTTAGTGAATAGAGAAACCTCTATTGTTGGCAGATGGAGAATGGTTTTGGTAAGTATAGTTTGCTCAATGAATTCATGAGAGTTTTCTTTTCATCTCAAATCAGTACAGATTCCCAAGTTTCTAAAAACAAACAAAAATCACATGAATTCATTGACTCAGTTTCAGGAGTCGACACGAAACCTTCATCTGTGCCTGCAAGTTTTGTTTCATCTGGATATTTTGTCAGTTCTTCAGTTTTGATTTTGGTTAGGCCTATTTTTCTTGCTCAGGAATGTACTAAGTGCTGATCTCAATATGCTATAGCTGTTTAAATGTCTGTTTCATCATCACTCCTTAATATGTCCTTCACCTAGCTAAGCCCAGCCTGGCTGGGTTCTGTGATGCTCTCAGGGGGACACATCTCCTTGTCCCTCAGGGCATGCCAGAAAGTGCCATGCCAGAAAGAGGCTTTGGCCTCTTCACTCCTGTGCCACATCTACTCTCTTTCAATACAAGATGGGCCATAAAAGCCAAATGTGCAGAAATTCCTGATTTCCTACCTGCATGCACTAAAGATGTCTATCAATTAGACTTTTTTCAGATTTTGGAAGCAAATCTAATAAGATTTGTATTTAAATTATCCCTCTTTGCTCTGACCATGAGTCTGTTTCAGTTTGAGAAGCAATACGTTGATGACTGTTTAACAGTTTTCATTTACAGAAGTCTTTACTCACATCTCTGGTTATTTTGCACGTATGTTTTGCTCTATTGGTCCCTCAGTGTTAAGGATGGAGTCCGTGTTAAGGACAAGGTCTACTGCCCTGGCCCTTAACATTTCAAAGTCAGCCTGCTTGCCTTGTGTGACAGCTGGCTCTGTGGACATGGAGAGGGTGGATGTTGTGTACTGGGGCTGTAGCATTGCTTTTGGCATGATCTCCTGTAGTATCTGTACAGCCAAACTGTTCAGGTAAAGATGGGTAAGATGGACCATTGGCTGCAAGGGTTGTAATCTGCAGGACAGAGTTATTTGCCGGCTTTCAGTGGTTGGTATTGACTCCAATACTTCTTTTTTCACTCCAATATTTCTTTATTGAAGGCCTGAATGATGGGACAGAGTGCAAACACAGGAGGTCCCAGCTGGTGGCATATTGAGGGCAGGAGCCAGTACACTCAAGGGCAGGGCTGATGGGCAGAGGAGCCTGTCAGCTGGAAGAGTGGGTTGTCTGGAACCTGGAATTCAGTAAAGGCACTTGAAAATTTCCTCTGTGTATGCTGGAATGCACCTCATGCACCAGTATAGGCTGAGGGACAGCTGGAGAAAGCAGCTTTGCAGGGAAGGACCTGAGGGTTCTGGCGGGCCGTGAGTTACCCAGCATTTTGCAGCACTTTCTTGTGGTGGAGGCCAGCAGCGTCCTGGATGGTGGTAGCATGAGCGTAGTAGGTAGGTCCAGGGAAATGATCCTTCTCCTCCTTTTGGACACTGGTAGAACCACATCTGGACTACCCTGTCTGCAGAGAGGGGCTTCCTATTAGGAAAAAAGATGTTGACATCCTGGAGCAAGTCCAGTGGAGGGCTGCCAAAGATGCTGGAGGGGTTGGAGAACGTGATATCTGAGGAGAAGCTGACAGAGTGGGGCCTGTTCAGTGTTAAGATGAGTGAGTTCAGATCTTGTTGCTGTCTAAAACTACCCAGTGGGAGCATGCAGAGGAGATGGAGCCAGGCTCTGCTCATGAAGGTGTGCTTTGATATGACTGGAGGCCACAGTCACAAGTTCAGTGGCAGAAAAATTTGATTACGTATTAGGGCAAATGTCTTCATTGCGAGGGTGGTTCCGTATCAGAACAGGAACAAAGAATGGTTGTGAAATCTTCATCTGTGGAGATCCATAAAATCCAAACTGGCCATGGCTCTGAGCCCTCTGCTGGAGTGGATGGTGTGTGCAGGTGATCTTTGCAGGTGCCTTCCAGCCTAAATTGGTGATGTTTTTAGTTGGTTCTTCAGTGAGTAAATGCTGCTGGCCTGCCTACCAGAGCAGAGAACTGCACAGACTATTCTCAGATAAGATGCCTGTGTTGCTTTTAAACTACATGTCTTGGTGCCAGTTCCCTTTTATCACTTTTGGGATCTGTCAGACTCCTAGTGACTATCCTGGAATGAAATGCAAAGGCTTGTATCATTTTTTTTTCCTTTGGAACTGAAGCACATTTACAAATCCTAGAGAAATTTGTAATTTGAAGGGGGAAGAATCTGAGCTAGATGCTGGATGTTGTGAGCAGAATGGTATGCATGTATTTTTGGGTTTGTTGGATTAGTGCTTTAAATCCCCTTACTGCGGTGTGCCTCGGCACACACTCTGACGTGGTGTTCAGCATCTAAGCTGTGTCATCTTCTGTGAACTTGGCTGACTTGTGCTGGCAGATGAAGAGAGAGCCATGCAGTGTTCACAGGCAGTTTGCAGAACAAATTGGAAGATTCAGGTGATGTTGAAGTAGTAGAGTGGGAAGACATTGCTAAATAGCTTACGTTAGCATTTCTCAGTGTGCAGGTTTGATACCAGCTAACTGCTGTGGGGGGTGTTGGAACATTCTTTCCAAATGTGAAATGTATTCAGTCTGATGGTGTGGGCCCAGAACTGATGTCAACAGAGCAGGTTCATCTGCTTCATGCACAGTGTTGGAGAGAGAGAATGCCTTTTGCACTACAGAATTAAAATGAGGAAAGTGGTGTTTGTTATGGATTGCTTGCAAAACAAGTGATTTTATAGCTAGAAATACTTGCTTGATTTTAAATGTAACATTTCTTGAAGTTCTCTAAGTCTTGTATTTGCAGGAGGTGGAGTGGGATTGCTAGTTCAAAAACAGAAGTAGTAGTACTAACATGAAAACAGATTTTCTTCCTAAGTACCTTTTCGTGTGTGTGAACAGCTCTTCACCAGGGTAGGCAGATAAAACACAAGAGTGTATAACCAAATGGTGATATAGGAGAGGTTAGGTTTCATTTTTCAATCATTCTAGAGCAGAAGTGGTTTTGTCAGAAATAGATTTGTCTGAGGCCTTTAAAGGTTCATTTTGCTTTTTATTTTTGACGTACAATGGATGCTGAAATACTGAGTTTAACATTCCAGTTACCTTGAAATAAATTGTAAAAGTTCTATTTGTTTCTTTAGGGCAAGGTTTTGTCTTTTTATATGAGCTGGCAAATTCAGTGGTGTTGGGGTTTTTCTTTATGTCAAGACTTTGGTCAGATAACAAAGACTCACTTGTACTATTTCATTCATAAAGGTGAATACAAAATAACTCCTTCTCAGTGTGTTTTCAAGAGAGTGAGGAGATAAAAAAATTATCAACACTTTCAGATTTGCCTGAAAATGTTTCAGGTGCCAGTGTGGAGAAGTGAGAATTTCAGAGATGAGAGTCATTGCTCAGTTTTGTTCTCTCCATGACATCAGTGCACCATCATATAAATGGTCTGTCTCTCTTTCTCTTTGGCTCTGTCATATAGCTCTGAGTGTCTTAATGTACTTATTTGTAGATGAGTAATTCACTACCTCCATGGTTATACCCGAGATGATGTTTTGCCTTCTGGGCGGTGTTGTGGGCTTGGTTCTGCTTGTTGGCTCGGGGCAGCTGAATTTCTGCTACATGTTTATATAACAGGGGTCACTGCAGTAAGTAGAGAGAGCTCGTGGGAACAAATAGAGGCACTCTTCTGGACTTTGCTCCCACCAAATTAAAGAAAACACAGTGCATGTGCATTTGCCCTGCAACAGTTCTGAACTATGATGGACTGTTTTAACAAGAAAAAAATAAGTAGAGGTCAACTATTTACTTTTCTGTGTAAGAAAACTGCTTTTGAGTTCTTCTGTAGTATGCTGCATTGGGTTAGTAACTCCTTGGATTTAAAATGTTAGGAAAAAAAAAATCTTAGAATACAACAGAACTTTATTTAATTTTAAGTTTTAATCTTTGCTGCAGTGAGTACAGTTCTAATGTGCAATGGGGTGTCTTATTTTCATAATTATGCTCTTCAAGTATTCAGGTAAATACAGACTAAAAAGCAGAAGATATTCAGGTACCTGATGTGACAAAACTCCCAGCAAGGATATTTTAGTAATTGATTGTCTTGATTGACCTTGGAGCTTTTTTGAGATGTCGCAGCTTAGTGTTCAGCTTGGAAAATAAGAAAATTTTTTTCTTTTAGAGCAATACTTCTCTTCATTTTTTAGCTGCCTTTTTCTTCTCTAGTCTCTTCTGATCTCTTCTCATTCAGTTCCATTGAAAATGGCAGGAAATTAGATATTATTTTAAAGGTGTTATGAAATCATTGTTTAATATGCTTGCTAATGAGCTGACCTTAAAAACAGGAAACAATTTTTCTTATAGTCAATTTTCTAAATATTTTCTTCCTTGCTATTCTGTATGATTCTCATGATGTCAGTTCAGGGTTTAATGATTGTGGTGATTAAACCTTTATTACATTGTTTAAATAGATGGCAGAACAGGATAGTCATAGATTTGTTCCTGAGTGTGAGAATTCCTCTGCTGATGACACATACTGCCATGCTGTAATAATTTGTTATTAGCAGTCAGTTGTAGGAGGTTGGTAACAGAGTATGTGAATTCTGGAAAGAGAAGTCACAAGAATGAAAGCTGGTTTTTTCCTTGTGTGCAAGAGAAATGTTGCACGGTGATTAAACTGAGAAGGTTTGCCTACTTTTCAGATGGTAAAAGCAGTGAAGGCAGGAGAATTGCATAAGGTGATGTGGTTTTGGTACATCTAATTAGACCTTGGAAAAGAGTAAGAGTAAACAGTCACATAGGGAATGGTTGTTCATTATTCCTTCTGTGAGTAACTGAAAATTGTGTTGTATTGAAATCCATGCAAAGAGGTTTTTTAGGTATAAAACTGTCCCACCTTTCTGAGTTGACAGATATTATTACTGTGTTGCCTAAGTTGGAATAGATTAAATCTCAGTTCTTTTTTGTAAATTGTACTTGCAAATGTAACCCAGAGATTGACCATTTCCTCTGTTTTGTGTTTCAGTTGTTACTCTGTATGCCACTCTGGGAGGCCCAGCAATAGTTCATGGGCTGAATGAAACAGAGGTGACCACCATCATTACTAGTAAAGAATTGATGCAAACAAAATTGAAGGTCAGAAAACTGTTCTATCTCTTCCCAGTGTGTGTGTGTGTGTTTATCACTGTGAAATGGCCTGGTTCCATTGTACAGAACAATGATTTATTGCCTTTCCATAAGGCAGACACTTTTGGAATAAGATTTATGTATCTCTCTTCATGTACAGAAAAGTGGTATTTTGCTTTCAGTGGGTTTGAGGCTCCTCAGTGACTGGAGAACAAGTAATTTGCAGTATTGCAGAGCTGGAGTGCTGCCTGGAAAAGCACCTTTACAATAAACTGCTGTGGCTTCTGGGTGGATTTAGTGCCTATAAATGTAACAATGGGAAGAACAGAAAAACATATAAACTGTGTATGAAGAGCTAACTGTGATCATGCTCCTGGCTTATTATCAGATGTTTTCCCAGCAGTGAATGGCTTTTTAATATAAAGATGGGTGTTTGAGGAGTTAGAGCTGTTTTTCCATGCGGGGGGGGAAAAAAAAGCTCACTAAACATTAGAGCAGTCAAAGAACTTTTTTGACTTACTGAGCCTGATGGAATACCCAAGTGGAACAACTAATCTGCATGAGTTTCATCATTGTGTGTTTTGGGGAAACTGGACCTTTCAGATAAGGCAATTGTTTTAATGAAAAACTGTGCTGCTGTGGAATTTTGAATAAGAATTTCCCAAACTTTAAAAAGAAGTTACTAGAATGACAGTATATATGCCATGCACATTTATTTCAGCTTGCAGTAAGAGAATGTGTTTGCTCTGCTAGAGGTGATCATCTCTTCTTCCACAAGAACACTGATAAATGTCTTAGAACTCATGCTTTGCTTGAAATGCTTAACTAATAATTTTCCATTTTTTTGCTAACTGTTTCTTATTTTAAATAGCATAATAACCAATGAGCAACCTAAGAATTATTGTGAGCCCAGTGTCAACAGTTTCTCTCAGTGTTCTATGGGAGGGAAAAGTCAATTATGTTTACAAATCATTGCAGTGTTATTTGTGGGGTTTTCATGAAATAAGGTACAAATCAGTAAATGGTTGGAGAGGTTTTTGGACTTAAAATTGGAAAGCTTCAAGCTTTGCAGCTATTTGAGCTCGGAAGGTTTATCCTTTAAAATTCTCAGATGTTTTATATTAGTGCTTTTTAAAAAGTATACAGCAGATAGCATGGAGGGTTTTGTTCTTGGATTTTTTTTTCTTCTTGGCGTAAAACTAATTTTTAATTTCTGAACTCATTTTTCATTTCCACAGGAAATTGTTTCTCAAGTTCCACTGCTGCAGCACATAATTACAGTGGATGGCAAACCCACAACGTGGTCAGAGTTCCCCAAGGGTGTCATTGTTCACACCATGGCATCTGTGCAAGCCATGGGGGCCAAGGCAGACACTGGTAGGTTCTTCCTGTTTGGACCATCTCATTTGGTGCCCTAATTTGACCCTGTTGAATAAACTTGGAGAAACTGCAGATTTCAAAATTACGCAGATTTAACTCTTTATCTCCTTTTCCTTTAAATAAAATTTGTGTAATTTTTTTGTTTTGGTTGTGGGTGGTTGGATTTTGGGGTGTAAGTTTGTTTTGTTTTGTTTTTCAACAGAGTAAAAACTACTCCACAATCAAGTGTCACAGGTTGAAGGATAGCTTTTAGGATAAGCAATTAAAAGAGGATAGAAACTTAGAAAGCATTCTTGCGATCAGACATATTAAAACCAGGTTATTCAGGGCACAGAAGGAAAATCATTGTGTATTTTATAACAAAAGGAATAAGTAATTTGTTACCATTAATTTTTGTAAAATTCACAGATAGCAAAATGTAAAATAGCCATTTGAATCTGATAGAACTTGGTCACTTACTGACCAGGTTCTGATTTCTGAAAGCATCAATCTACTATGTAAATTCATTGACATCTGTTTCTAATTTATGTAATATTTTTAGAACTAAAATTCGGTATTTTAGAAGTTATTTTAATTATAATCATAAGAAATTCTTACTCTTGGCTCTGAAGAGCTGACAATCCTAGTATCTTAAGATTTCATTATATTCGGTAGTTGCTTTCTTCTATTTTTATCCTTTGTGTTTTCAGAATCTCATGACTACTGAAGGCACAGGAATGTTGGATTGTGTTTTAGGAGTAAAGAGGGTGGTCAGTCCCTTTGTTCTTGATGTTCAGGGAAATGGCAGATTTGCTCCTAACATCATGACCTCTCAATTTCTTCAGAAGATGGTTTTCCCTGTTTGATATACCAGTCTTATGTACCATTAAAACTATTTAATACAATACCAGCAGAAAAAATTTTGCTGTAATTCATTAGCTCATTGAAATTTGTTAATCTATGTGCTATGTAAAAAGGTATTTAATCTTTCTTCAGTCTTTTAAATATCACATACTCTGCACTACAATAAAGGAACATTATCTTTGTCAAGTTAACCGTTCATAAACTGTGAAATGCTATCATGAATTGTTTATGGTCAAGCATGTCCAGTTAATATTAAGTAGATGAGCTATTGCTTATGTTTTTTTCTCTGTGTTGTTCATTGTGCAGGATAGGCAGGATTCAGTGAGTGGGAAATGATTAAATATTGCTTTCACACTTCTCATTTAGTGTGTGCACTGTGCCACATGCACTGTGTGTGATGCAGTTTCCTCTCGAATAAGCACAGCAGTTTTTGTATTTTCTTGCTCTCAGCACAAGTATTTAAAAAGCACTTTAATCTAATTAAAGCTGTTGAACTTCTTTTAAATATTTATAGAGACTGGACCTCAGGTTGGCACAGCAGTGCTTTGCTTCAGGTGTTGCAAATGAGGCAGTGTGTTGTTCCCTGCCAGGGAGCACGTGAGGAAGGAGCTTGGCACAGAGGGATGGACCCTGTGGCAGCCTGGAATCAGGGCAGTGAACCTTCCTGAGGCAGGGATGCTCAGTGGTGCTTTGGAGAAGCCAAAGCTCTGCCTGTTGTTCTCTCCACTGCAGGAGTAGGGGAAACACAATAGGAAAACTGTTGTTGTGGTGATCAGGACAATCAGTCAAAGTATTGCTCAGCTAACGCAAAGTTCCTACTCTTTGTGAAGGCACTTAAGTTTGACTACAATCTCTTTAAGCAAAAGCAGAATGTAATAGCAAGAGTCCTGTGGTGCTGTACTGCAGTGACTGCTGAAATGTCAGTGTGTCATCTCCCAGCCCGAGAGGCTCTCCACACATAACACATCCTATTTTTTTAACGACTTGTAGGAAACAAACAGCCATCCAGGCCTGTGCCCTCGGATATTGCAGTGATCATGTACACAAGTGGATCCACAGGAATTCCCAAAGGAGTTATGATCTCCCATTGCAACATAATTGCTGGGATAACTGGAATGGCTGAGAGGATCCCAAATCTGGGGTACGTACCTACCCTTAGTTACCAGCAAATAAAGAAGTCATGTAGTTGCATTTAATTTTAGTTTAATTACTGTGTAAAATATGAACTCTTTTATATTGCTGTGGCTGTGACACATCATACTATGCACTGATGTCTGAGCATCTTCCAGCACTGTGCTACACATGACTACTTCATGTACTCTTTGTTCTCTTCTCTTTGGTGTGTGGGCAAGACCAGGATACAAAAGCCTGGAAGGCCGCCTTGCACTAGAGTGGTTGAAAGCCTCCCTAAGCAGGTCTTCCCTTGGTTAATGTTTAAACTCAGTGGCTTCTTTCTATTTGGTCCAGTTTTTAATCTCATCCAGTGAGTTGCCTTTGCAACCATAACGCATGTTTAATTGTCTTGGGATGAGTAACCATCACCTTTTGTTCATGCCTTAAACCTACAGTACATAATATTCAATTCTTGAAACAAAACCTGTGTGACTTGAAATACATTCTCAAGCTCAAAGGCATTTTCTACTTTCTCTAGTTCTACAATAAACTTTGCATAAATTGTGCTTAATGATTCATCTGAGGACTCTAGTGATACAGCATAAACCTATATTTTACACATTCTTTGCAGGGAAAAAGACATTTATATTGGGTACCTGCCTCTTGCCCATGTTCTGGAGCTGAGTGCTGAGCTTGTATGTCTGTCTCACGGGTGCCGCATTGGTTACTCTTCCCCTCAGACCCTGGCTGACCAGGTATGTTGTGGATGTAAGTCTGCTATGTTAAAAAAAAAAAATTTAAAAAATTACTTACATCAGATCTTTGTAATATTTCTTTTAAAATACTACAAATACTGTTTCTCATGTTAAAGATCTTGAATGTGTCTGCTAGTAAACTTGTTCTTCACTTTAGTCCTCTAAAATAAAGAAAGGAAGCAAAGGGGATGTTACTACACTTAAGCCAACTCTAATGGCAGCTGTTCCGGTAAGTAACTGAAGGATGAATAATTTTTAAAGCTTTTTTAAAAATATGAGTTATAATTCCATTTTTAGCAACAAAATTAATACCATGACCACTTAAATAGAAAAGGTAGAATCTTTGATGTTAAGCTGCCTTAAAATAATAATTTTGGTGCTTATTTGTATGTTGGGGATAATCATGATATGAGCATCAAACTTTTTCAAAGTTAAGATAGCAATAGGGATTAGATTCCCATTTTACTTAGTCATTTACTGTTTGTTACAGTGGTGGAATAAAGAGAGTTGGCAGCAGGCAGCTGGGGGTTAATTGCTGCTCTTGCCCAGATTTTGCTTTCCTCCTTTCCATGAACATCTTGCTGTGTCTTAGCAATGGAATAGGAGGGGACCTGGGAGTGGGTTGTCACCTGAAACATACTTGAATTTCTAGATTGTGTTTTCTTTTTGCTGTACTGAATTCAGGATTTCTGTTTCTTTGAGTTAAAGTTCATCTTTTTACGTAACTAGGAAATCATGGATCGAATCTACAAAAACGTCATGAATAAAGTGAATGAAATGACCAGTTTCCAGCGGAATCTATTTATATTGGCCTACAACTACAAAATGGAGCAGATTTCCAAAGGTTACACTACCCCACTCTGTGATAGGTAATATTAACTTTATTTTTAATGGCACCAAAAAATCAAAGTCTTACCACAGGAGCAGTAGCTAGTTCTTTGTGCTTTTCTTCATTTTATTGTTGATACTTCGAACATGAACAAGTCTATACTTGAGCATAAATTGAAACAACAAAACAGGAGTTTGTGTGATGGATTTAAATATTTACTGATAAAATTTAAGTGAGTGTTATTTAACTTGGAACTTGTAAATTGAAAATTTACATTTATTGCATTTTCATCAGGAATTTAATAATAGATTTATACAATTTTTGGGTAAGATGAGAAGTCTATTCCTACAGAAAACTGTAGACCCTTCATTTTCACAGAAGGGAGCAATAGTATATCTATCTCAAATTGGAAAGAACCCACAAGGATCATTGAGTCTAACTCTGGGCTTCAGTGAGAGTAAAGGATAATGTAATTGCAAAATTTATACAACTTAAAGTATTTTTAGGAGAAAATCACACAACTGCCTCATTAAATATATGTTCTGAAACGTTTAACCCATCTTCAAACTGGAACATGACACAAGCTTAGAAATCTGTGCCGGTATTTCTGAAAACTTCAATGTGCTCCTTCAGGGTTTTCCTTGGATATCATAAAAGCATATTTGAAGACAGTGGAAACTTTCAGTTCAGATCCTAAACTCAGTGCTCTCTTGTTTTGTTTTGAAGCCCCAAAATGTACTTTTCCCTTTGCGTTTCAGCCTTATCTTCCGCAAGGTGCGGATGCTGCTGGGCGGGAAGATCCGCCTCCTGCTGTGCGGCGGCGCCCCGCTGTCGGCGGCCACGCAGCGCTTCATGAACATCTGCTTCTGCTGCCCTGTGGGGCAGGGCTACGGCCTCACCGAGTCGGCTGGGGCTGGCACCATCATGGAAGGTGGGTGGCACTGCGCTGGCACCCGCATTGAGCTCTGTGGGGCTCGGCTCTGACCCTTTGGTGGTGCCACCAAATGTTGTCAGGGAACCCTAGAACTGGATGTTCCCAAAAATGTATAAACCAGTGGGAGTGCTGGTCTGGATGCATTGTGCTAAAGCAGGTGACCTACATGTAAAATGGATGTTCTCATTTGTGATAGAGCAAACCATTCTAGCGTGAATGGGATCTTGGCATTGTTGCACTTAGCACTTCAAATGAATAAATTTTTTCATATTGTGGTGAGTATATTAAGTTGTTAGGAATTAAAATCTGCCTGCACCAGATATTAATTTCATGTAACAGAGCCTAATGGTTTCAGTTGCCTTTTAGTAACTGACAGTATCTGTAAATACAGCCATTTACTCTCTCAGCAGAATAAGAAGCTTATCTGCATTGTCTTGCTAAATCCATTGATTTTCTTGGAAGTTTGGTTCTCTGAATTAAAGTCCAAAAATACATAGCAGTTAATTTTCACTGACAGCAAAAGATTTTTTTTTTTAATCCTAATCAGTTTTGGTTAAATGTTTTTCTGAAAAATGCTCTTTTTTAAATTCTAGTTTGGGACTACACTACAGGAAGAGTGGGAGCACCTTTGGTCTGTTGTGAAATCAAGTTAATGAACTGGGAAGAAGGTGAGAATTCCTGCATATGATTAAATTGTAAGGTGTTTGTAAGAACTGTGTTTTTCTATTGGGCTTTGCTCAGTAGCAGTAATTAGAAGAGTATTTCTTGGCTATTTAGATTTTTAAATGCTACCTTCACTTATAAAAGTTTGCTCCTGGGGAGAAGAAAGGTAAAATAAATTCCTCAGTGGTTTCTAAACAGGAAAATATCCAGACAGAAGCTGTCAGTGCAAGTGGCACTTTGACTGGGTAGTATGCACAATACCTTCAGTTGCCATTAAGAAATTATTATAAAATAATCTTCATAGTATCATTAATAAAGTCATTAAAAAATTGTCATGTAGGATGGAAGCTTAATGAATACATTATAAAATACATGTAATAAATTTTGAAATGCATTTAGGCGATTTCCTCTCTCACTGTAGGCATTTATGTATTGTAGAGTAGAAATACGTAGTACTTAAGGGTGTTTTGGGCTAATGCAAGGCCTTATGGATTTTTTCTTTCCAAAAATGAGGCAATTTTTTTTTTTTAATTTTTATTTTTGTGTGAAACTGATAAAGCACATTACTTACTACTGCCAGAAGGATGGCACGAATTCTTCCTTTGGAATATGTTTTCATTCTCATTAACTTAATAAAAACCCCAATCTTTTTAGGTGGATATTACAACACTGATAAACCATATCCTAGAGGTGAGATCCTTATTGGAGGGCAGAATGTGACTGTGGGCTACTACAAAAATGAAGCACGAACCAGAAAAGATTTCACTGTTGATGAGAATGGGCAGAGGTGGCTCCATACTGGAGATATTGGAGAGTTTCATCATGATGGGTGTCTAAAAATTATTGGTGAGTTAATAAATTCAGGTAAACATGTGTATGTATATATATTCATGTACAAACACATTTTTCAGGGCTGTGAAATACAGTAATTTAAAAAATCCCTCCATATCTTGTCATGAAGTCTAAAGCCTTCCCATGTATCTCAGGGAAGTTCTGATATGTTAATGTAAACTTGTTTGTGTCTTAGAATTTGATTTTTTGTTCATTTTGAAACAGTCTTAATATTGACTCCCTAAGTTACTGAGACTGGATAGTAAGTAGAGTTACATATAAGCTAATTGAGTAGATAAGCTGCCTTATATGTTGTATAGTTTTGTAAGGTTGTGTACAATAACGTCAGGTAATTTGGGCATAATTTTTGATCCCTAATGTTATATTTCAAGTAAAAGGTGAACAGTTGCTCTTTAAATATGGATTTAGTCTGAAATAAATAATGTAATGTCACCAAATGGTGCAAATCCTGCCTTGTGGGTCTGAACCAGACAGCAGAAAATGTGTGCTCCTGGCTAACAGTGGCTCTTGCACAGTTCCAGTTGTCTTCCATGCACATGATGGTGCTGTCTTATAGGAAATGCTGTTCTAAAGGCAGAAAATGCATGGAATTGTAATGTCCCTCATTTCGGTGGGAGAGACTGATAAAATGCAGAGTCTGGAAACCTGATACTAAAGGTTTCTGGTACGTTCACCAAACATGAGTCAGTTTTGGTATTTAAATATGCATTTCAGAAAAATCTAAAATCAATGTCTAGAAGTTTTCTGTTCTGTAATTAACACTTAATTCCTTTCTTCCTTGTTAGATCGCAAAAAGGATCTTGTAAAACTGCAGGCAGGAGAATATGTTTCTCTTGGCAAAGTAGAAGCAGCTCTGAAGAATCTCCCACTGGTAGATAATATTTGTGTGTATGCAAGCAGGTAAGAGCAGCTGATACTTTGTTACTGCTCTGTTCTTTGTCCTCTTGAAGCCGTAAGCAAAATTTTTTGCCCCTCAATGTGTGGAATATTTAAAATCAGTTAAAAAAGGGATTTTACTTATAATACAATGGAATAACTATCAAAACTAAAAGATCTGAAATCTATTTTTATTTTTCCTTTCTCATTTGTTGTCATAATTTATTGGAAAATACCAATAATGAGTCTTACATTCCCCCTTCCCCAATCTGAAAAGCAGCTGAGCTCTATTGCGTTAATTACAGACATCACTCAAGCACTTTGGAGATTATTGCCTTTAGAAGCCCTAGGACACCTAGTTCCTTGCTGTGTTTAGTTGTGATCTGTCCTTCAGAGGAAGTTACTGTGGTACTTCAGAGGAAGGTGGTGATAAAAGCCACCAACAGCCCAGTAGCTGGCTTGTGAATTAAAGTTACTTTTCTTTAACCCTTGCAGTACACCACCTTTAAGCTTGAGAGAAAACACACTCTAAATACTGTGCAAACACACAATAAATGGCAATCAAATGTTGTTTATTTTGCTTTATATGTGTACTAATAAATGAGGTGATAAGGGCTCAGACATGTCTTAAGTTTGTTTCTATAATTTCTTAGCTCTTACAGATATAAATGTACTTCAGGTGGTCTTTGTTTCCTGTTGACATTTGACACTGATGTTTGGAAAGTTATTTTGGAGCTTTTGAGTGATCAGAAATATTCTGATTCCCACTTTATTTTGATAGACGCCAGGACAAGCATACCAGAGAATTGCTCAGTGGTAATAAATAAAAAAAAAACAACTTTGGTTTGTTCACCTGGTTCTCTGTAATTTTGGGGGGTGGGGAGGGTATGTTAACTAGTGGTAGGCATTCTGTAACTTTAGTTGGTTTTGACAGTTTTGGATCAGTAGGCTGCCATGCATTGGGCCTGCCACATCTGAGAAAATTTTCATTCTATTAAGTTTTACTTGTGGTTTGGACTCACTGAGTGAGTCTCGTGTTTGCTCACTTTGACAGCTCAAAGTTGCGATTGTTCCAAGCACCCTCTGTAATCTCTGGAGAAGGAGCTTCCTACATGTGATTTCTTTTTTTCTAGGATTGCAGTTCACTATTGGACTCGTGCTACCAAATTTTTGTGTTAATTTTCCTAGGTCAACATAACATTGGAAGCTAAAATGCACTTGCCAGACAGACACTTGACTCTGATAGGCCATGTTGTGTCTGTTACTTAAAAATAGGAAAACCTATGAGCAATTTTTAAAGGTAATTTACAAACAAGAGTCCAGACCAGGGACAAACAAGGCAAGACATTCCAGATGGGTTTTTCTGTTGCGGCTGTATTTTTTCTTAATACTATTATGTATGTAATGTAGCCTGAGTAGCCATGTAAGAGTCCCTGAATGATTGTCCATATGCACATTTCATTGTGGATATGTGCTCACCTCAGCAGTCTGAGCTCAGAGAGATTTTGTAACCTGTGACCTTTCTTAGATCCTGTTTCTCCTTATACTTTGCCTGGATGATCTTGTATGCAGGAGGAGTCCTTTATATTTGTAGCTGTTCCGTTTCCCACATGCAAAAGGACAAGGAGGGCGGACTTACAAATGGGTTTAATACGTGATTTGACCTTAGATTTTAGGGTGCAAAGCTCCTCTGAACATGGTAGTTGGGAATCAGAATTGTTTGCATGATATTGCTGCTTCAAAAGCTGTATTGACTTCAGATAAAATAAGTGAGATAAGGAATAAAAACATTTGCTGAAAGGAGTCAGGATTAGAGCTCTGTCAGGGGAGACTCTGACTGCTTTGTCAACACTTCAGCTATCCAACACAAATGAAATGGGTTTCAAGCATCACCTCAGGAAAACTAGTAACTCAGTTACCTGAGGAATGAGGAAACATGGCAAAAAACCTGAGGGAGTTCTTAGTAATCTCAAGGAGATAAGGACCAGACTTTACAGAATAGAAACAGTGGTATCTATATGTAGTGCCACTAAATAAGTTTCTGACCATAGGTCTGAGAGCCATACATGGGGTAGAATCATAACACAGCGAGGGAATGAGGCTGCCTAGTGTAGGACGGACATTTTGGCAAAATCTTTCATCATGGAAGAGATGCCTAAGGAGGTCTTGAGGACCAGCTTCCACTGAAAATCACTTCCAAGACTGACAAAGCTACCAAGTACAAAAGATCTGCATAAGAAACAGCAAGAGGGAAGAGGTACCTTCAGGATACCTCTCAAGACTAAACAGTGCTTTAGCATTTGAACTGCAACAAGTGAAGCTTTAACTTTGTGGCACAGAATGAAAAGCTACTTGTTCCAGGAACTGTGAGCTCCAAGGTGTTCTTTCAAGAAAAAAGCAGTTGGGTGAACCTGTTTGTCCAGAACAAGTACACTTCTACTTTAGGGGCTGGATTTTAGATGAACAGAAAGTTTGATGCTTTTCAGCCAGCTGATTACTTCTGTATGCTGTTCATCCATGGAGATGCTGTTGATATTGCTGGATGTGATTTTGAGCATGTCAAAAGACTACAGGAGCCAGGGATGAAAGTGCCAGAGTCCTTTGTGTCCTAGATGCCTTCACACACAATACATACACAGTAGGGAGCAGACCATAGACAAAGTTACAGGGGTTCAGTACAGAGTACAGCATGACTGTGCATGGTGGAAGATGGGACGGAGTCAAAGCCAGAAGGTGAGATGGAAGCAGTAGTGATATTGAGGCTAATCTGAAATCATCCTGTAATACATTGTCAGGAAGAGAAAAATGAAAATGGTTTCAAGCTGGCAGGCAAAGCTTGTGATGATGCTGCCAGGGAAGTCTGTGTTTGTAATGGACTCTGGTTCAGTCTTCTCAACTCCTGTCAGATGCCCATTATAATTCATGCCAGTAACAGAGGAGAAATTGCAATGTGCAGTAACCAAAAGCATAATTAGAGATATTTGAAGACCTTAAGGGATATAGCTGCAGTAATCTGCATGCAAGGGCTATGTTTCCATATTTTGTATTAATGATCTGTCTGGTGAGAGTTGAAAAGATTTAACAAGTCTGTAGATAGTTAAGGTGGGAATGGAACCAAAGCTACAGTGGAGGATAGGCTGAGAATTCAGAGCAAGCTTGGCTAGATGGAGATTTGCTTGAAAACAGCAGTAAGTTTAAAGAGAGGATTTGTAAATGATACTTACAGCTAAATAAACTGCAGAAGTTAAGGGTGAGAACCACCAGTTGGTAGCAGTTCTGTAGGAGCTGACATCAGTCGATAAGTGCCATGCTGCTATAAGAAGGTAAAGGGCATAATCAGATATATTGCCTGCAAAATGCACAATGATCTCTTTGCTCTACCAAGCATTAAAGGGTCTGAGTTCTGCATATAGCACATCTGAAGAGATGGACCTCATGAAAAGAGTCCAGGAAAAAAATGGCGGTGTCTGGGCAGAGACCTGTGATGGCATGATTTAGGAGGAAGGGGCACTGCTTATATTTCTAAATAAACCTAAGAAAGGAAGCAAGACTAGAAGGGTGACAAGGAAAAAAGGTAACAGTCTGTGAATAAAAAAATAGCTTCTGTGGAAAAGGGAGGGACATCTGACTACTCTGATATAAACTGCAAAGAGGAAGAGTCAGGAATTGCCATCAGGAACACCTTATCCATGCTACGAGTGATGAAGCATTGGCATTAGTGCTTGCTGATGTTTAAGAAAGATTTAGACAAACATCTTAGATGTATCTGACCCTGCTTCAGGGCAGGTGAGTTGATTAGGAGCTCTTCTAAGATCACTTTCAACTCTGGCTCTGTAATCTGCTTTGTTAGAATGTGTCAAGCTGCTGTATGAGGTTCTGTGCACATTTTGCCTAAACTTTACACCATCTGAAAAGCCTTGAATACCTGTTTCAGAGTGAATAGTGCTTTAGGGCCCAAAGAGTTTGAGATCACAGCTTCCTGTGTTCTGGGCATGTCAGGAGCAAAGAGTGCCAACAGTACAGTGAGCGTATGGACAATCACTTGAAAGAGAAAGAGAAGCCACTTCCCTTACAGAAGCAGGCGTCCTTTGAGATGTGTTGTGCATATGCTCGTTCCACAACCTGCTCTCCAACCCCTCTTCACTGCAGTCCTCTACTCCTCTACAGTAACTGGATTCTGCAGTTGAGAGGAAACTGAGGTAGGGAAGCGGCACACCAGTCTCCATTCCGGGTTGCAAAACATGAGCAGAGGCAGGGCGCAGTGACATCGTATGGGTACTGCTTCCCAAAGCTTTGGGCATGAGACACAGTGGAATATGCATATGGACAGCACACCTTGAAGCAATCCAGTTACTGTAAGGTAAGTAGCTTCTCTTTCTACTTATTTTTAAGCAGGCAGAGGTAACTTGTGTCCTATTTCAGGAAGATTATCAGGTGAACAAAAGCCAGCTGTTAAGAGCAATATCTCTGTATGAAGTGTAAACCCCTCAATTTGTAATGTTATTTTTGAAGAGTTATTTACTTGTAAAATTCATACTAAAGTACATTGTGCTTCTCAGTTTCCATTCTTATGTCATTGGATTTGTTGTGCCAAATCAAAAGGAGCTCGCAGAACTAGCCCGAAAAAAAGGATTCAAAGGAAGCTGGGAAGAGATCTGTAACAGTCCTGAGATGGAAAAAGAGGTACTGAAGGTGCTAGCTGAGGCTGCCATGGCAGGTGAGTGGCTGGGTAGACGGTATCAACCTTGTGGACTGCAGTGTCTGTGAAACAGATAATCATAGGCCCTAAAAATATTTCCTTGAATATGTCTATTTCATAGAACCTATAGGAAGTGAAATTTTCATACAAAAAACCCCAACGACAAAACGTGAGTTGGATCAGTCCTTTTGTTTCATGGAGCTTCTTTTACTGTGGTAAATATAGCTGAGAAGACAATATAAAAATAGGGCAAACTTCGCAAGTACTCTTTTTTTCTGCAGCACTAACTATTCTGAAGAGAATTAAATGTTTTTTTAAAATTGATGAAAGGTAGTTTTTGATTCAATGATTTTGATGTTATTTTGTATTCACTTTAGTATCACAGTTCTTCATATGTGTCTGGTGTTCTTTAAGATGTCCTCTAGTATCTTGTTGGCCTTAGCTGCTGGTCCAAAAACAGTGTGGGCCATCTATAGATCCATAATCATGTATTAGGTATCAGACAGTCTCACATGCTACATACCAGTGCCGAGTTGAAATAAACCCATGATGACAGGGGCACACTTCCATCTGAAGGATTTCCAAAACCCGAGCAGCATCTTTGTAGTTAGTAATTTTCAGAAGACTTTTGCCACATTTCAGAGTTACTCAGATGTTCCATATCAGTGTCCATAGTGTCTCGTGGTGAGTTGTGTAGCTTGGCCAGTTTGTGTGGAGAAATGCTTTGTTTGTCCCAAGCCTTCCATCTGCCAGTTCAGGGTGACTCTGCTGAGCTCTGGTCTGGGAGAGGCAGTGAGCAGTCCCAGCGGTGGTTGTGATTCTGTCGGTGTGGGTTATTCTTCCCCCTCAGTATCTTTTTCGTGCTAATTGGCCATAGTCTGTCAGGCTGTTCTGGTGCAGAATGATATTTTATTACTGGCACAGTGATATTTTGTTCTTCTTAATAATTTCTGCCTTCCTTTTGCTTTTGCCCATTACTAAACACTGAGCTTTTTTCGTAACACTGTCAGTTATGGCTACAGAATGATTTCTTTTTTTTTTTAATGGTCATCAGGGGTGTAAAGTTTTCCATACTCATTCTCTTGACGCTTTCCTGCAATGGATGTTTGCTGCTGTGTTGCAGTTGCTCAGTATCACAATGTCCTTCTGCCCCTCTTTGCCCTTTGTCCTCCTCCTTTCTACACTGGATAACTACATGCTTCCAGCAATCTTTGCTTGTTAATCTTCATCTCTTCTCCATATTGCTTGTGAATATATTAAACTCTGATGAGATACTTGCCAGCTCCCATCCCAGGCGCACCGTCCTGCCATGAGTGCAGTCTCAGCACTGCAGCTGCTGTTTCCTTGCCCCACCTCTGTAGTCTGGCTTTCTTCACTGTGTGGAGCACATGGGCAAAGTCATTCTCAGAAGCTGCTGTGATGGAGAGCATGTACAAAGTTGCCTTCCTTTTTTTCTGAAGCACTAACTATTCTGAAGAGAATTAAATACTTTTTTTAAATTGATAAAAGGTAGTTTTTCACTCAGTGATTTTGATGTTATTTTGTATTTGCTTCTGATTTTCACTTTAGTATCACAGGCTTTATTTTTAAATACTACGGGGTTTAGTGATAAATTGCAAAAAAACTCTGAAAATGCAAACCCAGTAATCTAATGCCAAAGAGAGAAAAAGGGGCAGGAAAATCTAGAAATGGCAGGTTGCACAGGATAAATATACATTTGTGTATATTTTTGAAGTTCAACTTGAAAATAGAGATTTTTTTTTTATTATTGCCTGTTGGCCACTCTTCTTTGATTTTCTTTTCTCATACCTGAAATCATAGCAGAAACTGTTGCAAATGATAGTGTTTTATGCAGGAGGTGTAATGTGGAGAGCACTGCTCTCTTTCAGTACAGGGAAGAGCTGCTATATGAACATAATTCTCTTGATCAGTTTACAACTATCAGGAAAAAACAAACTCCCTCATTTTTTCAAGCTTAGCTTGAATGGATATTAAGACTTTATCTCCAGATGATGAGCACCATGATGCTGGTAGAGCAGAGTGTGTTTTGAGGATATCATTTCCATGCACTGAGACTTTTTTGAAGTTAGGGAGCAGCACAGATACCTGAACAGCTGGGCTTTATTCCAGTATTTCAGTGGAAACTGACCAACAGGTACTGCTGGATCCTGTCTACTCTGCTTGTGACCCCACAGGTTGTCAAAGCCAATGTGGGAGGTTGGAGGAGCACTTCCTCATTTGTCACATGCTTTTCTGTGTGAGAATATGATTTCTCCTTTTGTGCTTAACTTCAGGAAAATGGTTACGTTTAGGTTCTGTATTAAAAATATTTCTTTCTACAGCGAATCTGGAGAAGTTTGAAATACCAGTAAAAATCCGTTTGAGCCCTGATCCTTGGACCCCAGAGACTGGTCTGGTGACAGATGCGTTCAAACTAAAACGCAAAGAGCTCACGGCGTTCTATCAAATGGACATTGATCGAATGTATGGCAAAAACGTAAAATAATCCTCCTCTGCACCACTTTGCTACGATGAGCTTGGATCAAATAGGAAATACTTGAATTGCCTGTCTCAACTCAACGCTTGAGATCAACACACAAAACCACCATTCCTCATTTCCAGCTTAAACTGTTCTTTCTAATGGTATCACCTTGATGACTGGCACGTTTAGTAAAATGTTATGGCAGCAAACTTGTGTCTGTCTCCTTTTTTCCAGTTTTCTCTGCTACCTTGTCAGTCTGTGGATTTTCCCAGGTCTTTTTGGGAAACCATTATTCTGAAGCCTCAAGTTTTTAAACATTTATAAATCCTGTATAATGTTTTATTTGTATCTTTAAAATTTGGATGTATATAGAGAGAACTTGGCTATGTAAGAAATGGTTATACTGGGGGCCTTTTTTTACCTAATTATTTAAAGATAAGAAGGTATTGATGTTGTGACATTATGTACATTGAAAATGCTTGTAACAAGGTAATTGTTGAACAGAGGACCAGGTTGTTTGCTGCTGTGCTATTCTTCTGTGTAAATCTGAGGGAGAAAATGTTTGACATTCCAGCTTGTGTAATACACCTTCAATATGTGCCTAATGGTTACTTTTATTTTTATCTGAAAATGGAAGGATGGTCATGGCGCAGCTCTGCCTCAAGGCAGGTACTCTTGCAGGTGTTAGTTAAAGCTCCTTTAATACAGAAGATGCTATTAACACAGCAGAAGTTAAACCTAAGAATAATCTCTCAGATACAGAAACTCCTTTTTTAAATAGCTCGTGACGATTTCATCCAGAGTTGAATTGTGTAGTGCTAATGTGAACTCTTATCATTAATTTTTCCTAACACTTTACGAGCTTGACAGTGTTCTTTCAGCAGAGGGACTGTAGCAATCTTTGTCTTTTCTCATTAGGTTTGGACATTACACTGGGTTTGCTCTTCTGTTGTTTGTGAAGGTTTGACAAGACCCTTGCTCTGCCCTAGCTGCAACCCACATCTTCCTGGGGGGGATTTTTAAAGTCATAATGACAGTTATGTTCTCAGCTCACACAGTGCCTAGCTGCCCTTTGTGCCATTAAAAATCTCCCTTTGATTCTCTGTTCTTTTGTGCAGTACTTTTTGCTTTAAAAACAGGTATTTGAAGCATTTGTCAGAGTTATTTATGTTGCTTGGTTTGTTACACCCAACTCTTACTTTGGGAAGGAGTCTTAATTTCTGTTTCAGTAGAGATTCAGGGATATAGTTTGAAAAAATATGGGGGCTCCTCTTCAGTGAGAGTGTTCAGATTTTTTTCAGATGTGAATTTTCTTTTCAAAATATTTCTGGAAAGAATAATCAGGGTTACATGAGAATGTGAAACGGCATACATCAGTCAGTGTTGTGATGGAGTAAATATTAAAATGGCTTTAATTTGGAGATTACTCTCGTGTATCATTTACTTGTAGTAATAAAACTCAAGGTCCTGATGCTCACTTAGTCCCCTGCTATGGCAGCACATAGCAATGCTGAGGGGCAGAAGCTTAGTTTGGGAGAGGGAGTTCCTGCTGTTTGTCTTTGTGACATGAGGTTTTGGGAGGTCTTTGATATGCAAATTCTCATGCTATAAACCTCTGAAGTATTTTTTTTTAATTTATGCTCTCCCTTGATTATAGAAAGCAGATTCATAGTAGTTGAAGGTTATCAAGCAGGTTCCCTGTACTTGAGTTTTGATGAAATTATGAGGTGGTCTATGCTAATTAAGGATTTCCTCTGCTGCTGTCCACAAAAAACTGTTAATATTTGGTAAATTTTGTGTAAGTAATCAAATGGAAATAGAAGCAACAAAAAGAAATTGGGACCATATTTTTGAGATTACTGCCTTTAGGTATCCAGATCATAAATGAAAACTGTGTGGCAAATAGAGATATGACAAATGTTGAAAAATGATTGAAGAATCCAGATGTGGAAAAATTGACAAGGCTGTAGGGAAGTGTCACACCCTGTATTAGACATTACTAACATTTAATTTGTATCTGTGCTCCCTCAACAGGTTCTTAAATAGAACTCAACACAGCCTGTACATTGTTCAAATATTTTTGTGATTTTTAGTGAAAATTAATGAATTGCTGAAGTACTATGTATATCACTTGGTGTATTGTGCAGCAGATTTAAGAAAATAAATCTGCTTTTGGTTAAACAAATCTGAAGTTAGTATTTTGTTCTGCTAAGGGTTTGAATTCCCTTTGGAGAAGTTGCATAAATGAAACTTTTAAAATGGTTTGGAAATAGTAGTTTTAAATTTTTTTTACTAATCCAGTCACAAGATGGGGTTGCAGTCTAACTGTGCATTTGATTTTATAGTTCAGGTTTGTTTATGTTTAAAATGGCTGTGATATATGTAGTTCCTCCTTCAATAGGCATCAGATTCATTGTGGACATTTATTCTACAGAATGTGAAAACAAAGCAGTTCATTACATTTAGTCTCGGCGCTGGAGAAAGAAAGATTTTTAAAAATCTTTGTGATGGGTATTGTTTTTTTCTTTGATTTAAAGCAAAAGACAGACTCAACTACTGCTGGGTACTTCCAAGTCCCATTTTGAGGGCACTTGTCCTGTGGGTGCTGGGCAGTGACAAGGTCTGTAATGGGATGTCCAGTCAGGCTGCAGTTCAGGTGTGGGCCTCCCTCCCTCCCCTGGTCCTGGTCCTGTGGGCTGCCAGGTCCTTCTGGCTGCCACCCTGTGCTCCTGCATTGCTGAGCACAAGGACAACTTCAGAGGGATTTGTTCCAACCCCGCAGAGGTGCACTGCTTGCCAGCTGGGAATCTCCTCCATTTTTTCTTTTATTTTTGTTTTGGTTTGTCTTCCCATGCCCTGTATCACAAGAGCAAAAGTACCTGCTGGCATGCTCTGCACGTGTCCCAAAGGCTGTGGGCAGCTGTACAGGAACTGAGAAGTGCATGTTTGGAAGGAATGGTCTCTGTCACGTGTGGATTTTGTAATGCAAAGAGCTGTAACTAAACAATCTGAGTTCAAACTAAGAGCAAGGGGCATATACCTCACCTGAAGGGCCCCCAAAAGAGGGGTATTTTTAACAAAACTTTTGTAAATACAAACTTACCAGGTCTCTGAATCATTGGAAATTGTAACTACTTACTCTGTTGTGAAAATCCATGTATTTCATTATTAAAATGGTTGACCAAGAAATTCCAGGGATGCTGTGAATATCCTTTAAGTTCCACAATTCTTTAAAAAAATTTCAGGACTTCAGGCTATCATTCAAGCTAGACGTGTTGTTTGCCGAGTATGGTGTTTCTGGACTAGGTGAGAAATTCAAAAGTTACGTGTCAGAAAAGACAGTGCAAGTTTGCTGCTGCTGCAGGTCTCAGAGGCAGGAGCACACCTCAGTGGGGAGCTGTGGCTGAGCACTGAAAGATTCTGCTGACATGGAAGTGAAGAGCAATGTGTGACTGGAGCTAAGAACGTAACGCATACCTACATCCCACTGCTTTACAGACAGGAGGCAGAGAAGGGTATGGAACAGAAACCATAGATTAGGAACACCCCGTAAAGCTCATAAAGTTATGCAGAAATTGCTATAGGACATAAAACTCCTTTGCAATAACCTTTGTCCTGCTAAAATTCACAAACTTTTTATTCTGTACTAAAACTACATTTAGGCGATGCAATGCAGCATTTTTAATTTTTATTACTGTGGTGTATTACTTTGGACGCAGTATAAAATGATGTACATCTGTTTCTTTACTGGTAAGAGGAACAATTTTCAACTTGCCTACACCTTGGACCAGGCTGAAATGTTAATTGAATGACCAGTTGTATATTGTTGTAATGGGTTATTTAATGTAAACTCATTTTCAATGTGATCTTGGTTGTTACTATGAAATGCCTGAACATTGTATATCCTAATTGAGTTATATTGTATGAATTATTTATTTGTAATTGGATATCATGTTTCAAAAATAAAATTAATTTCACAAATTGGTCCCTGTACATCCAGTTTTTTCAGTGGTACAGAGTTGATAATATAGAAATGTGTGTTTGTTATTGTCAAATATTTTTATTTACAGATACATGTGACCATTTTGGACTGAATGCAGGAACAGAAATTACCAGGTTAGCCTGGATTTTCACTGCAGGAAAATTAATCATGCTTGGTCAATTTTTATTTGCATATGGTCTGCCATTTACCTGGTTTTAAGAGCACTGGCTGTGGTAATACCTGATGTAAAGCTGTAGGCTTATGACTTTTTTTTTCCTATCCAAGTGTGCTCGGACTTGTATTTGGTGTGTCATTTTCCTTAAGTTTGTGGGTCGAAGGGTCAGGTATTAGATGCTAGCAGTTGGGCTTCATAAGAGATCTTGAGCACTTAAGTTTCAAGTTTTGATTACAAGCTCACAAACCACTGCTGGTAACACTCCAGCCTGGAGGCATCTCAACAGAGGCCTCTTTTTCCTCTTTTTGTGTCTCTATTTACAGGTTCCCCAAATGCCCAGGGTCATAGTGCTGATGAAATGTCAAACCTTCCCTGCTGTATAGCTGATATTTTTGTTTATCCCTTTAACCAGCCATGAGAAGGCTCCATCTTCCTCCAGATTCAGTTATATGCAAAGTAATTGTTTGGGTTTTTTTCTTTCAAAAATACTGGGGGGTTTTAAGACTATAAACTTCTTATTTCAAATTGTTTAGGGTAATATGATTCACTTTCATTTTTTTTTCTTTTTTTAAAATGCATTTATAGCTACTAAAACGCTGTTAGGGGTCTCTTTAATAAAGAGAAATAAACAAGTTCAGAACTATTATAAAATAGGTATTTATTATAGGAACTAATTTCAGGAAGGAAAAATGTAACCATTTTTCAGAAAATATGTTAACGTAGCCATTAAAGAGGCATAGGATCCAAAATAGATACAATAAAAGTACAAATAAAAACATTGTAGACCTGAATTATTATTACTGTGTACACTGAAAAAAATCTAGGGGTGGCAGCAGGGAAAGAGAAAATAATAAAGAAATAATAAGGAAAGTACCCGAACAGTTGAAAAGGTGAGTAATTTTTAAAACAAGAGTTGTAATACTTGGGAATTATATTTTAAAAAACCTGATGTTATTTCTGTGCATGTAGAATTTCTACCTTGGCACTAAAGGTTAAAGGAAGCGCCAGGCCTGTGCTCAGTGTGCAGAGCAGTACCTGTCCTTTCCTGCTGTCCCCGGGGAGCTGTTGGGAAGTGCTGGGAATGGCTGCTGGTCACTGAGCCGCGGCTGGGACCTGCCCTCCCTTTTAAATGTTCTCCTGCAGATGAAAGGGGAGTGGTGTGGAAAGTTAACTCTGGCTTTCCCTAGAAGTGATATAAAGTGAATCTGTCTGCCCTCAGCAAGCCAGGGAACAGATGACAGATGTGCCTTTTCTTTGTGTTGGGGAGCCAGTGGGAGGAAAGTTTCTAATTTGGGATGAAAGGTGCCAGTGATCAATGGGAAATTAGGGAATGTTCTCAGGCAGAGTAGCTTCTGTACAGGGATAGCTGGAGCTGAAGCTGAGGGCAGGGCTGGTGGCAGTGGGCCTGTGTCTGCCTGAGGCTGTCCAGCACAGATCCAGCTGTGGTGGCTGGAGGGACAGCAGGTGTGGGGTGCTGAAAGTTTCAGAGAAGGTTTGCAAGTATTTTCTCTACTCAAGCTACGATTAAAATAGATACCTATGGCTTTCAGCAAGTAATTGGTAAGATTTGAATCCCAGCTATCATGATATAGATTGGCTTCAGCATTTCATTCCTGCTTTGTGTGCAAACCAGGCTTTAGCTGCTTCCCTGCCCAACGAAGAGACCTTGCAGCTCTCACAGAGCTGGCCATTGGGGCACTTCTGGCTCCCAGTGGTCGTGGATGGACATCCCCTAACTGCTGCCTGATCTCCAGTACGAGGTGGTTGGTAGAAAAGTCAACACTCCCTGTTGGGAGTTGGGTGGGTTCAGTTTCCTGGGAGCACATGTACCCGAAAGGATAGTGCAACCCGTCCTGCATGAAATGTCAAAAAGATGTTTCAAATCAGACTTTAAAGGTACTCGGCACTGCCAAGTGCAACAGCAGGAAAAACCACGTACCGTATTTGAATCCCTAGCCCCTGAATATCCACGCATTCCACTGTACCCTTTCGCACTTTATTACAAGTGTGTGTTTATTTCTTTCTCTGAAACTGTAATGCCTTCTATTGGTAGCAAGGTTGGGTAGGTTGTTTGGTTTTTGTTATGGTAATTATTTGCAGATAATTGAGAGACAACTTCATGAATGGAAAAGTTTATGTGACTTCTCATTGATGTGCAGTCGCAGTACTGTTTGGCAATGAGCCTGGTGGCTGGTGACCTTTATCCCTCTGAAATGGTGAGATTTTCACATAGATCCTTATATTGAGTAGGTTTCCTTACATGAAGTAAATTTCCATCTAGTTTCTGCTACTTCAGGCTCCTAGAGAGGTTAAGGGAGGAAGAAGCATCACTTTGAAATATTAAATTATTGATAGCAAAAAAGACTGAACTTTTCCCATAAAATTCATTGTATCCCAACCTGGTAAAACATCTTGGATCCTTAACTAATAATACAGGCTTTGAGTTAGAGCTTTATCTTAATAATGTTGGCCAGATGCAGTCCAGTTTTTTTGAAATAAGATTTGTATCAGGAATTTTTCTGCAAGCTCTCTATTTTTGGTACATTTCCTAGTACCATATTTTTATAGTTGTTTTTAAATCTTAAGCATATAGCTTACAAGATTGAAGAATGATTTGGAAGGCATAGTTCCTGTTATGTAGTGTAGTTGGAAGGTAGGTTGTGGATGTTTAACAAGCTATAAGGAAGCTATTTACTGAAACTCATTAAGCATTTTGTGTTTCATCAGTTCTCTGGAACTCACACACATTTGCTGGGTATTTATGCCAGGTTTCTTGGAAATGATTTTGCTTAATTTTGTGGCAATTCAGGACTTGGTCTGTTCCAGCTAAAGCAGTGTAACATAATTAGCAGGAAGGCTGAGAATGACAATGAGCAATCTGGCCTGTTCAGCATCACATCTTCATTCCTCCCCTTCTTGCCAAAGTTGCGTAAGAGCTGTAAAACAATAGGGGAAAGGAAAAAAAGGGAGATTTTTCAAGAGTGATTTCTGTATCAAAATGGGTTGATAAGTTATTGATTAAGTGCAGCTCCGGTGGGATATCTGCCTGTGCTTCTGCACTCCCACGGGCTGACATTGTGTAGGTGACCTGCAACAGGGCAGACTGAGGACCAGAAGATTTTGGGTTGTCCCTTCCTGGTGCAGGCTACCATGGAGGTTTGGGGGCGTGGTGGTTCCTGCTGAACTGTTTGACGTCTCTCCAAGGATGTTATGAGTGAAATGTGCTAGAATTTCTTTCAGAAATTTCTTTCATTTTTATTTGAAGTCTTGATAAACTTGTTCAATATTTCTTTGAAAGTATCTCCCATATAATCATTCCTCCATGTGCTTAGTAGTGGATTATCTGAGGTTTTCCAGGACTGGCAGGTGACAGGTCTGGTTGAGGGCAGCATGTTGCTGATGGGGAGTGTGCTCCCTTGTGTTTTGCAGTAATTTTCCTAATGTTTTCATAAATAGATGACATTTGGGACTTTCCCCGGAATTTTTCCCAGTGCTACTACGGGATACTTGTTTTTAAACCATTTTTCCATTTCCTTCTATCAGTTTTATTTTCTACCAGTAACTTTTCATTATACCATGGGCTGATCAGATTTTTCTGGTGTGCTTTTTTTCCCTGACAGATGTTTAGTCTTTGTTAATAGTTTTATGGAATTTACAAAAAGATGTAGATAAAATTGATTGCTTCCACAGGAAGGACGATGCTCTGCGAGTCTTGAGTGGTAGAGATTTCTAGACAGGATTTTTTCTGAAATGCTGGAAGAGTGAGGCTGTGGCTGCCAAGTGACACCTGCAGCAGCCTGTGCTCAGGGCACTGTGCAGGTGTGTACCCACCCTGCCTTTGTGGTCCTTGTGGAAGGGTGAGCTGATTTGGTGGAGAGAAAGAACTGCATTTGAGAAATGCCTGCCATGAAAGCAAAGGTTTGCTGTCCTCATCCTCTGGCTTGAGGATCTGTGAATAGCTTGTGTTGCTGCTCTGCAGCAGCCCCAGTTCAGTGGGAAATGGAAAACCTGATTTAAAACAAAAAAAAAAGACAAAAATTTACATTATCCTGACACCTTTCTTTTTTCGTTAGTTTAAATATTCCATAGTTTAAATTAAGCAAGCTGCTGAATTGCCATGTGACGTCTGACAGTTTAACTGGCCACAGGATGCTCTCCCCTTCATTTCTTCTCCATCCCCCTTTGTGCTGAGGGCCACTGGCTGCCCCTCTCCTTTGCTGAGAGCAGCTAAACCATCATCCTTGCCCTTGTGTGCCACAGTAAATTCCTGGTTAATCACCTGTACTGCTGGATCACTCCCTGGATGTTCTGCTCCAAGGGCTCATCCCTGCTTGAAGGTGGGGGGGTGCCAGGCTGTCCCTCAGGGATCTGTGGATTGGGTTCTGGAGTGGGCCAGAGCCCAGGAACCTCCTACCTGTTTATGCCAGAAGTGATTTTTTTTTTCTCTCTTTTGTAACTCTAGCTGTTTGGATGGGTTTTTAGGGCCCAGGCCAATCTGGGATAATTGAAAACTGTACTCCAACAATTCCAAGTATTCAGATTATAATTATTTCCATCTGTTTGTCTTTGTTTATTTACTTTTTCAAGAAAGCTCCAGTAGTACTCAGAACAGCTTTATTGTGATAGAAATTTCTAGCCCCTTGTGATTTGAAGATTCCTGTGCTGATTCAGTGCAGCAAAGCCTTAGAAAGTCTCTTTAGGAGCACAGGCTGACACCATTTCACATTTTCTTTCCCTCTTAGGGCTGAGATTACAGCCAACTCCCTGGCTTCTTTCAACTTTTTGCTTAACTAAGACCTCTTTTAAGAGTTGTTTGGTTCCTTCTCTTCCATGCTCTTTTCCCCCTGCATCTGAGTCTCCAGGTATTCCCTTGTCTGACCAGAGCAGGTGCATTGGCAGTGCCATGGGGAGCACTGGCAGTGGGTGGGCTCCTGGTCCAGCATTTTCCAGGATTTTGGCCTCCATGGAGAGCAGCTGCATGTGTTGAGGCCGGGCTGCTGGCCTGGAGGGCGGAGCCGAGCCAAGCTTTCGATGGAAGGGCTGCAGCCCATGTCACCGCTGCTCCCTGTGCTGAGTCAGGGCTTGTGCCAAACCCAGCCAGGCAAAAGCAGCTTTTCCTCGCCCAGCTTTTCCTCCTGACAGCAGGAGCCTTTGAATTAATCTCATTCCTCGTAAACACTGACTTTATACAGTGGAGGACACTGCTGTGATAACCTTTAGCAGAGGCTGCAGAAAATTATACCCAGCTTCCACTGTTCCATAGCCCTGCTTTGGTTTTCCTCCCAGCTCCCCTTAAGAAACAATTAGTATCTTTTTGCCCTTTTTTTTTTTCTTATTATAAATTTTTTATTTTGCTGCCAAGACCTTTCTCATAGTTTTTAGAGAAATAGCTTTAAAGGTTGATGCATCTCGAATGCTTACATCATCTCCACATCTGGTATCTTACTCCTAATTTATAAATCGTTTTTAAAATTGGAAGCACATGTCAACTACAGCAAAAGGCTTTCTGTATAACTGAGTTGACAGAAGTCTTGTCATAATTTTTGCTAAGGTATATCGAAACTTTAGTCCTCTTCATTATCCCTTCTCTTCATCTGTTCTATTCTGGAGCTTATACCTCAAACTGTCTGCAGGAGTCGTTTGATGTGACCAGGCATCACTTCTGGAGGAGTTTACAGAGGTGGGAGCTGTGGGCTCGAGCAGCCTGGCTCCTCTGCAACTGCACAGGCCACCCACCTTACTCATGGGGTCCCCAGCCAGCGTGGGGTGCTGGGGACATCAGCAAACAGGTGTCACAGAACCCCTTGTCACTGCAGCCACTCTGGGGGTAAATGCTCCTGCAGCACTGAGGGAATCAGTAACTCAGACTGTGAGGTTGGATAATTTACCTTAATGTTTTTATTTCCTAGGCTATTGAACTGAAGTGTTGGTATTGGTAATTTCAAAGCAAAAAATCTCTACAGGTGTTTCTCTGCTGGTCCATGTGATGGTCTTAAAAGGCAGCTATATGAGTATCTTGGGGCACAATCTGAGTGTGTTTATTCCCTGAAACTGCAGTATAAGAAAACTTGGCTGACAGTAGGTATGAAGGATGGCAATAGACATTTATACTATTGTAGTGGTTTTGGTTTAAAATATTCATTGCTTACTTATTTTCCTTCTGTGAGATAAGAATTAGGAGAAAAGCAAAGCAGGCACAAACCTTAAACAGTTGCAGTACAATGAAAGAGTTTTATTACTAATAGAATTAAAAGTAAAGAGAAAATAACAAAAAAATTAAAGCAAATCCCCCCCCCCCCCCTCCCTTTTCCAGCACTTCTCTCCTTTTACCTAGCTCACACAAGGGATAACAGAACATGGGATGTTAGTCAGTGTTCCAGTTCTTGAAAAGTCTCTCTTATGCTTAAGGGAAAAAAGGGTTTTCCTTCAGTTGCACGTGGTTCCCAAACTGCCACTAACAGCAGATCCGCCCGGAAACAAACAATCTGCTGTGTGTAGAACATCTCTCCCATGAAAAATCTCACAGTTCTGTCACACTGCAAAACATGGGCCATCACATGGGGTTATTCATCTTTTTAAGGATAAGTTCTTTTGGCCTGCACACAAAGGCTTTTCTTCGCCACAAGTCTCTAACAGCCTCTTACTTCTATATAGCCTGGCATAGGCATTCTTCACAATCTTCACAGGCCACACGAGGATTCTCCATCCCCCCATGTTCTTCAAATGGATTAAAGAGACAGTTTGTGGTATTACAGTTTCTTACCACGGCATGCAAGAAGGTTTCTTTTAAGCTGCACGCCAGAATCGCGGCACCGCCCTCTTTTCTCACGTCGCCATTTCCAGCTCCGTCCCACAGGACTCACTTCTCTTTCTCTCTGACTCTGAAGCCGCCATGTTGAAGAGTGTTCTTGTTCAGGCTTTACGGTGGGGAAAGCCTCGCTCCCTCTGTGCTGCTGGCTGCGTGGTGTCTTCTTCAGTTCAGCACGAAGTGTGCTGGCTGCAGACAGGAGGCTCTGCCGGCTCCCGTTGACTCCGCCGGCTCCGCATGGAGAGGAGAGGGACCCGCCGGTCCCCAGAAGCCGTGCTGGATGGGTTTAGCTGTGAGCAGTCCATGGCTGGTTTGAGCTGTGAGCCAGTCCATGGCTGGTTTTAGCTGTGAGCAGTCCATGGCTGGTTTGAGCTGTGAGCCAGTCCATGGCTGGTTTTAGCTGTGTGACAGTCCATGGCTGGTTTTAGCTGTGAGCCAGTCCATGGCTGGTTTTAGCTGTGAGCAGTCCATGGCTGGTTTTAGCTGTGTGACAGTCCATGGCTGGTTTTAGCTGTGAGCAGTCCATGGCTGGTTTTAGCTGTGAGCCAGTCCATGGCTGGGTTTAGCTGTGACAGTCCATGGCTGGTTTGAGCTGCCTGTGGCTCTGGGACAGTCCCCCCCCAGCCACCCAGGGTCCGTGCCGCAGCGTTGGGAAAGGGGGAAAGGGGCAGTGGCCCCGGCCCGGCCCGGCGGGGCCTGGACACTCGGAGCCCCCCCCCCCACCTCCCAGCAGGCGAGCTCGGACAAAAGGGGCAGTCCCGCCTTTCTGTGCGGTTTAAATATGTAAACTGTGAGAAGCGTAATTGGTCTAAACGACTGCCCATCAACCCAAACAACTATTTAAATATAATTTAAGTAATATTTAGAATATAACTCAGGATTTTTGTGCTGGAGCTGACTCGGTTTTTTCTTTTCAGTCACTAGACAAAAAAAACCCCCACAACCTCACAGGAATATTGTGGGAAATGTTTGAAGCTTGTCAATGACTCAGTTACGATAGCAGTTGCGTGCGACAGATGACTTGCTGAGCAGTAGTGACATTTGTTTTCCTGTGAATTTGGGAATCTCCCACAAGAGCAAAGACCCATGGTTCTGACCCGATTTCCTCACATTTTGGATCGAGAAAAAAGCAATACCTTTATTTATTGTAAAGAATTATCTTCCCAGTCCTACTTTATTTATTTGGAAAAGATTTTGACTGTCTGTTTCACAATACCAAAGCAAAAAAAAAAAAAAAATTATCTCTTCTTAATCCATCCTTTGTAGTCTTCCTGCTGTAGGGGAGAGCCTCTGACCTCCCTGGATGTCATCTTCCTGCCGGGCAGTGACCCAGTCCTGTTTTCCTCTCAGTCCTGGAGCAAGTGACTTGTCCAGGGATAGAATGAAGGGTGCAAGTCAGAAATCTCCACTTCTCACAGCCAGGTATCGTCACACCAACTCAACAAAATGTGTTGATTTGGGGTTCTTATCCCTCTTTTATTTGCCTGCAGTATTTTTTTCATAGATGTGAGGATTTCTTTATTTTACCTGTTTTGAAGGCTAATATCAAGTTCAGCTGACATAAGATCTGACACAAACCTACCTGAGGGTAAGAACAGTCTGGTTGCTGCAGTGGAGGTTGGACATTTATTGTGCTGTTGGCTTCCTGCAGCAGCCTTGGCATTCATCTCCCTCTGCCACCGTCACCTTCCTGCCAAGGGCTAAAGACACAGATTGAGTATTACCAACCTAAACCTGGATATACAGCCTGGGAAACGTGGTGGTTACTGAGTGTCTGTAGCTTTTGCTCAGACTCGGAGATCTACGGGACTGCTTTCCCTGCTGTGGATTTAGTGTTGCAGAAGCAGCAGCGTTTCACAAGTGCTGTGATTGCATCCTAGGCAGAGAGTAGGGTCAAAGGTAACAGCGTTTGTTTCAGTCAGAGCAAAATAATGGGGTGGGATGAGGCTGGCTGGAATTTTTCAATCTCCTTGTCTTTGTCCATGCTGAGAAACAGCAGTGCTGGCCAGCCTCTGCAGCAGGGCTTTCCCCAGCTCCAACCCCAGCATGCTGATCCCAAAAGCCTTGTTCAGGATGAACAGTTTCTGTGCTCCTGTCCAAACCCCAGCTCAAATCGTCTGTGTTTTGAATAAAATGGGAAAGCAGCTGAGAAGTGTAGGGGCAGTGCTGTGGGCTTCCGGGGAAGGAGGAGGGACTCAGCTGTGGATGTAAGCAGTGAGAGAGACAGCTTGTTAACACTTGAAGGAGAAACGGATGGAAACAGGGGAACCTCTGGTCATGTCTCTTTTTTAAAGTTTTATTGCTCTTGCTAACTCCCAGCAAGTTGTAATTCAAAATTCACCACTCAGACCCCCAAATGATAAAAGTAATGGATTTAGGATTTTATTTTTCTGGTTTCCTGATTATCTGAGGCATGCAAAAGCCATGGGCTAAACTTAATTTGACAGCTTGCAAGAGCAAGCAGCTTTTTCTCTTGCCCTGTTTTCTTATAGCAGCCTTGGATCCTTCTGCAGTGCTTTGAAAGCCAAGGGCAGAAGATTACTAGCTGATGTTAATGGGGAGTTGGAAGTGCGAGTGGTGTCTTGGCAACAGCTCAGTAGTGTGAGATGAGTATCTCAGTGCTGCAAGGTATCTGATTAAACGGGGGTCAGGGGGTGGGAGTTGATAACACGGGTCCTTCTAAAGGGTGCCTGTGAGTCACAGAGACTGAGCTTTGAACACCCCCAGTCACAGACAAATTTCCAGTATTAAAAATCCTTTTTTAAGGGCAGATTGCTGCTTGCTCAGTTTTCCTTGCACTGTGTCTGCCTCCTGGGAAGGAAGCCTTCACCTTTCATTTTTAGAAAGTAGTATGGAGTTCATGTAGATATGAGGGATCCTCATTTGCTTTTCACTTATGTTTATTGCGAATTAATTGTTCCCATTTTGTTATTATAACAGTAGAAATATAATATGTTCTGTCTGTGATTTGTTTTGTTAACAAGCTCATGTGGTTTTGCCACTTGTTTTTAAAGCTGGATTAAAACCTCTTCTAAGTTTAGTCCAACAGAAATGGCCCCATAATTCTGTGTTACCTGTGTGTCGCTGGCTACATTACATTCTCTTATTAATTAAACCATGGCATCTAGAATCGGGAGTGTGTCCCCTGCCCCAGGTAGCCTCTCTTGCCTTGGTGCCATGGCAATCTCATTTCCCGGTTCCTGAGCATCGCTCGTAGCCATGGCAACCCGGGCTGACAGGGAAGGCCAGGCTGGAGATGTACAGCTCCCTCCTGCTGGAGTCACTGTTCTTAAGGTGCTACTGCAGTCTACAGCACTGGCCTGCACGTGGATTTTTCCATGTGATAATGAACCTCTGTGGTTGTAACCTGACCAGTTCTGAAATGAGGGATGGGTAAGATAAGAGGAATGAAATGAAAATGCTAATAAATTAGGGGGTAAAGCCTAGCTCACTTTACTCATAAGACTTCTAATATCTTTAATTTAGCAAAATGGCTGCTTTCCTGAGCTAAATTACAGCAAGGCCCTGAGCAATTTATTTGAAGCATCTGAGAACTAGGTACCCAAATTAATGTCTGTGTTTTGTTTAATTTTTTTTCCTTTTTGAGAGTCATCAGGGCCCTGAAACCAGTCAAGGGGGGGGGGTGTGGTTGGGGAGGGTGTGCAGATAAAAAAGACACAAAACAAACACCAAAAACCTAGAAAGACATCTTTGTGTTTTTGTGATGACCCAGACTTCCTCACACTGAGATTTCCAGTGATGAGATAGGATCTATCACAACTCCCATCTGTAGGAAACCTGTTGTGGTTTGCTGAATACCAAAGAGAGTCCATGTGAGTTGTGTTTGAGAGGGAGCTGATGGCAGAGATGTACCAGAGACCAGTAAACATTAAACTGTGAGACCTGGATGTGGCTGCAAAGCAGACAGATGGGTAGTAACACAAATATGTTGTTCTGTGGCACAATGAAGAGGTGACCAACCCTCGTTGCTATCGACATCAGTGGGATACGAGGTTATGAGGCAATTTACAGAGCTGAGTTGGTAGGAATCTTTTCTAGAAAAGGATTTAGGTATTTAGCCCAAAGGGCAGAATCTGATTCACCTTACAGGAAAACAAATCAACCCAGAGACTTCTGTGGGGAAGGATCTCCATGTGGGTTTGCTGTGTCCTGTGGAATAGAGCAGTTCCCAGGCCGTGCCTGTGCTGGCTGAGTGGCTGGAATAAAAGAGATACTTTCTTTCCTTCAAATTAGGTGTAGTGGGTGTCTGTGAAGGAGCACCCCTCTGCCTGCACGAGGGGCTGTGAGCTTCCTACCAGGAACTTTTGGGATCCTGTACTGTCAGCTCAGCCCTGCCTTCTGAGAGCTGCAGGAGACAGCGAGGCTGCAGCAGAGGCAGGGCAGAGCCTGCTGATCCTGGAGGTAAGTGGTATGGTATTCTCAGGGATTTTTAATCTGTGCCTGTTTGAGTGACTCTGCAGCTGCTTTTTATCCTTCACATAACTGGAAGAGATTAATTTTGTTTTATTCACCCCCATCATGCAGGAGACCAGAACAAGTTGGTTCTGCCCTTGTCGCCTCAGACTTGCACCCTGGCACAGCTCATCACTGGCAATCTTGTGCTGTTTACATTTTAGTTGTGTTCTGTAGTAATCTTCAGAGAGTCTGCTTGATATTAAAAAAAAAAAAAAAAAGACTATTATAGAGAAAAACATTGATTGGAGTTTATTTTCTTTTATCTGGTTAGTTCTTGGGTTTAGGAAAAAATAATGACATATTTCACCTTGTTGGTTTGTTCAGCAGCAAATCATAAAGCTTAATTGTCCAAACTCCTTAATCACAAAGATCTGGCTTTTGAATTTTTTTTGGTAGGGTTTTTTTTGCTTATGCTCTTAGCTAATCCTAATGCTGTTAAATCTGCATCCACTCTTTCATTTAAATGTGTTATTTACAAATGCAAATGAATTCAGATTAATATTTTCTTTGTCTAGGCTCCACTCCTAATAAGATATAGCAGGCAACAAGGACCTGGGCAGGGAACCTTCCAGAGCAGATGCACCCCTCTCTGCTTGAGAATTAGCAACTATTAAAAAAAAAAAATCATCTGACTAAAGTGTGGTTGGGCTTTCAGGAAAAGGAGGAGAGTTAGGAGCTGGAAGCATTCCTGGAATGTGCCTTACACCAGGCCCAGTGCTGGTGGTGTGGGGGGCAAGGTGCTGAGCTGCACCCCCAGGGAGATGTGGCAAAGAGAGTTTATATTTGGGGGGAAGGAACTGGTTTGGGCAGCTCTTTCTTGAAGGGAGGTATTGGGAGCACTTGGAACCCTGCAGAGCTGTCCCAGCTGAGAGTGCTTCACAAACGTATGGGGTGTGATTGCTGTTTCAGGGCTCAGAAAAATGCAAGGTATTTCACTCCAGAAGAACACAGTTCTGGCCTGGCACAAACACAGCAATTTGGTTTGGTATGACACATTATGTTTATAACCAGAAATGTCACAGAAAAGACACAGAAGGTATGGACAAGTATAAGGATGTAGTGTATGTGCACATGAGTATTTTTCATTGTCTTCTAGTGTTATTTAAAATCTCTTTTCTATCTCATTTCCCACCCTGCCCACTGTAGGCAAGAAGGTTGATTTTAGAGTGATTTTAGGGAGATGCTTTATCAACCTGTTTTTTGAAGGGTGCTGTAAATGAGATAACTTGGGAGAAATCAAAGGAGAGGGACAAGAGTCACAGAGGGAGAAGGTGGTGGGATGTTTAACTCAGAAGGTGGTCAGCCTGGAAATGAAGGCAGGGGCCACATGAGTCCACGTATTCAAAGCAACGGCTTCCAGTTTACATTTGCAGTTCCCACTGGAAGGATTTTGTATATGAGAGTAGCCTGTGTCCTCTTGCCTTTGTACTCCACAGAGCATGAAGCTGAGCCCGTGCGGCACAGGGACCCAGCCAAATCCCATGAGGTGCCTGGAGGGACCAAACCTCTCCTGGGCTTTGGTTGAGATGGATTGAATGGCTGGGCAGAGTGGGGAGGAAGACCGTACAGAGAGACGGCTAGAGTGATGGGGATATGGGTGGGTCATGTGGGAGAGAGGTTTTGTGGTAGGGACAGGGAGCACGCAGTTGGAAAACTCGCTGAGCTGATGGTTTGCGTGCATTCCCTACCATGGTGGGAGCAGTCAGGGCCCCCTGGGGCTGGGTGAGCAAGCGGTGGTTCAGGAAACCAATGGACATGTTCCACACCCCATACTGATGTGAAAATGGGTAGCAACGTGTTAAACACTCGTCATTCTTTCAGGAGCCTGGCCGAGGAAAGCAGCTAATGGATTCCTTGCCTGCAGTGCAACAGCAAGGGGAGCACATACCCTGCTGTGCTGAGCCTTCCTGTCTGCCAGAGGACTGTCTCTCTTCCCTGGTTGGTTTGTGTGAGCAACCACCACACACCCAGAACTGTATTTGCAAATAATACAGCAGCTATGTTGCTTTCAGAAACTCCTTTAACATTTCAGTTTGAGAATGGATTAGTACTCAGTGACGCTTGAGCACTCAAACAGTCATGAAAGAGTCAGGAAATGTTGTAAATACAGTTACACAAAATTCTTTAGTTATGTGACTCAAAGGAATATTCATTCATTCTACATGTTTAGATGTATTTTTTTGCATTTCCCATCTGCAACAGGAATAATTCTTTTTCTCCAAACACACTGCATTTCCAGAGCTTGTTGGGAAAGCACAGGGTCTCCTGTATCTTTGCAGAACTCCCCACTTCCTGTCACTTCATAGTTTCAAGTGAAATACCAGCCTCATATGAAGAGAAAAAGACCACACAAGACCACATGTTGTTTACTTTGGGCTGATTATTCACATGTTATAAGCAGCCAAGAGAGGAAGAGAGTGTTTTCCCCTAAGTTCTAAAAGCACAATTCCATCAAAGCAATGGTTGTCTTTGCTTTAACAAAATTTGTTCATGTCTGCCAACTGAGATATAAAGGCTTGAATTCGAAAAATACCTCCCCTCTTGTTTATTTTATCATTTGTAAGTAAACCCCCTCTGCCTAGAGTAGGCATTTTTATGTTGCTAAATTTCTTTTCTTTGGTATAATTTTTAAAAATTTATTTGGGGATTTAATTTTGATTCCTTTGATCAGCCTTGTTGCACTGTTGATGAGTGCTCTCTCCCCTGTTTCTGTTCCCCACATGGCACAGGGGCAGTTTCCCATGGGTGGTGTGGGCACAGACGCAGCATGGAATATGGCAGTGATTCCCAGGGGGCTGCACACTTTGTTCAGTTTGATGCCACATGCAGTCCCTGGGTGCACCTGATCTGCAGGGCAGCCACTCACAGCAATGAGAGAAATGTCAGGAGGGCTTCTCCTTGGGCTTTTCCAGGACTCTTGGAACTCTTTCCAAATATCTTTCGTGCAGGACGTATGGGAGGGTTCAGGGGGCTGTTATATCAGTCAAGATCCTGGTAGTGGAGGATTAGATTATTCAAGCTCCATCAGTTGTCCATGCAAGGCTGTATTAGGAGTATTTGTGTTAACTGAAGGAAATAAAGTTTTTCTAACAGTTAAGAGGAAAGAAGTCCTTCCTGTTAGAGCTGGCATGATCCTGCATTGCTTACAACCCATTCTCTACGTTGTGCATTTAGGGACCCTTTCTCTGCACACTCACACTCATGGCTATGAGGACTAATACCAAAGTACTGAAACACAGGAACAGATCTTAGCCTCAGGTTTCAGAAATCACAGCTTCCCACTTTCCCTCTTCTGCCTGGCAGAATCCCTCCCTTTGGAGAGGATGCACGTGCTGTTGCTGCCTCTTTTGTATACTTTCTATCTTCTTTGCTGTACACCTGGGGTTCATCCCATTGATGCTATTTACACTCCAGATTGCTATTTTTTGTTTCCTTTTGTTGTGTTTCCAAAGCAGACTTTTGGAATAAGAATACAAACAGCTATTCTGAGTATTTTATGCTCTAAAAAGTGAATACAATCAACAGATACCAAGATGTAATAGATCAAACTGAAATGCTATCTTAGTTGCTTTGGCTTGAAAGGGAACTGCTGTAGAGAACAGCAGTGATGTAATCTAAGCTGTATTTGAAATCCCATGAAGATTCAGGTCAACAGGGTTGAGAGCTGAAATTAATGGATGTTTGCTGTAACAGCTAAAGTTAAATATGGAGGTTTCACCACCAAGACTCAAAGGGAGTGTTACAAACGCACATGATGCCGAGTGCCTGATGTTGTAGATAAATGAACATCAGAGGGAGAGGGCTCAACATCTGGTATTCATGTAAAAATGAAAATCGCACATGCACTGAAGGTCACAGTGACCTGGGATGTTATGCTGATATGGCTGTGAAACAAGGATGGGCTGCTTCTTTCTTTGTGAACTAATTTTGCAGCACTGGGAGAACTAATAATGAAAAAAAATGTGGGTTGTTCCTCTAAGGCCTTGCAAGAGCTTTCACTTCAGCTGGGCTGGATGTGTGCCACTGTGATAGCACTCTGTTCCTTTCATCTCTGTCCTACACCTACTTCTGGGAGAGGAGAGTGAATCTCCCCTGCATGTGTTTTCTCTCCTTGGGAGGATGGAAGATCACTGTGACACTTGGGTTGTAGTCTTTATTGTATGCTTTATTGTATGCTGTCTACCCTAAAGGGGTAGAATTGTTTTTGTAGTAAATGCCGTGATGACCTCCCTCTCTGTTTCCAATCTCTTTTGAATGCTGTGTTTTCAAGAGCAGTGCTAGAACTTGGTATGAAGTACCGCTTAAGTATTGGCAGGCACTTTAATCTTAAGGCAGAAAAATAGACATAGACCATCCTGGAAGCCAGACAGTTTCTTTGCTTTGTATTAGCAGTTATATTCCTAACACTCACTAAAATCCTACTGGACTCAGTGTGAGCTCTGGGCATGCGTCTGAGGCAGAACTTGCACTGTTAAATGTTGGTGTCTTTACTGCTTCTTGATGTGTGAAAATTAAACCGCCAATGCTGTGGTTTAGGAGGACTAAGCAAGAGCTGTTGTCTTGATTTCAGAGTCTGTGGTTTCCCTAGTGCTTAAATTTTTGTCTGTTTTTCTTCTCAAATTCTTTGAAGTGTGATCAACTTTGAGAACGGTTACAGCTCTGAACCTGGGCAAGAGAAGTCACTGCATGTGTGACCTTTCCCTGCTCATTTCATGAGAAAGGATCCTGCTCCCCTCTTCTCCTTGGCTTCCAAATATAATTTTTTCTAAAAAGCTCAAAGCAAAATGACCATGCCACACTGGACTTCTACGTAGCCAGCAGAACTGAGGAGGAGGAAGAGATTACCTGGGGTGAGACCTGAACTTGCATATGTGGCAACAGGTAATGTGCAGCTGCTCCTACTGAAAAAGGCAGCAGGGTCCCAGCTGATGTGAACCCATCCTAACAAAACGATTCTTGACACAGGGTACAAATACATGCTCTCCTATTTGATCTCTGGTGTGTTTAACTGGACAGCTAGATGTTTATCAGTGTCTCTATAAAATTTCTGTCTTATGTTGGGCAAGAATCTCTTAACTTTTCCAATGATCTTTAATTTATGATCTGTGGTCAGGTGAGGGTTCAAGTTGAGCGCTTGAATGTTTTCAATGGTTTTGTCCCCTTTCTTTCTTGTACTTAATTACTGGCCTTGCTGAATTTCTCTTGTCATGAAAAGCCTTAAAATTAACAAAAAAAAAAACCCCAATCAACCAAAAAAAAAACCCTGAGATCTTCATACTGTGTGCAGAGGAATTTTTCAAAAGCCCTCTAAATATTGATATATATCCCTTTTTCTACAATTTGTAGTTTCAAAGCCTTCCCTAATGAAAGTCAAAACGCTAATTCTGAGCGGATTAGAGACAGAAGCTCAGAGAGAGTGAACGGACCTACATAAGGACCTTTCCATAGTTGGGAGAGCAAGAACTGTCTCTTTGCTGAAGAGACAGAATCGTGTGTTTGGATTTGTCAGTGCATTTCTTCTAAAAAATGCTAGTCACATTTAAAGGCTCTTGTTGGGTTTTTTTTGTTGTTTTTTTGTTTTGTGGCAGCTAGAATTTAGTATGTTGCTTGCTGTTTTGGATCCAAATAGAAGCAAATAATGTTGAACTCAGTTGAGCCATACAGAGCAGCTGAATCCAGAATTTGACTCCAAAAGCAAAATAAGTTTTGAGTTTATTTTGTTTTTAAAGGTAGTGCATCCAACAGATGATTACATCTGGGGGGGGGGGGGGGGGGAAGTAAAGGAAAAAGAAAAAATAAACATATTCAAATCAAGTATCCCTACATTCAGTGTGTCACATCAAAGGAAAAGGGTAAGGTAATGTGAAGTGTAAGTTTCATTTTATTGCGTGGAGATCTATGTTGATAAAATAACTTTGTAACCTGTCTTAGCTACCGGAAAGAGAATTGAGGCTGTGATGACTTTGGACTCAGATTCTCATATCAGCCACTGAAAAGTTTGTATTTTTTTAATGTAATTTCTTGTTATTGCTCTCATGAGAGTTACCTGTTTCCACTCTGTTTCCAGTCAGTCCTAGCTTTCTGAAATTCAGTTTAGAGGTTGAAAAGGAATGCCTCTCCAAAACTCCAAGATTCTCACAACACATGCCTTACAGAAAATGCTAAATTTAGTCTGAACTGTTATTACAGATATCATTGAGGTTTTCTGTTGCATATCATTTCTTAGGATCAGAAACAAACTTGCTTTACAGATCTTTGTTGTGTGGTTGGAGTGCAATTGCACACTCCAGATGTGGCTTCTGTGAAATCTCTTATCACTGCTAGAGTTGAGAGCATAAGTGCAGATGGTCACCTTGGCTGTGAGATGCTGCTAAACCCAGTATTAGCTTTTATTGATTAAAATATTTTTTTGCTTCTCTGTGTGCAGAGAACACCTGAGAAATTTCAAGTTTCATGAATATGGATCTTCTATAAGGTTAAATAAAATTTGAATTAAAGCAAACTAAACTCTGAAGTTGGAGAGAAGGATGATGCAGGCATCTTCTGGAGTTATATTTGCATGTTTTCCCCAGTGATGACTGTAAGGTAACAAGGCAGAGCAGTAGCATTTTACTAAGTTTTTTATAGTTAATAACAGATCAGACCATTACTTCCATTTGGCATCCAGATGGCAACACAGTGTATTATGGATGACACTGAGGAAATTGCCGTCTTCCTCTAGAAATTGCTTGTGTCAAGTTAATGAAGAATGTCATCTATTTCTGCAGTATGAAAAATAAGGGAGAGTGATGGAAAATGACACTGAACCTAGAGCCGTGTGGGAGTGGCTCAGATGCCAGTCCAGCCTTTGTGCTTATGGACACAGTGGTTGTTGCCTTTTTGGGTGGTGATCTGCCAGTGTGTTACCATGCTGTGCCTCCCAGCACAAGAAATTTGTAGGTATTATTAGATTGATTTCACTTAAGTGGCTGAACTGATGAGGCATAGAAGCATTGAGAACACGTAGTAAAGCTCATAAATTTGGTACTGTTAGTACACTTAATTGTGAGGAGGCACGGGGCTTGTGCCACTTCTGCCACTCATTGCCTACTCTGGGAATGAGTGTATTGCTGCTTTTGAACTAGCTCTTATTCCAACACACTCGCAGGCTTCACTGAGTTGCACGGGACTTGAAAGGAGCAGGTGCTGATGTTTGTTTTAGGAGAGGCACTGCCAGTAACTTGGGGGGGCTTTGGCTCAGGTCCTCGGAGAGGTGTGTGTTTTGCAGCAGGACTGAAAGTCAGCATGTACCTCTTGGCATGGCAGGTCCTTAAATGCAAGACCAGATCAGGAGCACAAACATCTATTTTATCATGTCTTTCTTTCTGGTGTTAAAAGCAGCTCCAATTTTACTTTAATTGAAATAATATATGTGAGTGAAATATATTTATCACCTGTTTGATCACCATCAGTTTTCTGTCCTTTGCCAACTGTGGTATCTGGAGGGTTTAAATCAAGAATAAGTCCATACTTGCATGGCTAAACTCTCCCTCCCATTTTCCCCTAGCAGTAAATTACCAAACATTAGTTCCATTAAATGTCCACATCCAGGAAGGAAAAAAAACCCAACTCCTCTATCCTTCCTGTTTCTCTTTTCATTTTATTTTTTTCAGATGATAACTCTAAAAGTGCCCACACTCTGGTACTCTTTAGAGTGATACTCTCAGCAGACACTCCTCAAACAGGCTCAGCTTCCCATAGGAGCTGGCCCTTTAACAATTGTTTGGTGTCTTTAGTTTTATTAACTCACTAACTGGGACAAGAAAGATAAATGCAGCATCAAACCATAGATTATGGCTGTAATGAAGGGTTAGGCGTATATTTTCCATGGCAGCCTGCGGAGTCATCTGGGTCTCTAAGGAGGTTTCATGTTGTCTTCATAATAGATTCTGTCTTTGTTCAGTTTCCTGACAGTCCTCAAATTTTTATTTGGAGAAAGGGCTCACATTGTATGATCCCTTAAGCCATGTTGTGAATTCCTGCCCCATGGGATGCCTCGAGCCTCAACGTTTGCGTCCTTTGGTGACGGAGGCTGCTGCCACAAAAGGCTCTCTAGGAGACAGGGACCTTGAGAAAAAAAATCTGGCATCAACAACTATGTTGTGACCTTTTCATTGTTGGAGTGCCTGGCTGTTGCTCTGCTTTATTGGCCTGAATGTTTTCCAAAGGATGAATATGGAAGGTGGTAGCAACAGCATGAGGATTATTCTTAAATGTTATATCCTTGTTTGGGATGGGTGAAATGAAGAAGAGGAACATGTGAGAGGCATAAGAGATGTGTAAGTGAAATTTCAGGGAAAATTCTCTGAAGCTCAGGGAAAAAACCTGATCTGAAAGGAAGAAAGAAAGAGACATCACAAAAGAAGTAGCTAGTAAGCTTAACTTTAAAAATAAGTTACTTCAAATTAGGCAAGATTTTTGCTGTGATCAATGACTTTACAATATAATTTGCAGCAAATATAATTTTGAAACATGAAACTAAAAGCTCAAGTTTTTAATTTTCTAGGTCTGGTTTTTAGACAAAAACTTATTTTCTACAGGGTACAGCTTGAGAAAGTTGACTTATGGCATCAGTAAGCAAGTGGCATATGTTTTTCATGTGGTTATTCCCCAGTATCTTGCTATCCCTCCTCTTCATGTCTATAGAAGGCTCAGGAATTCCTTGCAGGCCTTTTTAAAGTTAAACTGTTTTTAAGAACCATGGGCTAACAGACGGAGAAGAGATGTTGTCATCAGCTAGCCAAAGTAAACACAGTTGCAAAGAGTTTTCGTCAATAACTCTGCAGAATTACACAATCCAGTCATCTTTCAGTTAAACTTCTGTGGAATTGCATAAGTCTGTGGATGTACCTGGTGCTCCAGTTGGTCTTGGTAATTTGTACAGAGGTTCACCTACGTGAAGAATGCAAGGGTTTGGAGCAAATAAGGGATTCTATTTGCACCTGCAGATGCCTACAGAAGAGCTGGTCTGCCTCTGCTCTGCTGGCTCACTGCTGGGAGCTGTGGTGTGTCCGTGCCTCTGGATGTACCTTTGTGTCCAGGTGAGTGGTGCCACTGATAACAGGAGGCAACAGGACAGGCTTTAAGTGGTCTTGTTCCCAGGACCCAAGATACTTTCAGGGACAGAGAAAAAGGATTTCTCCTTGTGCCAAGCCATTTTTCATTGACCCAGCAATGTGAGGCACTTCCTCACCAGTCTGTGAAAGTCCTGCATGAGAAGGTGTTGCTAAAACCTGATACATTGTCTTTAATTTTTCAACCCCCGGATTTCCAGAGCTGAAGTGGGGGGCAGATATCACATGGAGCTGAGAAAGTTGTGAAGTAAATATTCCCTAAAGTTAACTAGAAAATCCAGAGAGTTGTTCTGGGTCTTGCTTTAGCCTACAGTTGATATGGTCTTGTTGCCTGCTCGGTAATTTGTCGGGAACAGGGAAGAAGAATTCAGACTTGGCAAGCTGGTGCTGCAGACAGATTTTGTCAGATGAAATCCCAGTAGACGTTAGTGCAACATCAACAGCTCCTGAGCTATCACATGGGAATGCGCAGGGAGATAAAACCAACATCCTAAAGGGAGTATCCTGTATTTTAAGGTGCAGAGAAGGGAATCTGGCTAGTGTAATTTTTTTCCTTTCATTCTGGAGTTGTTCAGAGAAATGATGGAAAACGCCAGTTCCAAACACAGATACAATTCTGTCCTTTCTCGAATTCTCCACTAAGTCTAAAGTTGCTTAAGTTCTCTCTCTTGCCTTTTCTTACATGTGAAGAGAGGTTAATCCTATCTGCCTTTACCTCAGAGGGATTGTAAGGGCAGAGTTTGGAAAAGAATTTGCTGTCTATGCAAAGAATCCACAAGTGACTGCAGGGAAAAAAACCCCAGACCTACCATTGGGAAACTCCAGCACCAGCCTACTGCTTTCTGGAAGTGGAGTGTTCTGTTACATAAACATCCTTGAAGCTTTGCAGAAGGGGTGACATTCACATGTGGGGCCTGACTAATTGGGCTTTGTGTGTGAAGAACGGGGATGGAGAGGATAAGGAAATGAAATCCCTAAGGTGCAAGCTGGGCCTCCTTCTTCCCATGGCCTGGACTGTTGCTTACGTGTTGGAAATGGGTCTCAGAGCCTCCTGTACCACGGAGCTGATGACTGGGAACTCTGTGGGCCCTTCGACACAGGCTGCATCCGAACTGTTCCTTTAACATCCCAGTTAAAGGAACATCCAGGGGGCTGGGAGGTCTCCTGCTCAGCCCAGCAGCCTCCAGCAGTCATTCAGAGAGCATCCCTCTGGCCAGGAACTGGTAACATCCCTTAGAACTTAAATCATCGTTAACTCAGTGGCCCTGGCCTCTATTTAGGCATAACATCATGCAGACAGCATTAACTCTTGGCTGCTTCTACTGAGGCAGAAAGGGGCTGCAAACTTCAGGACTTCCAAATTGTTCTCTGGAGGAGTCTGCACCCTTCCACTGATTATGTGGGGAACCCAAATCCCACAGTTGATGGCCAAAGTTAGGTGGCACCAGCACCCCTCCATCCAAAACTCACTCCAGACTCAGGGCCCACACTCTCCCCAGCCCCACAGCTTGCAGCAAAGTGGAGCTGCAGCACAAGTTGAAAGTCACCACTTTGTTCTGCACATACTTTCTAAAGCTTTGTCTCTAGTCCTGACCAAAGAAAATAACTTGTTTCCTCCTCCATCTCTTTGTGGAAGACTGTGTATAGCAGGCATGTAAATAACTTGGTAGTGTCTAATATAAAATTCACATGTGGATTTTTCTATATGTTATGACAAACATAGAATAATGATCTTCAGGTTTTCCATGCTGTGTAGCAGCTCTCAGGGTAAGAGGTCAGATTTAGCAACTGGGATGTTAAAGGAACAGATTCACAAGCTGAAAGATCTAGTGTGGAACTGGTTAGGAAAGAGTAAAATCTGAATTCCCTACTCTTTTTCTTTTCACAGCTGTTAAGAGTTCAGTGGGTTGAACTGCAATCCTTCAAGTTCATCTGTTGACTCCAACACAAAACTATTATAAACTGTGCCTCTAAAACACGTGATGAAACATTTCTTGAGAGCTATTTATTCCAACTGCAGCAGAGGAAAGTTTTCAGAGCACCCGGCATTTGGTAGAGGAAAGGTCTCTTGAGCTTTGCAAAAGGAGGAATTATTTGCATACCGGCGTAAGTTGCTTTTTGATTATTTTTTCCTGCATCACTGAACAAAATAATACTTCTAACTTTCGCCCACCATGGAAACATGATCAAGTAGCACAAAACTATGTTTAAGTGCCTAGTAGGGTCTTTCTATATAGTTTTTTTTCTTTAATCATGTGGATTGGGTGTTTTATAATTCAGCATAGAACTCAAGATAATTTAATATTATATGTTTTCTTTCGTTGAAGGTTTTCTGTATCTGAATAAGAGTTCATTCACTTACAGTAGTAATGCAGAGGTGTAATAGACTGGGAGCTTCAATCAGGTGTGGGGTTTGCAAGCTTACAAGGAGTAATGAAGGGTTTGAGGTAACCTTTTTCCAGATGTTTCTTTTACACCTTTGCTCTGAAGTTTGATCTTACATATCCGTTTACATTCTCCTCCAGGCTTCAGCTGTGGTAAAACACTTTCCATGCTGAAGATGGACCATGCAAATGTGACCCAAGCTATGCTTGATGCTGAATCCCCCAGCACAGAGAAGAACAACAGCAACGAGTACTTTTACATTCTGATCGTCATGTCTTTCTATGGGATCTTCCTGATAGGAATAATGCTTGGCTACATGAAATCCAAAAGAAAAGAGAAGTCATCCCATTTGCTTCTGCTCTATAAAGAGGAGGAGAGAGAATGGGGGGAAGCTGTAAAGCCTCTACCAACCGTAGCAGGACTGAAATCTGTGCAGATCCCCATGATGCTGAACATGCTGCAGGAGAGCATGGTGCCATCCCTGTCCTGTGCCATCTGCTCCATGGAAGGCAGCAGCGTGAGCTCCGAGTCCTCCTCCCCAGACGTTCACTTCACCATCCAGGAGGAAGTGCTGGATACTGAACTAGGGGAAGTGTCAGAAACGCCCCTCAATGAGAGCAGTGAGGGTTCTGTGGAAAACATCCATAAGAACTCCTAGCACTCGCAGGGCTCCCTTGACCAGCTGCCAAAGCGTGAGTGGAGCTCCCACTGAGAACTTGTGGCTCTACTTCTCTGCTCTCCAATGAACTCTGAACAGGTATCTGTGCTCCTGGGCCCAAGCTGTTCCTAAGAGCTGGCAGGACAAGGAAGCAGTGGTACCCAACTCAAAGTGTAACTTGCACATAATTGGGTTGCTTAATTTTAATTTTTCCATTATTATTTCTTACTATGAAAGCTAAGAACATGGTGAATATATATGTATTTTCTAATGAGGTAATTATTACTGGCATGTCTCTGCATATTTCAGAATTCTGTAAATATCTGGGAAATGTTTGGGGAAGTTACCCTCATACAAATGCCTGTTTCTTAAAGAGGATGGGTAATGCTCACTCACACAAAGCTGTGATAGACTAGAAATACTCTTACTGTGTTTTTCTTATGACAAACCACAGCCAACAGCACATTTGCTCAATGAGGTCTTGAAAGCTGAAAACTTGTTGATGCTGTACTTGAAGGGAGATTGCAGCATGGCTGGAGGCTGATTTTAGGTACAGAAAGAATGAAAGACAAAGCAGAAAAAGAGGCACCGAGTTCCTGTGCAGTTTGTAAAGCTTGGCTTCAGACCCATGACACTTATCTATGTCTTTGCTTAAGTTATACCTGTACTGGCCGGGTCAGGTTCACCACCTTCTGCTGCAATCCAGCCTGTGACTGAGCTCCTAACAGGACAGGTGGTTTCGTTTTTTTATTTTTTATTTTTTAAAGATGTGTACGTTTGGTCACTAAAGGCAAAGATCTGTAACTTAAAGGAGATGTTAAAAGATCTTTCTTACCAGCTGTAAGATGTAGAAAGGCTCAAACAGATGCTGCTCTGTTACACCCCCTTGAAAAATAGGTGGAATTCTAAATGAAGTTTAACCTAGCAAGGGTGAGTTCCTGGCCCCACTGAAATTATCAGCTTAGTCAGGGATGGGCACATTTTGTGCTTCTCTGTTGGAGTTAAATTCTCCATTCGAGGTCAGGAAAATTGTACCCATTTACATCTTTAAAGAATCTAGACTTTCTGCTCTATTTAAGCCAGTGTAGCTTAACATTGTGTTACATTTTTTTTTTAATCAGCTCGCATGTGACACATGCATTTCTATAAAGCTATTAGTAACTAGTATTTAAAACCACCACAGACTTCTCCCTCCCCCCAATTTAATGGTACTGTGACATTTTTTAAATGCTCATGAAATTTGTTGCTAAATTATTGCACTTTTGAAAGAAGAAAACTAATATTTCAATCATACCTTATATTTTATAATAACTTATTACAGTGTTTTGATTAGTTTTGAAGCATGAGGGCTAAAGAGCCTGAATCTAAAGCATTGCACAGCAAAATACTTGCAAAATGTCTCCACGTATTTCCTGCACTAAAATAGCTCTGTGATTTATCCACTGGCATTTGAGCTTGAGAGACAGCTTGAAAAACATGGATGCTGAACGGCAGAAACGAACTGAAGCCAGAGTCTGCTGTGCTGCTGCCGCTGGGAGGGGCTCAGAGGGTTAATGTGATGTAGGGATCAGGGATCGCTGTCTCTCTCTAACCACAGCAGAACAAAGGCTCCATTGTGCTCAGAAAGGGCCTGATTCGGGGCAGACTGAAGCCGGTGGGAGTTTTTCCATCGACTTCACTGAACTTTGGATCAGACCATATAAAGCTTTTTGGTAGATTTACTCTGAAAGGGGCTGTTTTAAGTTTGAAAGGAGCCAAATTAAGTTTGGCACTTTGCCTGGAATCACTTGAATCCTGAAACTTTCCAAATGAGACTGACATGCGCAAGTTGTCACATTTTCCATTGCTTTCTCCTTCGTCCTTTACTTTTGGTATAAATGTATTTGTCTCTGTAAAAAACTGATGTATATAATTCCTAACATCGAGTTGTATATAATTGTCTCATGTATTTAAGGTTTATTGTTTCTACTGGCACTAATTTTATTTAAATAAAGAAACACATTTCCTGGAAAAGTCTCCATGTTCGTTCACTACGTCAAATAGATTTCCAGTAACGAGACTGGGCACAATTCCTACAGGATCCTTTTCTTAGTCACTTTTTGAAATGATTCCTTGAGCTTTACGGTACTGCAATATTGTGGGATGACTGCAGGGCTGAACAGGTGCTCCAAATCCACCTTTGGTCCCTGTTGGCTGTTGGGACACTGGGCAGCACGCTCAGGTCGTGAGTGTGTGAAAAGAGGGCCACAGGGATTCCCTTCTGCAAAGACTTGGGGGTGCTGAGGAGGCATTGGGGGAGGCTGGCAAAACTGCTATGGAAACTTGTATTGCTTATTCAGCCTCTGGACAGGTTTGCATTTTGAGTTTTGGGGTTAGTTTTGCATTGTAGCAAATCGTGGGCTGGAGTTGAGGTTATGGACAAGTATCTAACACAGATCTCTGATCCCACTGGATTTCCACTACTTGGCCATGGCACACAGCTGGCTTTGTCACAAGCTTTGACCCTGGGTCTCACTGCTGTTCTGTCATTCCCAGTATTAAGTAGAGAGGAGGTTTTCAGAATTTGCCTCCCTATATAGGGGATAAATATTTAGAGGCAACTTTGCACTCCTCTAAATCTGTTATGTGTACAGACTCACCAGCACTGGTTAAGACCTGCTTGGACAGGGTAATTTGAGATTGTTTCAAAAACCAGATTGCTATAAAGTTATATCTGCTCACTTTCCCACAAAACAGGCTCCCCTGTGCTCTGCTCTCTTCATTCACTCCCTATTAAATAACTCTGGGGCCTGGTCACAAGTTTCTGTGGACCTCAAGCTACCCATCAGCCAGGCTGTGTTTGCCTGCAGCAGTGCAATCTCCCGGGACAGCCGCAGTGTCCTGGGATAGAGGGTCAGTCAGCAATGCTGCATCTTCCCCATTTACCCACGCTGCTGGCTTGGGGTTTCAGTGTTTCCATTGCCACAACAATGAATCAAGAAACTTCTGACAGCACTGGTGATAAGGAGGAAAAACAGAACCAAATGTAAATTACAGCTCTGCTGCATGGATCAAAAAGGTAGCTTATTCCAGGGGTTTCTTGTGTTAAATTGAGCTGCTATAAAGGGAAACACTGCATGCTTTGGGGCCTATTTACACTGAAATGAGCTACTAAACACAAAAAGTGGCTACCTTCTTGCAGACTGTGACAGAGCTATCCTTGGGTTGTGGGGTTAGAGAAAGCACGTGGATAGTTTTGCACGTATTTGCCTTAGCCCCAAGGCATTTGTCTTTGTCCAAATCAGTATCTTGATGACAACAGGGAAAAAAAAAAGCAAACCAGAAAATTTAGATATAAAAGCTAGATGCATGTGCAAGTGAATGCAATGATACCTTGAAGACAGCCCAGTGACCCCAGACTGCCAGGTAGCTATTATTCCAAAATAAAAGAAGTGTTGCTAATCTTCAAAAGATAGAAGAAAAACAAATTGTTCCCATTAATCTTGTTTCAAAATCCTTTTGACTACTAAGGAGTAAAAGGTAATAATTTTTTTTTTCAAAAATGAATGACATTTCCAGTGTGCTTCAGTAACCAAGTCAGATTCAGAGGTAATAGATCTTGGCTTGAAGGCCATGATAATTGACTGTAATTTGACTGAATGGAGGTGATTTTTTTTACAAATGCATTCTTCCTTAAAAGAATGCAGCAGTTAGGCTCCCATTTCTTGGCAGTGCTATACCTCATACATTTGCTGCAGTAGTTAACGCATACCACCTTTGAGAGGAAAGGAGAAGATGGCCACATGTGGCCTGTGTACATGGGCTGGCTCCAGGACCTCCTGTAAGTAGAAGTGCCAGATCTCAAGGTTGCCACATTGGGATCTGTGATAGGGCTTATCCTAAATCCTACCAGTGCATCGTGTTCAGACACACCTGTGAGGTTACTCATTCAACAGACCAAATCTGCTGAATAACTGAAGGCGGAATGCAGAACTCGTCTCTTCCCCAGGCACAGGATCTCCCAAGCTCTCCCATCATGGCTGTGCTCTAGACCAGGGGAGAGTTAACCAGAGAAGGAAGGTTAAAGAGAGAATCTGCATTCCCAGGACCAGAGCACAGGTCACAGATACTGGTAATGCCAGGAGCCTCATGTGCTGCAACTCATTGCAAAACTTCCCTCCTTAGCTTGGCCCTCTCACAGTGGGATCCCTGGATCTGTCCTTTTCTCAGACAAGTGCCCATGCTCACCCAAATAATCAAAACAATTCTCAAAGAGCTGGAAAGGAAAGAAACGGATAAATTCTAACAGTCATTTCTCTTTCTAGGCCCTCAGAGCACAAGGCTGGACAAGGATAGGTGTACCCCTTGAGGACAAGGGGTACACAGGTCCCCAATGAAGACCACGCTTTTATCACAGCCATTTCAACCAAGAGGTTAAACCATCTGCCTTTAATTTTCATCAGAAAATTTCAAAGATGGAAGGAGTCCCCACCACGTGAAAAATGAGCATTCTCAGAGATACTCAAAGTAGGTGCCACACAGAATAGTTGTATGTGCCAGGTGCAACTGTGGCAAAGTTGGAGAAAAAAGAAGAGCAAAGATGCTCTTCTGTGGTTGTTGACTTACCATGGTCACGTTATCATCTTTTTGGAACTTGCTGTCCTAGTGGGAAGATGATTTCTTTCTGAGTTAACAGTTGGATCTAGGAGGCATAAAAGTAAAATTGTTTAGGCTATTGGTTTTCACGGACTGATCATATTTGCCTCTGTGTATTTGGTTGATTTACTTTTGTATTTTTTCCATTTTCACACGCCTCTGCAGTTCCTACTGTGTACAGCCAAAACCAGCTGCACCTTCTTAGTGTATTGACACTTCTGTAACCAGCTCAACTAGGCTAGAAAATGGAAAGTAATCAAAAAATCAATGAACACCAGTTTTTCAAAGTTTAATTTGGTTTGGTTTGGCTTGGGTAGGGTTCTAGTTTAGGTTAGGCCAGGTTAGACTGAGGCTTTTGCCACACAAATAAGTGACTAAAAGAAGATAATAAAGGCAACTGGGTGATCCATTACAGACTATGTTCCCAGCTCTATCCCTCAGTAAATCTGTTCAACTGGCCTGTGCTTCTCTTGATTATCATGCTACTTATATTGCTGTCTGTGAAAATATGAGATGTTTCTGATAGATAATAAATACTTGTGAATTTTAGATGAAAGATACAGTATAAATACAAAGCTCTTCCTCACTTAGGAACAACAAACTTTTTTGCCCTCCTTAACACTACTAGGTGCAACAGTAGCCACTGGCAACAAATGCCAACTTCTAGCACTTGGAATATTTCAGCTCATCCCTCCTCAGGCCCATAAGAAGCCATGTTAAAAAGACTTTTTGCTTCACTGAGAGCTGGAGAGTAGGTCAGTAGTTCTGGGATATGGGAGACTAAATTCAGAAGAGCACACCTTCACTGCCTAAGGGTGATGTGAAGGTAACTACACTGAGAATTTCAGAGTGCTGAGCTCGGATGAAAAGTGAGAAAAGGCAGAAGAGTTATTTGTCCTTGGAGAAGGAACCACAAAATTAAAGAGTTTCCCTGCAGCTTACCTATGAATGGTGGACCTGGAGCAGCCTGTTGTGGGGCTAGCCCTCCCTGGGACAGCTGTGTCTCATCCCAGCAATGAAAACATCATCAACTAAACAGTGCAGGTGAGAGGATGTGAGACATGCAAATAGTTTTGAATTCCACCCTGGCCAATACACAAAAGCTCAGTCTTTCCTCTTCCTCAGGAGGAAATATAAACCGTGCACCTGTAAGGATGTACATCCCTCTTCTCGTTCCTCAGAACAGGAGAAACTGATCAAACAAGGTTTCCCATAAGAGATGAGAGAGGAAGAGAAAAACCAGTGCTGCTACTATTATTTGACAATATGTATGGAGTGGTACAGCAGCAGACAGACTGCCTTGAACATAACACAGGAGAGCCCCAGTGGTGCCTCTTTCAAGGCCTTAATGGAAAACACATCCCATCATTTCCCTTACAAATACCTGATGCTACAAAATGACCCATTGCAATTGCCAGTCCTGTCAGCAGCAGCATCCACCGAGTGCCAGTAATTGCTTTCCAGCCTGCAAGCACTGTGCTGCCACTGTACTGGGAAACAGGGAACACTCCTGACACTTGTAGAAGCACGGAGCAGTGCTGGGACTGTTGAAAGCCCAAGCACCACTGGGACATTTCTCCAGATCTGACCTTCCTCACTCATCACTGTAAGAGCAGCGTGGAAATTCGGGAGATGTGCATCGAGTGCATATGTGTTAATTTTCATCAGCTGCACAGGATTTTACACCAAAGGATGCTGCTGACTTTTGTTACAAGGGTGAGTGTCCCCTAAGAAATGACACTGAGGCCAGTGGATGATGTGATGGTAACACCTACCCATGTTTACTGAGAAACTGTTCATTGTGCCTCCACCAAACGAAACAGCAGCAAGATCCCTGTCACATTCTGTATCTCAGGGTCTATCTGCTCAGTGTTAGAAATAATTAACTTCAGTCATACCTAATTAGCTGCTCTTTGGCCAGGACATGTATCTCGGATGCTCACTGTAAAGATTTTTTTCTCCTATACTCATCAAGAATTCAAGACCAGATTAAAATAATCATGCAGCTCACTTCTGCAGAGAGGTGCAAACGGCTGCTGAAAGGGCTGACCTTCATCGTGCTGCAATGGAAGGAAAAATGCTGCCTTAGAGGTGGCTGCTCAAGGCTTTTATTGCTTCAGGTGATCTATAGGTACTGTACTAACTGTTTGTGTAGACATTTACACACTTCATTATGCATTAGTTTTGTAATAAAACTCATGAAGAACATTCAATAGATCCCAGGATTTCTTCTGTCAGTGAAAAGAATTTTTTCCACAACTTCTCTTCTGTGACCTTTAGTTTGTCTTCTGAAGTACTATCATCAGAACAACGAGAGCATTATATTCATGTGGAAAGAAGAGTACAAAACATTCATATAGAATAGACAGAGCTTTGGGACTAAAAGTGTCCTGTATAGGAATATTTGTGAGATACGTGTGCCAGGGAAGTATCAGAAACCCGGAAGCTGAGAGTAATAGTCCTAGGCTCTCTGAGTCCTTGTACTTATTTATTTATGATGTCTAGACAGACAGTGAATTTTCCCTCATTTTTCTGTCGAGAGCTGTGTCAGTTTGAACTGCGAGAGTCCAATAATTGTACTTATATCTGTATGTGTGTTCTTGATGTGCCTATTTTTTTCTATCATTTTTCTGCAGGACTGTAGCCCATGGAAATTATTTTTTCAGGCCTATCCTTGCCTTCTTTTTCTTTACTGCATAAAAGACATAGCTTAAGGCTCTTAAGTCAGGTTAAACCTAATTTTTTTCTATTCCTTGGCACTTTTTAATGCTGACTGCTACCATCTCTTTTGAGTAGCGCAGTACGTGCTTTCCTACCAGCTACACACACTGACATATGGTTACCATCAATTTTATAGGGGCCTGGAAGCACAAGGGATTGTGTTCATTTATCCTGTTATAAAGTGGGGCACAGAATTCATAACTTCTACTGTGGGTCACCAGTTCAAATGCAAACCCAGGACAGGACTAACCAAGTTTAGTGTGGGGACTTCATGGCTTTTATGCCACTGGCTCTGAGAGACTCGTTCCCTCAGCACACTGAAGGAAGTCATTTGAAGATGAAGAAGAGATATTTTATGCCTTATTCTGCAAAAGCAGCAAGAAGTCTGTAAACTGGGTGATGTGAGTTAGCTGCTGAAGTTGCTGGCTGGTGGGGAATGGCAGATCCCTGTCCCCACCGACCTCCAAGGCAGGCCTAGCAGGGGCAGTGATGATCACTGGCACTCCCCAGCTGGTATCTGCTCACCAAAGCACAGTCCAGCTGGCACCACGCACAACAGACTTCTGGGCCACGAGCATGGGAGCTATAGGGGTCACCAGCCCCTTTGTTATGTTGATAGTGATGTTGGAGGGTGAACCTTCTCCTAAATGGTACACTCAAAGTGGCATCGGGTTGTGGTGAGGGGAGGGACAGGCTTCAGGTAGGATTTGGGGAGATAACCCTGCATGCCCCCCAACCCCTGCAAGCCAGGAATATGTCTTTCAGAAACAATGTCTCTCCCTTTCACTTTTTTTTTTCCTTTTTGTTCCCTCTGGGCTCTGGAAACATGCATTTTATTGCTACACAGCAACTTCCCTGAACTCTATCTGGAAGATTAATGGTTTATTGAAGAACAGGCAGGATTTAGATTGTCATCAAGAGACCCATAAAAGTAAGCATGTAAAAAGTGTTATGGAAACAGAGCGTGGCCCCTTGGAGTTTTCAAGGGTGGAAGCTGGGCTGTACACATGCCCTGCATCCCGCTCCCTCACCCCTTGCTGGGAGCACACGTGGAAGAGCAGTGGGAGTCATTATTTGTGCTGGAAATGAATGAGTCCCTTGCAATGAAATTTATTGTAAATTCACCTTTTCACATGAGCTGGGTTTTTTCCAGGCTAGCTTCTGCTTTGTTGGTGCGCGTGTGCATCTTGTACGTCACTGGGAACACATTAATGACCATCAGGAACATTTCTTTTGGAATCCTCACAGATATCCCTTGTGATCCAATTTGAAGCACTGCCTGGAAAATGATTAACTCCTCTCTTTGGTCTATAAGGGATTACATGAATGTGCTCCACTGCTTCGGGCCACAGCCAGCTCATTCCTGTAGACATCCTCATGCTCCTCTCCAGGGACCTGTGCTTTTAGGGAGTCCTGCACGTAAGCTATTGTTGCATCTGAAGGCCAAACTGTTCCATTTAAGCATGGGTCCATAAAAGTGACTGTGCTGCCAAGCCCCATGGAAAGACCAGGCTGCAAGCTTCCAGCTGATCTGTGACACAGTGGAAACAGCACCCTGCTCTAACATCAGCTACGGCCCTCAGCCTTTTTTACCTCTAATCTTTTTCACAAGATTCATCAGTGGTGATATATTCTGTGTGTGGGAATAATGGCTTCATGAGTATGCCAAGCATTGTGAGGTGACAGTGCAGCTAACATGGACGGTTACTGTGACCATCCTCCTGATTACTGAAAATTGGCTGAAGTTGCCTCTCTCTCCATGCTAGCACAGGACCTCCATGTTACAGCCCAGACAGAGATGAACAGGGAATGCTGGAGCTGTAATACCACAGCTGGCATAGGGAATGGGTTTCTTTGGTGAAGGTTAAAGAAAGCAGCTCTGAAGATTTTTTAGGACAGCTCATCCTCACACACATCATCATTTGCTCCATTAGCTTTGATCCAACATCTTCCCCCAGTACTTCAGTTTCCATGGGCTCCCCTGCCCTCCTCAGCACCATGGGTCACTTTCTGTATATCATAGTAGAAGTAGAAATAAAATTAAAGTAGTGAAATAAATCCTGGTTTTTTAGCTTTGCAATTTCTTCTCAGCCCAGGAAAGGCGCAGGTTTGCTCTTGGATCCTCACACCAGCAGGGTTCCCCTATAAATTGCCCCAAAAGAGTTCCAGTAGCCCAGGACCCTCTAGATTTTCAGGCATGTCACTGGGGTCTATTCCCTCTGAATCTCTTGGGTTTTTGGTCCAATTCACACCAGATTCCTCACCTTAAGTCACAGATGTCCCTGAGGGCTGGTTAATCTGCAGTCTGCTTTTAACCTGCCTTTCATAGATGCTTGTTTTGGCATTTCTCTCCCCACTGTGCCCTGGATTAGTTGGACAGGAAACAGGCTGACCTGAGACAGAGCTCTGACCCACATGGGGCAAGCTGGGACCTGGGGTGCCCCAACTCCCCCTTCCACCTGCTGTGGGGGTTGAGTCTGTCGGGGTGATAAAAACCATTGCAGAGATGGGGCAGACATGAGCTATGGCCACACAGACAATTGCCTTTCCACAGTGTTTCTGTGCAGCCCTCAGGCCATTTTGTTTATGTGCGTGGAACAACTGGAAGTTATTGAAAAAAAGCCTCTTAATTACACTGATAGACTCTCAGAAGAAACTTTCAGATGATAAAAGCCTTGAATTGAGGAGAATTCCTGCCTCCAAGCAAGGGCAGCAAGTGGTGTGTAGCTCAGTGAGGGGCTGAGAGCGCTGCAGAGGGCTCTCAGCCCCCATGGGGCGTCTCTGAGAGGTCTCTGTAGGGTGCAGCCCAAGCCAGTGTTTTTTCAGTCCCACAGCAGCCCCACAAGGGATCTCATATGGGTTTCTGTGAGGTGCACCCCAAGCCTCTGCTCTTTGAGTCCCGTAGAAGCCCCACGCCTCCATCTGAGGCCATTTGCTGTGGGGGAGCCTGGGAACAGTGGTGGCTCAAGGTGATGGCAAAGGGCAGGGGCAGAGGCCTCCCCATGGGGCTGAGGGTGGATGGCCCTATCCTGGTCCATCAGCACCAGGCTAACCAGAAGAATAACAAACCCTGTGATTTCCTCCTTAATCACACGTCTCAGGTGCTGCTGCTCACAGCTTTATGTTTTTTCATCCCCCAAGGCCTGTAATTAGTCCCCAGCAGCCACATCAAGATACACTTTATGGTTTAATTACACATCCCAGTCTGAGTAATGTCTCTGGCTGCTCAGCCTGTCAGGCCCCATTAGCTGAGAGCATCCACCTCCCAGTGCTGAGCAGCCTGGTGAGAACGTGCCAAGCTTACACAATGAGTTTTTTTATCTTTGCTGCATCTTTAATGCAGACTGCTCTGACATCTCCTCATCCTTTGCAGAGCTTCCTTGTGAAGGTCCAAAATGAGTGTGAAGAGATTCAGTGAATGCAGTTCCTGGGACTGGACTGTGCCCATGGAGGGGGAAGAGAGACATGGTCAGTCCTTTGTGGTGGTGGTGGTGACCACAGCTGCAGTCTCAATCACAGGGTAATCAGAAAGCATTTGCTCTCCACAGGCTGAGGTCTGCTCTAGATTTGCTCTAGATATTTGCAAAACGTCTAATTAGCTGCCCTTTCATTTTGCTTTTTATCTGAGGTTGATACCGTGTCACCCACTTTTCTCAGGAGTTTTAATATTTCCAGTGACTTATGAAAAGGGCAGTTCTGTCAGGCATTTTGTGACCTTTAACTTGGGAGAATGTTGTTCTTGAGGATGATTGTGGCCATTTTGTCTGCTGTGTTCCTCATAGTGATAATTTTGTGATGATGGTCACTCCTGAAAACCAGACTGTGGCTTTCTAAGTGTGAACTAAGGAATCCCATGGTGAGTTCCTTTCTACCTGAGCTGTATACAAAGAAAATCTTGTTTGTTATTTAATGCCTATAGTGAGGGACCTCAAATGAGCCAACTGGCCTGCAAAGTCAGGAGGGAAAAAATCTGGTGAATGGTAAGCTTGTTAGGAAAAGGGTGTTTAGGTCATCTCAAAACTATTTATGAATTCAGGTCAAATTTTCTAAGTAGTTACTCCTGGGATTTCTTTGGGGTTTTTTTTGTTTGTTTGTTTGTTTTGGGGTTTTTTTTTTGGTTTTTTTTTTCTGGGAGTGGATTTATTTTTCCCTTTTCTAAACTCAGGGGTTAATGCATTTGCCCAGAAACTGGGAATCCCTCATACAGTTTCAGTCCATGCTTGGGTGGAGCTGCATAATCCATTCCCATTGAATTACCAGCACTTTTGAGTATGTTAGGAAGAAAGGGCAGTACACCCACAGTGTGTCCCACTGGACTTGTGTCCCTACAGGATAAAACATGTATTTCCTGAGCCAGAAAGAAATTACAAATGCTCCCTAGTATGGTGGTTAGCAAACACACAAAGGCAAGAATATATTGGATTTCTGCTATACAATCCACTCTGACTATAACTTGTATAAAATTGTACAAGAACATCAAGACACTGTGAGACTTGGTTATCCTGTAGCCTGGCAGCCATAGTGCTGCCATAAGAGATTTGGATCCTCTCAGGACATAGGTAGAAATCAGTCTGGATCTACCACTTCTTGGATTTAATCAGGGAATTAAATATCCTATCATTTCTTTTGCTGTTTAAGAAGCAAATGCTTTGTTGAAACAACTGTGTTTTAAGTCAAAGCCATGTTGATTTAGTTTTTAGTGAGGAAACATCAACTTCCTTAAATTTGTAAATCATCTTTTTGACTAAAAGCTGTTATCCACATGAATCTGTCAAATCGGGGCCTTGTTTGCCAGCTGCTAAAGGAGGGGATAAAAAAAAAAGCAACTCAGCTCACAGAGCTTGCAGGCTGGGAGAGGTGATGGGTAAACAGAGAACTGAGACAAAGCAATCTGGCACGTGTTTTGGGTGTCGTAAGTCAGGTAGACAATGGATATAGGTAGGTCTTTCGGCAACTGTGTTGATATTTAAAAACAACCTGAAAGAGATAATTGGATCTCACTAACTGCTTCAGTGTGCTTGTTAAAGGTGCTGCTATCTGCAAGAGATTTTCTAGTGCAATCATAAGGGGAACATTCAGCTCATGAGACAGAAAGAACCATCTGACCTCTTTTCTCCTCAGCCTGTCCTGAACATAGAAGAAAAAGTGGAGATAGACTGACATTTATTTTTCTGAGAAGAAACCAGCCTGTCTTTAAATTTTTCTTTGGGTTTTTCCATCAGATTTTATAAATGACATGTTGTTTTACAGCATCCTTAACTGGAAACAGACCTTAGATTTTGATGAGAATATGTCCTGTCTTTTTCTTAGTAGCTGCTAGTACTGGGGAAGGTGCAGTGGGCAGAATGTCAGGGGGAAAATCCTACGAAACAACAACAGGCTTTTGGATCATTTCAGGACAACTCACAACATTTTCTGCAGTTTTTCTCATTTCCTCATATATCTGTTTTCACTGGGAAAAATAAGATTCCTTTCAGGGTCAGAAAGGATGAAAATACTGGGCATAACCTTTAAGAAACTTGAATTTCAGCTGCATCTTCTACAGCTTTTTCTAGTTAGCTAATGGGCCAGTTTGTAGTGCTGCAGTAACATCTCAGTGTTGGTACCTTTCTCCGCTGTCCAATCTGATCCATGCAGCAAACAGCTGAGAATTCACCTCATGGCAGGTGTTGCAGACACTGAATAGAAACTTCACAAGCATATTTTAAGAGGACTCTTGCATTCCTGTAGTATCTGGCTGCACAATATCATACTGGGGAGAAGAGAGTGGCCCAGAGGGTGGAGGTGAAGCAAACAGGACACTGTATGGTGGGTCATTTAACAGCTCTGTACCTGACACAAACAGTTCACTGAGATACTGAGATGGTCCAGAACTCATGAGTTTGGATATTTTGCATATGATTGTCTTCGAGGAAAGTATCAAGCAGTTTTAGTGTTAATGGAAGTAGCAGGTGCCTAATCGCTCTCTGTGTGCCTGAATTTTGTGCAGTAATTGGTATTTAGTGTTTGCTTCCTCAGATTTGCTGCAGGTTAATGCCCAGCCATTGAGCTTTAATTCCTGTGTAGGATGTGCTGATGTTTGAAGGGAAATGTGCAATATTCTGGCTTTGCATCTGTAAATGAATGCACAGCTTTCCTTGGTTGCTGATTGACAGAGAGTGCAGGAGCCAGCATAATCAGCAGTTCCAGGATTTATCTGTAAACAAATATTGACAAGAGAAAAGCAGCAGAGCAGCACCTTGCACAGGATATAACTCTCATCCATTCAGTGAGTAAGTACACAGGATTTGCCTTATGAGCTGCCAGACCATGGACAGTCTCCAATCCCATGGCACTGCAGAGGTATCAAAGTTCACTAAATGCATTTACCTGCTAGCACTATGAGGCCAATATTCCTGTCTTAATAAAAGTACAAACCCTGTTGGACAAGTCATTTACAGCTCCATCACAGAGACTGCACAAAATTTATTTATTCTTTTTTGATTCAAGAGAAGCCTGGAATAACAAGATAGTCAAAGGGGAATTTTAATGAGACTGACCTCAGCAGAAGAGTTTAACAAAAGCACATGGCTCAGACACAATACCAACAGGTCGCATCCTTTACTTTTTTCCCCTAGGGGCCACAGCTGCTTTTCTCCTTCCAGGACCCTAGGACCACCAGTCCCTGCACAGCTCTGGGGCAGGCTGTGGGTGCTGGGCTCAGGTCCTGGGACAGCCCAGGGCTACTGAGGGACTTGTCCTTGCAGTCTGCTCTGGGACTGGTGTGCCAAACCTAGGCTGCAAAGGAGCTCCTGGGCCATGAAGGCAGGTGTGGGTGAGGCCAATCGGGGTAATAAAGCTTATTAGTGTCCTCAGGGCTTTGAGCTCCTCTCCTACAGCTCTCTTGTTTGCTCTCAGAAGATGAAAAGCACTAAGGTCTTAATTTAGGGACTGCTTCTGTGACTGGAAGGTGTAGTTTTGGTTTTTTCCTCTAGCCCACATTTGTGATTTAAAAAATAATTTTATTTTATGTGACAATGGAATATATTTGCAGTAAGAAAGCAGTCAGGATCTTCTGGTGGAGGAATTTGTAAGTATGGTGAGATCTGTTGTGGTACCTTAGCATGTAATAACTGACCTCTGTGGGGCAAGAACTTTTCCAATTCACAGTCCTGCTCTGTTTTAGGGAGGTTTGTCTGTAGACGCCTTTGACACATCAGGAAAATGTGCACTCCATCTTGTGAGTTGCTCAGAGGGGGTGAAAGGGGTCAGGCAGGTAGCTTGTTAAAGGTGGGTCAAGTCTAGGAGGTCATGGAGCTTCAATTCTGCTGGTTTGCCTGGGGTGGCTGGGAAGATTCTGGTGTTTTGCATGGCAATGAGTTCTTTTTGCTGCAAAGCCAGGGTTTGAAAGCTGAGATATGAGTCACCACATTCGAATGTTGCCTTCAGTCGTTAGTCCCACATACTTGCTGAGTGACCCAGACCCAGTGTGTGGGTGGGTTCTGTGGTGTGTGTCCCCAGCTGTGCCCAGTTCACAGCATGTGAGCACACAGGATGCTTTGCACTGAGAGCCTGCTGTTTCTGCAACAATAGCTCCTGCTTTTGAGCCTTGTGACTCACTGCTTCAGTCCTTGGTTTGGCTAACACCTTCCGTGGTGGTGCTCTCACATCGCTGAGGTTTGCTCCAGCTGAGTGGTGAAGTGCAGGGAATGACGGAGCAGGAGGTAGACTTGCAGATACCACAACACAGGCACAATAACCCTGCTGCCACAACTACGCTAGGCTAGGTCTGGCTTTCAGAAACTGAAGATGAACCTTAATGTGGAGGATTTCCTGTGATTTGTTTGGTTGGTTTTTATGTGGGTTTTTTTTCCCTGCAAAGCCAGAAAGGTGTGCAAACTCATTGACAAGAGTTCCCTTTCACTGACAGACCCTGCTATCATCATTAAACCTGGGCAGAAGGTTTGTGGATAATTATTTCAAAGCTCTTTAAAACACAATTAAATGTTCTAAGCAGAAGAGTCAGTGAGGGTGTTACAGCTGGATTTCAGATACATCCATTATATATCCATTTGTACATGCAGGTGCGTGCACTCCTCTGTGTGTGTGGTCCTGTGGTGCAAGAACAAAACCTCTGACAGCAAGGAGGGCTACATCAAACAGCTGACAGGGTGATCTGAGTACCAGGGTGGCAATTTCAGTATGCTGTTCTGTTCTGATGTTTCATGTGGAACTTCAACACCTGTGAGAAGGCTGACTCTGTCCGAGAGCACAAGTTCCTTGAGTCCTATTTCATCCTGGCTTTGTAAGGCTTTGGAGGCAAAAGTCTTCTGGAGCACAGTGAGAGAACCCTGAGATGTGGCAAACTGAAGGTGGAAAGAATGAATGTTTTTATTTTTGAGTGTCTGTTCCTTGGAAGCTATGGAGCATATTAATGGGTCCTTCCTCTTGCCTTCTTCCCAAGCTTTGTGTCACTCTCAGCCTCATGGCAGCAGCTGCCACCTGGAACTTAAAGGAAAAATTGCAGAGAGTGGTTATCACCAGTGGATTGGGCTTTGGGCACTGCTTTTATAAAACCTATGGGAAAAGTTGCCTGGAAAAAAACTGCCAAAGTGTAATTATTGCCTGGGGTCTGCCTGTGAAAAGTGATGTGAAGGCAAGCTCAGATCTCAGAATCAAACAAATTACTGACAGAAGAGGGTCAAGGAAATGCGAAAATTTGCTAAAAATTCTCAAAGATATTTTTAAAATCAGAAGTTAGGAAAATGGCAAATTCTGCTCAAAGTTCATATTGTCTTGTTTTTTATTTGTTGTTCACGTTGCCATGGCAGCAGAGCAGTCTGTGGAGGTAAAAGGAATACTCTGTACTGCCCTTGCCTCTGAGAGCAAGCACTGTGCCATTGCCTTGAGTCCCTGCAGGCAGGGCAGCTGCTGTTTCATGCAGGTGTAAGCTGGCATCAAGGTGTGCTAGACATGATTCCATAAATTGCTGCTCTTGTCCCCTCCCTGTTCCCTGTGCCTTTCTGTGTAATGGCAGCACAGCCCTGGTTGGCATTTTTCTTTCTCCCTGAAGTGGGATCTGCCATCAGGACTTTGCAGTCTGGAAACTACTCATCCTATGCAGGTCTTGGTGCTCCACCTGACTTCTATTCACAGTTTTCTCTCATTTTCAGGTACTGCATCATTTTTGAGCATAATCCCACTTTCTTAGAGGCACATTCTCTGTTTTTATTCTTGTAATCAGAGCTTTATTAAGGTTTGAAATTATCAAACTAACCACTGTGTTCTCTTGCTGAGAAAGGTGTTGAACAACATCTGTCAGGATGCTGTGAGACTATTCTGTGCAAGCACTATCCTGTGCTCCCTTGCTTTTATTTCTTTCTGTATATATCTATTCTAGGGTATTCTTGGAGATACTGTGCTAGATGGCTTTTCTGGTCTATTGGGTAATGGCCATTATTATCTTCCCAAGCTTTACACACATACCTTGCCTAGGGGAAAAATAACTACTTACACAGAAGAAGATTATTAAAATATTTACAAAATTGTAACAAGATATTGCGTTACTGATGTTGTAAGCTGCTAAAATCTCTTGGATAATCATAGTGTGATTATCACACTTAGACTTTAAAGGCATTATTCTCTGCTAATGCAGTTTGCATCCTTTTACTCTGCAAAAGTTGAAGACGACATTTATTCTTCCTGTTGTACAGCTAAACTGAGCAGAACTTCGCAGCTGAAATCCTTGAGCTGATGTGCGTGGAAATGCAGAATGATAACAGTTTGAGCCACTCTCAGAAAGGCTGCAGGTTCAGCAGATGTGAGGCAGTAAAACTGTATCTCCATGAGAAGAAAGTAGCTTATGCAAACACTGCTTGTATCTGCCAGAGGCTTGCAAGCTGTTACTGGCTTTGCAACTGAATAATTATGTGAGTAAACCATGACTTCCAAACAGTTTGGTCTTTCACAGGTGTACAGAAAGGAAGGTGCAGTCAAACACAGGTCATGGGGAGAAAAGAATATCGTCACACTTGTAGTGAAAGCAGATAGTCTGTGATACTGCTGGAATTTAGCCCACTTGTAGGCCTGTGTATAAGGGGGTTTTAGATAGAGACCTTGGGTGCCTTGGCTTGGGAACCTGTCTCTTTGCTATGAAGGAAAGTTATATCACTTCAGCCAAAACCTTCAGTTCTTCTTAAGGACAGAATTTAAAGAATTTTGGCTCCACAAAGGCTCTGAAATTGCTGTTCAGGTTATTTTTAGAAAATTTTGGCTTTCTCATACTACCACAGCAATGAGTGCTGCTAAAATCTGCCCTTGGGCACAACTTTCATGTGTCTGGGTCTGTTTGCCAAGTGCTTGGTGGGTCCTGGCATCACTGCAGACCATGGCATGCTGAGGCAGGCTCTGTGTGAGCCTCTGAGAAGGCTCTCAGTTGAGCAGTGGGTCTGCATTTAGGTGTCTATTACCTCTCCAAACTCTGGATAACTCTAATAGTTCATTGATCTGTGGGTATAAATGGTTTCAAACAAGCAGAATGCACTGACTGTGCATTGTGTAAGCACAAGGCAGAATTGGGGAAGGGCTTCTCAAAGTGGTGTATCTGCTAATAGTAACCTAAGGCTTATGTTGTAGGTCCCTGGTGTACTGGTTTAATACCTCTGAACTTGCCCCAAAGCCAGTGTGTGTGAAATTGCTGTGACCGTGTGCAGCAGTCCTGAAGAATTCCATTTGCTGGGGCTGATGACAGCAGCTCCAACAGTTACATGCTCTGGCAGAGACCAAGGCTGCCTGTTCTTGTGGGGTGGGGTCACTGTGCCTGAGGAGCAAAGCAGATGCTTCAGACACCCAGGGCTCCCTGGAGCACATCGGGCTTGCCGCACACACAGCGAAAGGACCTTTCTGACTTGTCAGGGGTGTGACTGTGGATATCCCATATGCTCTTAAGATGTCTCGAGTGTTCTCTATAAATGAGTGGTATTGAGAGACCAGACCTGTTAAATGTAAGGACAATGCTGAGAGAGCGATTCTCTTCTTGTTGCCTGGTGCTTTGCTTTCTCCAGTGCCAGGGAACACTAACATGCATTTTCTTCAGTCCTATCAGACCTTATAAACTGATTTCTAATCTTAAAACTCCAGCTTAATCCCAAAGCACTCTAAATTTGAATTCCAGTCTGTTAAACCTACTTAAGGTTTCTACCATTTCTTCTCTGACAGTGCAAAATCTTCCAGTTCATTTCATTCTTAATAATGACCCACATGGCCTAATCATGCAGTCACAGAGTAGATTATGCATATATAGACTCTACATCCTTCCAACATGTGTGGTGTGATTTGTGTGTCCTGAGACAAAGCTGCACCTGCTGTATTTTATGGACAGATTTTAAAGATTCTTGTAGTTCATACCTATCTGACTTTCTTAGCTGAGCAGAAAGTCTGAGTAAAAATAACTCAAAACCCCTAGTAGCTTTATCTTTCAGAGTGGATAAGAGCAGTGTGTTAAAAGTGTGTAGAAGCAGTGCTATCTTATTTCATTGGCATGGATGATGCTTTTAGGATTGTTAATTCCTGCTGCCTTTTACCATTGAAACATCTCTGAAAATGTTTTCCTTTCTTTATTCTATTGTCTTGTGACTCAGAGATTTGGTTAAATATCTAAAGAAAACATATAGATCACCTAATTCAATCATGATTGGATTGTAGATATTTAAATGTCTTAGCTATAAAGAATTCAACAGAAATTGAGAGCACTAATGTATTTGAAGGTCTGAGTCTTGGTGCTAATGAAAAGAGCTGGCTGATGTGGTTTTTTGATTTTTGGAATTCGGTGGGGTTTTTTATCTACAGGTAAGAATGGAAAGGTATTTTAAGTTTTCCCTCGCTCACAGTTCCTGACCCGACCACTGATTTCCCAAGGGAGGGATAGGGATATGCATTGTACATGTTATGGGAATGCACATTGCTGAAACAATGACTTGATCACCCATTCAGTGCCAGCTGGTCCCTGCAGAGCTGTGGGGTGGCAGCTCTTCATTGTTATGCTCAGAGTCGAATTTGAGCTTCCTGCTCACCAGGGCTGGGACATGAGAAGGACCAAGCCTGGTTGGGTTGTTGCACTCTGTACTCCCCATTGCTATCTTTTTCAGCCCTGCTGATGGAGGAGAGGGATTTGGCTTGCAGGTGGGATGTTGGCTAGTGCTGAGTTGCTGTAGCTTTAGCTCTGGGTTTTGTGAAACCTCATATGAAGCAATTTAGTTGGGGCTCTAGGTTTTAGAAACCCACTGGGAAAGACAGTGGGAGTGTATGAATTAAGGGAGGAATGGTCCTTCTTAAGCAGAAGCAATGTAGATAGAAACTGCATCAGGCTGAGGATGGTAAACACTTTTAGAACATGTACATGCCTGATAGGATGGGATATTCAGTGATATTCATGTTCAAAAGATCTTATTTCTTCTCATGAACTGTCTGGTGTCCTTTCCCTTGGAGCTCTTGGTGTTCACTGTCTGAATTGATGATATGGGTAAGATCAAATTCAACCTGACAAAATAAGTCAGAGGATGTGAAATCTTCCCTTTTTCCCTCTCTCCTGTGAGCAAACAAATGTCATTTCACCCAAGTGAAAATTTGGTCTCAAGAGGGTTCAGACTTTTAGATTTAGTGAAATTATGTGGTTTTCTACACATGGAGATAGTTTTGGGGGTTGTTTGTGTGGAGATTATGTTTTGCTTTTCTTGCATGGATCTGCTTGTGATCCTTAAGGTGATATATTAAGAAGGGATAATTCAGTCCTCGCAACACGTTCTTTCCTGCCCTTCCTGTCACCTTCCTCTAAAACACCAGGTCATGGGATCAGGCAGAGGGGCAGTACTTGAAAGGGGTTTTGCTTTGTGCAGGGATCCTATGATGTTAGGAGAACAAGCATGTAGGTTAAGAGATTAATCCCACTTGTCTTTTTGGCTTCTAGATAATTAAATATGATCTGTTAGCTAGGCTGTCCTTATTGTTCTTGTTGTAGACTCGTATAAAGACAGAGCTAAGGGTCATGCCTGTCCAGCAGAGGTGTGATAGCTGCCAGAGTAACTAACTAAAGCATCAGTTTTAGTAAGTGTCTAAACCATCAGCTAAATGGCAGCAACATCACCAAGCTGGAGTGTGAAACTGGAGGATCTTTTGGGAAAACAGGAGCTGTAACAGGAACATTTCATCAATAAAGACTGCAATAAGCATAATTCTTACTCTGTTTGGGCTGGTTCTTTCTAACCAAAACTTATGACTAAGCTAAAGAAACAATCTTGAGATGTGATTGTGAGCAGAAGGAACTTAAATGTGAAGTAGAGGGAGGTGGAAAAAATGAGGCCAAGGAAAAGAAGGGTGCCTGTGGGAACAGCTTAATTTATTATTTTTTTCTCTTTTCTCGAATAACCTTCATTATATAACCTCAAGAAACTTTGCTTTCATATTATAAGACCTAGATACATAAGCCTAAACCTGAAAACATGTGGTCTTTGGCTTTGCTAACAACCTTTTACAAAACAAAAAGAGCCCGGAGGACAAAGCACTTCGTTGTTTGCTTATCTTTGGAAGGTATTCATTCAGTCTTGATGTTCTTACTCTCCCTAGCCTCGAGTAATGTGATCCTAGGAGGTATTGCTTACAGCTAAATGTAATGTTTAGTCTTCAGACTTTTATAGCACACAGAACTAGCAAAAAATTTTGCCAGACAGCTTGGAAATTTCCTGTGGTGAGTTATAAATGGTGTCAGCATTAATGTTGGTGTGGGAGAAGGGAAGGATCTCTGACTCTTTCCAAATTTGGCATTTACACTTCTAAGGTAAATTTTGTATCCTAATTGCATAATACATCACCGTGGCACCCAGCCCTTTCTGAGGATCCTTTTCTGTGGGGCAATCTCCACTCTTTCGTGTGTGTGCTGGTGCGACTTGCTCTAACTGACTTGAAATATTTCTTAGAGAGGTGTTGCGATGTCAGAAGTTTTTGGAACAAATCCATAAAAATGAGTAGTAATAAATTGTCAAGGCTGAATGGTGTAGCCTGGGTGTTTTGAAGGTAGTCAGATAGAAATTACTGAGCTGGTAACTGTGGTGCATAATATATGAGTTAAATTAGCTTTGGTACCAAAGGAATAACAGATGGCAAATTGATGCTGATTCTTAAGGGAATCTGGGAATATTAAGTTGTGTAAGGATGACTTGCTACAGGAGAAAACTATTAAGCAATTATAATAAACAATAGAATTAATAGTCATATAGATATGCTGAAGAGGAGAGATTCACACGAAGAAGCCATGCCTCACATCTATGATGTTTTTGTAAGGACTCAATAATTAAGGGACTAATTCTCCATATGGCTTATGTTAGAGTACTAGGACTTCTTAAAAATCCCAACCAAACAAAAACATAAAACCCAAAACAAGCAAAAAACCTCAAAACACACACTCATAATTCTTCACAGAGATTGAGTTGGGAGTAAAGCACTGGTTTTCTGCAGTAGTTGGCAATAATAAAAAAGGCAGAAAAATAAAATTAGGAAAAATATGAGGAAAATAAAAGACAAAGTATCTTCATAGCTTGTTCTTGTCTCGCTTAGTCTGTGCGGTTTTGGACTTCTGACAGTGTTCAGAAGTTTCTGTGAAGATGTAGGAAGTGGTGACATTTCCTTAAACTTGGAAGATATGATGTGAGGTAGAGGGTGGGAAAGGCAGACCATGGCAGTTCATAAGCTCAGAGATATGGAAAAGGTGACTAGAGAAGGCATATTCAATATTTCTCATGACACAGGGTCTATAAGTACATAGTGAAATAAGCAGCTGACAAGTTTAAGACAAACAAAACCCCCCTTACTTTTCTTTCCGTAGAAACATAATTAAATGATGGCATGCCTTGCCACAGGATGTTTTGAAGGCCAAATGTTTCAAACCATTATTACACAAACCAATGGAAGAAAAAATTCCACAAAAGGCTCCTGAACAGTAGATACAGTCTCTGGTTGAGGAAGTTCAGAGCTGGGAGGATACACTAGGGAAATATTATTGTATACTTGTGCTACTTTCTTTCCCCAGCTGCTGCGGGGGAAAAAGCAGCAGATTAGAGGGATCTTTGACCTGACCCTGTACGTGTAGTGTTGCTGGGGAATCTCCCTGGTATATTCCAAGGAAACATCTGTCCTCCTCCAGCTTTCTGCCCTGTGAAAGTCTGGCTCCTGCAGATGTATGTAAAGCCAAGCCAATAAAAGCCATTTTCAGTGTCCTCTGCCAGGCCTCCTCACACATCAGGACGAAGAAGGCAGCTCATCTTGCCTCTTGGTTTCTTAATACAGTGAATAAACTAAGCTTGGTGGGGTTTCTGTTGGTCCAGTGGTTGCACAGCCAACCTGTTTCCTTCCCAGCTTGCTCCTGCAGCCTGTTTTATGTTGCCAGATGAATTTTCCATTTATGTATCCCCAAACTGCAGATTGTCTGAGACATACATCCTGGGTGTGAGGCTCAGCACAACAAAATTGCCAGAAGTTTACCATCTGTCTCAATAATAAAATTAAGCTAACAGCTGAAGGGCATGCGAGATATTTCAGTTGTTGATGCTGCTGCTGTTTTATCCACTGTCATTTAAAAGGGAGATTTTTGTGGGTGGTTGAGGGTGGGTTTGTTTTCTTTTGGTGGGGGGTTTTTTGTTTGTTTGATGGTTGGTTTGGGGTTTTTTATAAAAGGGACTTTAGCACCCACATTTCTGAAACAGCTGAAAGAAGTTTTCTCAGACCTTTCAGAAAAAAAATCCACTTTGATACCAAAAAATGGAAAATTTCAGAAAAAAAATTGTTTGAACAGACTTAAGCATGAGTGAACACAGGGATTTTGAAACCTCCATATGGTAATTTTTTTTAATATATTTGATAGTAGCATGCAACACTGAGGGGACTTCTGAGAGTCCATTACTTTTCCTGTTTTCATACACATTAGTGATGATTAACTATGCAGATTCATTGAGGCAGGTGACTATTAGACTGCTTTTTGTCCCAACTTTTGAGGAAATTAAGTTTTATTTCCTGTGTGCTATTCCTAAAAAGACCTAAAAATATTCAAATATTCCAGCTTTGAACTAAAAAATCCAAGCTGAGTAATTGGATACCATATGGAAAATGTTTAAGTTGGTAGCTTAACATTCATCTGTGCTGTGGTTAGACACTTAGTGAACAGCTGTGGAAGTAAAAAACAGATGAGTAATTGGATCTGCTATCTTTGGAAACAGAATCCAATACATGGTTTTAATTTTCTATAGATTTGGAATGCTCAGCATGATGTTGATGAGAGCACAGCTAAGGCAACGAGCAGTTTTAATGAGTGTGGTGGTTGTGTCACCTTTCCAGGCTGGTGGCAGCTCTCCCAGGAACCCTTCGATACATTCATTGGAGTTGGGTTGAGGAAATCTGTAGTACTGATGTTCTTTATGAAGTTCCCCTGGGCAAATACCCCATATTCCTGTTGGGTAATATTCTTTGGACAAAGGAATATCCCTTTGTCTGTGTGGACTAGCTCAGTGTGTGACCGTGCCTTCAGTTTGCAACTTTCAGGTATGGTTGATCTTCCCGCGGAGAGAGCCTGGCTGCACAACCAGCACAGAAATTAACTGACTTAGCAGCGAAAGGTTCTGCTTGCTGTGCTCTAACTGAGATTACAAATATCTCTGTTTTCTTTTGGAAGCAAAACAAGCTCTAGAAGTTTCTACTTTGTATAGTTTTTGCTTATACAGCATCTCTAAGAGAGATTTCCTCACCAATTATTTGACAGGGTCTATTAAGAATGATGCTTATTTAAGAGGACGTCTAAATTGCAGGTTGTTTTCCTTAGCAAAGTGATTCTTAGCAAGGCATGAAACCTCTCCTGTACCCTGAGACATGGTTTGCATATGAGGTGTGCTTTGAGGGGAAAACACACAGCTTCTCCTTCCTTCTGCCCATTTTCCCAGCTGCACGTTGGAAGATAAAGGGAAAAGATAGTTTTGTCCTTTGTTTGTCAGGCAGTCCCATTTTATATTTGTCTCAAATTCAAGAGCTGCAGCTCCTGGTGTATTGTTGATGCTGCTTCATGGGGTTTTCCCCCTGCTTTTGTCTGGATGAAAGGCACAGCAAGTACCCTATGCAAAGGATGTGAGTGGTGACTGATGTGTAATCCTACTTTGCCAGTAGTAAGCAAGGTGGTGAAAGAGAGCTGGCTGTAATTAAGTTTGGACAGAAGATAAACCTGTGCCAAAGAGCTGGCAAAAGGCCTCTGTTCTGTTGGTATTTGCAGATTAGGTCAAAATGCAATCTAACAAAAGGATTCACTTGAGAAGCTCTGGCTCATTTTGACTTGCTCTGTGGTTTGGAAAAGTGACGCTTTACAGAAACTCATTTGCAGAGGGACTGCCTGTCACTCAGACATTTGCTGTACCTCCTTTTACTTGGATAAACTGAAGGTTTGCTGAGAGACCTGGGAGAAGGAAGGAGTTGGCTGAGATTTTGCTCCAATTTCTGATCGTGAGAGAGCTCACAGGGCAGGAATGAAGCTGTAATAGTCTCTGAGGACCATAATAAACATGATTTTTCTCAGCTAAGTTTGGTAGTGATCAAATGGCTGTCTTGGGGCTGGGAAGAATTGCATGGATTGGTGCTCCTCTAAGTGGGATTTGGTAAGGCTGGGCTGTGATATGGCTCGGGTCAGTTGCCTGTGGATGACTAGAAAGCCTGCTGCCAAGTTATTTGAGGAAAGTGCAAGTTCTCTGCTGTATTGCTGTGTTTTTCCAAAATTAAGACTGTGTTCCCTTTCCCCTACTTAGTATTTTCTTGTTTGTTCCTTGTCCAAGGATGTTTATAAATTAGAAATACTGAGCTCTTTCAGGAAACTAGAGCTTTTGTGGGCCATGCTCTTGTGCGTTCTAAGATTTTCGGGGGGGGGGGTTATGTTTCTCTGTTTTGTTTTTGTTTCATTTTGGGTTTTTGTTCTTGTTTTGACTGTTATCATGCACTGCTTTGTATATTTACACCAAAATGCTCCAGGAGTTGGTTTGTTTGGAGATGGTGTTAAATGTTTTTGGCACTGTGCTCTGTGAGGTGCAATTTGTGCATAAAAGATGGAGACCTCTGATGAAATGCACTGCTTTCGATATTGCTGAGAACCTCTCAGAAAATCTTTTTTATCTGTATAAAGATGTCCATTCCCTTACCTCCCTCACATAAAAAAAAAAAACCTCTGAGTCCTGGTGAAGTCAACAGTGCAGCCACCACAGAGAGATGTTAAGAGATGTTTTCACAAGGCTACAGATTCTGGCTGTCTGCCCTAGCCATAAGTAGCTGGTACAAATTTATTTTCTTTTTTTTTTTTTTTTTAAATAATCAAACTCATGAATTGTGTGAAAGAGCAGTAAGTACCTACTTAAATGCTGTGCTACTGGAGTCTATTAATCTCTTAGTAGATTAGACATATTTATTTGTTTGAAAGTGCATTGAGTCAGGGAGAGGCCTTGTACTGAAACTCATATTTTGGTTTGCTCAGTCACCCCTAACACCCATAACAATCTGATAGACAACAAAAAAACATTAACAAAAGGGAAAAGGAGGAATTCCTTTCTTGACATCTCCCACCTCCCCCCGGAAGAGTATTTGGGCAAACCCAGGACTGTGGACCTAGGCATACCTGTGTGCACCATCCAGAAAACTGAAAACATGGCTTGAGAACTGCCAGAACCACTCTCCCTTGCCTGATGCCCTCTGATGACCGGAAGGAAGGAACATCTGCGGAAATTAAAAAAAAACCACCAAAACAATAACAAAAAAAATTTTTTTAAAAACCAAAACAACACCGAAACAAAATGACCCCCTCAGTCATATATTAGGTGATCCTTTCCTTATAATGCTCTGCAATTCCTTTTCTAATTCTTCTGTTGCCTTTTTGAGATAGAGAGCAATAAAAAGGAAATACTGAATTAAACGTATTGTGTAACATGTGAACAATGGGTTTTTACTAGAATATATGTTCTTGCCTCTTCCTGTCAAAAAAAATTCCTATGCCTTGTTTGGGTATTTTTAGCTACTTTCTGACAATTTATCTGCTATTTTAGTTGTTACCTGCAGCAAAATTTGGATAATAGATGTGAATACTAATGGCAAAACCAGATCATCACTGCACAGGAACAGTTAAGGCTGCTTTTCCCCATGTGCATTACTCTCTTTTTATTGACAATAAATTCTATTTTCATGTAATGATCTAATTATCAGATACTGGGAAGCTTCTGATCCTTGGTAGTTAGGCTTACATTTTAACTGTCCAGAATGGGGATTTAATTTAGGGGGTTTTTTCCCCCTGTTTTTATGACTGGCAAACTCTCTTGCTCTGCTTCTGTCCCTGTTTTGCCTTTTCAGATCAAGAGATATTGAGTAGCACAGGTTCCAGTATAGGTTTTTGGAGTACTCCTCTGCAAATGTCTTTCAATCTGAAAATTAAACCATTGTTTCTGTCATTTGAACATAATTCTTGAAAGACACTGCTTTATCCTAGAGCAAAATCAGAGAGCCCGCAGAAGGGTAGTGGCTGTCAAGGCCATTCAGAAACCTGTGTCAGTATCTTTGGGGGAAAATCCTAGTACACTGAGTAACTTTATTGAACCAACAATGAATACTCAAAGCATTCTGATAGCTTTACTAGGCATCACTGTGCTTGAAAGGCTCATTGACTCTTCCTCATTAATTCATATTTATCCAAGTATCTATTGATTCTGACATACAGTAAATGTCTTACTGGCTTACATAAGTAGAAGTTAAATTCTTTGGTCTGTTGTTTGCAAGAACGCCCTTGATACCTTTTGCAAGGTCTGGGAGGTGTTTGCCCACTACATCCCTCAGCAAGTGAGGAAGATTTACATGACAAGTTGTGCACTGTAATAGCCTGGCAAAATTTTGTATTAGAGTCCCTTAGAACCCATGGGTGAACACTCCCTGGTCTTGCCAATTTATGCAGCTCATGTTACAGAGCCGGGAAAAAGCTGCCTCCTTAACACTTTGGTTTGAGGCAGCTCCTCAGACTGGTTCCTTGGGCAGACTGGCTTAGAGCATGAACCTGCCTGACCTCCTTCTGTTGCACACAAATGGAAAGAATTCAGTAGTGTTTCTGAAATGGGGTTATCTGCTTAAGTGTTTATATCTTTATGATCTTTTGGTTTCAGAAACTTTCTGGCAGGCTCCTGGCTTCCAGTACTTTTGAAAAAGTTTTATTAATAGTAGTCTTTATATACCTAGAGCAAGTTGTACTTTATGCCAACAATGAAAAGATTTTTTAAAATGTGCCTTTTACCTTTAATTTGACAGAACTAACTCCTTTTCCTGTGTTCTCTATCTAGCCATACCGTCCACATTTTCTAATTTTTTTTTTTTTTTACTTCTATTAGCAGCCCTTACTCAGATGTTTAACCATACTGTTGTTCTTATCACCACTTTTGGAGTCTCCCTCTCTCACATGGCTGTAAACTGAGAGTCTTTATGTAATGTTTTGAATTGCCTCCCTGCTGCATGCAATTGCCCTACTCTTGTAGCTGCTGTTTTAAATTTTCTTTTAACTAAGATTAAACATTTTTCTGTAATTTCTTTTAGAAAATTTAATATTCTTGTGGTGGAATTCAGAGGTGGTTTCTCTCTTGTAATGTTATTAGAATTGACAATAATGTGGTTATCAAAGAGTAATTTCTCAGTAATACAGCTTGAGCCACATCTTGTGCTTGAAAATCACATTTCATGTGTTTTCTGTGGTTATTTCTAAGCTTATTTAAAGTTCTCTATTATGCCACCATGGATTTTATCCAGTAAATACAGAGGTAGCCAAAGTTTCTTGATCTTGTCCATCTTTGTGGCCTCTCTAATCCTCAGCACGATTCTGTGGTCACTTTTATCATCATGGCTGGGCTTGACCTCTACTTTAGGTTGGTGCTGTAGACGAAGTCTATAAAGGAATAGTGCTTCAAACAAGAGAGACCCTGTAGCATGGATAGAAGCATCTATTCTCTGTGATTTCTGTAACTGTTTAAAATATACTGACCTTCACCACCAGAAAGATTTTTCATCCTTAGAAAACGTGTCACTTAACATTCTAGTATCTTAAAATGCTTCAGAAATAAAATGTTCTGCTTGAAATGTGATAAATATTGCATATCAAGTTTGAAGTTTTGAAGCCGACTTCAATGTCTGCAAAGGGAAAAAACCTGAAATCTAAGATTGCAAAACACCTGAACTTTTGAGAATGCTCAGATCACTGCATTGAAGCTCAGCCCACCTCCACAGGGACAGTTCTGCTAGTGTTTGTCAGCTCAATAAAGCAGAAATATTGCTTCTGTAGTGGAGAATATGAGAGGTATTTTAGAAAGCCACAATTAGCTGTTCATCTTATGATCTCTGGCAAATGGTTCCTGTTTGAGAGGCTATTGTGGCAAGGCCAATTTGCTCACTGACTTTCTAGTGTAGAATAACTAATTTACATTACTCAACAGAGCTGAAAGGAGCTGATGTTATTAGGAAGAAGAAATAAACAATTGTTGTTGGGAAATGAATGGAACAGTGTATTTTGCCATGGATAACTAGACTGAGCTTCGATGCTTCTCAGACAGAATTACAGTGATAGTAATGAAAATTGCATAATGAACTAAAGTACTGTGCAGAACAACATGTCTAGCTGTTATGGTAGAAACTGTGCAGCTGAATTGCTCATTATTAGGTAGCTGCATTTTCTGCAGGCTTGGAAAGGCACATGAGTAATCTTGTATTGTGCAGACTGTTGGAAGTAGAGCTCAGGAGCAGGCTCTGGTGGTACTGCCTTTCATTATTTCATGGCTGGAGATTATGTAAAGGGCTGTACAACAGTTTGATAATGTGCTGTTGTCATTATACAGCCAATGGTCATCTCAAATCCAGCAGTTCAATGCCGAAGCCTCTGTGAGGAAAGTAGTTCTTGAGACAGTGCATAATAGCAGCGAGCAACAGCTTAAGAAAACAGCAAGTGAAGAAATCCCAATTGACAGGAACATAGGAACCTTCCTTTCATTCTGAAGACCTACCCAGTCCAGCATCTTGTCTGATGGAGACTGAAAATGGGTGCCTGGCTAGGGAAGAATGTGGGAGCAGAATTAATGAGCACAATTTCCCTGTGAATGCTCTCACAGGCTCTCATTTTCAGATTGGAGATTTCCTGAGCCAACAGAGCTTCTATGTATTTAGTAACATTCAGTAAATCTCCCTCTTGTTAAGGCAGTTTTCCCTCAAACACTTGTAAACTTTTAGCATTCACAATATCCCACAGTGAAGTTCCTCATCTTAACTCTTTTTTCATTTGAGGAACAGCTTCCTCTTGTTTAATCTATGGGGGAAAACCTTGAGATGTATTTTCCAAAGCTGTGACCTCCCAGCAGAATGACCAAATCCATGTTTAGAATGACTGGAGTCATTCACATACTCAAGGTGAAGCTGGAATAGGAAACAAGCTAAGGGTCTTTTGTGCACTGCAGAAAGTGTCACAGCACCTTGGCTACCCCAAGACTCACACTGTCATTCAGGAGATTTGTAAGTAGTCAGTGCATTTGTGGTAACTGCCCTGGCCCTGTGTTGGGTGTCTCTTGGGGGTCAGCATCCCTGCCAGATTTAAACTTGATCTGGCAGGTCAGCAACAACACTGGGCTGTAAATTGTGGTGAGCACAATCCCCACACAACCTGGGAATGGGCTAGGAGTGAAAGGAACTAGTCAGCCACTGTGCAGGAAAACAGAATTATTTTTATATTATCTTGGATTAGACTAGTCATCAAACTTTTGTATGGCAGGAAATCAATATATTCTGTAGACTTGGAAACCAGTTATTTTGCCTTCCCTTCTGTTTTCTGTGTCTAATGATTGCCTGTGGATGTTGATTCCAAACTCTTTGATTGCTGCTCTGTGCTTGGTTCCCTGGACCCTGCTGTTGGGTCTTGACTTGCTTGTTGATTTGGAACTCTTTGGATAAGTTTATTTTTTCTGGTCAGTGGTAGCTAACCCACTTGGAGTCACAGTCTGTGGCTAGACTCCAACCTTAATTAGTAATAAAATTAAAAATAACATTAAAAAAAAACCCACCTGGCCTACAGTGAATTAATTTGTGTATTCTCTGCTTGGAGAGTGAGTGAAAAGCAGAGCCATTTCACTCAGGCTTGGAGTCTGAGTGAAAAGATACATCCACATTGCACAGGGAAAAAGTCTTTGTGAAACTAGCAGAGGAGATAATTGCCCATGTTAAAAATCTGCCTCTCTTACCTTGAATTCAATCCATTAACTCATGTATTTTGTCTTAACTAATTTTTAACGTGAGTTAGTTGGCTTACTGTATATTCAGAGGACCTAACTGGGATGATAAAATCTTTTTCAATATATTTTTTTCCTCTATAATAGAGATAATATCTAAAAAGTTAAGGAGAAAATAGCAGAACATCATGGCTCAAACAGTTAAGAAAACTTTATCTTCATTAAGAAATTGCCCTATCTGATTTCTGAGTATTTTCTTTGGCAACAATGCATGGGCTTGGCTGTGTGAAAGAGAATTTAACTGAGGGGAATGGTTGCATGGGGTAGCACTATGAAAACTTGTTATTTACTCATATTATCAGCTTTCAGGCTTAGGTAAAACTATTATTATTATTATTAATATTATTATTATTGAATTATAAACTATTATTATTATTATTGATTCAATAACAAGGTGTGACTTCTATGTTTCTTGATCAAGCATGTGTGTATATATATATATGTAATACATATATATTTTTGCTATTTTTTAATAGCTTTTTTTTAAGAAAGAAGTGAGTAAAGATTTTGATATAAGGTCTACTGGTATCTGATTGTGAGCAAATTTCTTCAAATCCCTGCTTGCAATTACCCAAGAAAGAAGTGTTTCTTCTTAAGAAGAAATTAAAAAAAGAAGTGCTTGAAGAAACAACAGATCTAAGTAGCTGGCAGGAAAAAAGAAATCAATAAAAATAATAAATGGTGCTGGGCTATCCTAGTAACTATTTATATCTTATTTATCTTAGGCTGCTCTTCTTATTTAGCATGCTAACATATTTTAAAGTAGAATTAAATAAGTAGCTAGTGCCTTTGTTTTCAGTGAAAATACATAAAATTGGCAAGACTGTCAGCATGATTTAACACTTGTTTTTCTGGCTGCAGGTTTTTTATTTTGGTTAGCTCTTGCATAAAATGTTTTCACTCAGCAAGAGAATGAAAAATGTTATTATTTACTATACTAAAATTTTGAAACATTTCTCTGTTTAGGAGAATCTTTGAATTTAAATTTGTTACACACTACTTTTTAACAAAAGTAAAAAAATAGATTGCTTTGTCATAAGCTTATCTATCTCAGCCAGGAAAATATTTTCTTCTGCCATATGTGCCTTACTCCACCTGTGTGGAAGCCAATGGAACCACTTAGTGCAAGCAGGCTGCAGCACTGCACTGCTGAAGGGTGTCATGCCAAAACTTGAGAGGATCGTGACATTTTAGAGAAAACAAGAATCTTGAACCTACTCATCCTTCTTTACTGAATTTGGATGCATCTCGAAATCTTTTTTTTTTTTTTTTCCCAGTAATGTACTGAGTTTCACATTGCATCAGACTTTCTTGCTGGACTTAAAAATGCTCAACCTGACTTACAAGAGCCCAGACTGCTCAAATCCTGGTCTTGGAAGACAACAATATTGACCATGCAGGCCAAGCAAAGAGAGGAACAAATTTAGGTTTCTTGTAAAGCTTCTTTACTCATGTTGAATAGTTGCTGAGGGCTAAGAAATTTTTTTTAACCTGCACCAGTAGCAGGACAATCTCAAACAGGTGAAGGGCATTCTTGTTTGTGCTAACAGTCTTTGAAGTTGGACAGCTGGAAGGATTTCTGGTACAGATCAAATTAGATTTAAAATGTATTGCTTTTTATTTTCCAAAATGATAATTAAAATGTTTCCTTTTGAATCAGAGGTCTCAAATGAAAACACTTCTGAAATAAGGACTAAATTAAGGTAATTGTTTCCCCTTGATCATTGTGGAAATGTTAAATGCAGCTGCTATTCCCTTTTTTATCCAACCCACTTCAGTTCAGTTCACAATTCTTCTGAATTGAGTTCAAACCATACATTGCACCTCCTTAACCACCCAGCTCTTTGCTCATAAGTTATATAAAGTAACATGGCTCCTAGGGGAAGGCCTGAGGAAGCTGTGGAATACTTTAAAATGTTTAGGAAAGCTTCTTTGGATTTCAGATCACCTCTGTCTGCTAAAGAAGTAAAACGTGGTCCCTTATAAGGTGGTGGAATGGTCTAGTTAATCCTTGGAACTTCCAGTCATCACCAATATGGAAAAAGCAAGTTTAGCATCCCACCTTCTCCAAACATTTTTCTAGTCAAAACTGTTCTGAAAGTAAGTGGCCTGCATATAAAGCAGCATTTTCTATCTGATTAAAGTGACTCTATAGCAAGAGTTGTACCTTGTTACTGCAATTATACCTTGAAAAAAGGTCTACTTTTGAGCATTTAGTTTATCAGGAGTTGAGATACGATACTCTTTGACTGTTTCCAGATGCCTATATCTATGCAATAAAGGTAGAAAGTTTATTTCCCAGATCAGTAGCCTGCACTTTAAAAAAAAAGCTTAACACCAGAGAAAGAAGTATGCATGTCCAGAACTTTGTGTTTCACTCATAAAATAAGAGAATTTTTTATTCCCTGGGAATAGAAAAAATGCATATCGCAACTTTTAATGAGTCATTTAATCTCCTTCCTTACAAGCTGTTCTCCTCTAAGATCAAGCAGTATTGACTGTACAGTAAACACATCTCTTCCGTTGGTAAACAATTTGGTTGAATTACTTCTAAATACATGTTTAGTATTAGAAATACTCCTCTTATCCACGAGTCACTCATCCCGGACCAGAGAAGGTCAAATTGCCTGAAACAATCATCTACATGGAATTAAAGTCACAGGTTATTTTTAACCTTATTTTGAGGTGTTTTACAATTGGTAAAAATGACTACTGCCAATGAGTTAGCAAGCAAGCTGCAGCTTTGTGGTCTGTGCCCAGCCGGTGGTCAGTGATTAGAGCTGCTGTTAGCAGGCAGACTCTGCACTGTCTGGAGTACAGTAGCCTCAGACTACGCTTGAATAGCTGGAAAAGGTTCACACCAGGTGAACAAATGCCACGGGGAATTTGCCAATTCAGTGGGCAAGAAATCTGAGCTGTCACTCCCTTAAAGTCAGTTCTCCAGGACTGACATGTTCAGCTTTGTTGGTTGTAAAGAGCACATGGGACTACACCAGATCCAGGGAGGGAAAAATGAGTGATCTTGCAGGATGTAATGGTGTCTGCCTCTTTCACTTCATAGCTTATCCTACTGTATGTAGGAATATCTCAGTGTCTTCCAGTGGAATGTTAAATAATATAACAACCATCTGCCACATGACAGTGTGCCTGTCATGCTCTTCCTAAAGGGAAGCGTCTATGATGGGAAGTGTCTTGGTTGTGTTTGTGCTTGTTAAACACACATTGCTACGCAACTGTGTTAAAAAAGGAATAATGAGAAAAGTGGTCCAGGTAGGAAGGAAGGAGCCTTGAGATGATCCTGCATTCCTGGGGGAATTTTCTAGATGGTGTCTGACTGTTTTTAACAGATGTCTGACTCCAGAGAAGAGGAACTAGCCCTTACTGTAGAGGGCTCCACCATGCCCAAGGAATGAATATGTTGACCACAATCATCATTGCAGAAGCAAAACAGCCTTTTAGAGATTTTGGGTGTACGATGTGGACAGTCTGAAGGCAAGCATGGCGACTCTAAGACCTTCAGTGCACATTTCTCTGTTAAACACCATGTGTTACATAATGTGTATGTGCATGCACGTGCAGAAATGGCTGTGTACCCTTGAGATACCACAGGGTTTTGAATTGTCATTGCTGTCTAATTTCCAACGTACCTCAGTGGTTTACAATTTGTGAACAGCAAACTACATTCTGCTGTCATGAAAAAAATTATTTAGCTGTTTAGAAATTGATGGAATTCATGTTGAAGTTGGGAGGACCAAATTCGCTCTAAACACAACAGCAGCCATCGAGGGAGGAAAAAAGTAGGCAAGTTTAATATCTTGTGCAGTATTTGTATGATCAGGTAGTATGTTACAGCTTCTTGTATTCATCACCAAAAGCACTTGTGTGATACAACATGTAATTAAAACCAGGTTCCTAGAAGTTCTTCAGTCAAACTGAGGTTGCCATGGTGTGAAGTAGTAAATTTGAAGCTGGGAACTGTCTGTGCTCAGAGCTGCTGCAGAATGCATATCTTAAGTACAATATATCCTGTTGGGATACTTTTTCCCAAAGATTTAAAAGTGGATTTCTATGCCCAGTTTTTTTCCTCATGTAAACTGGAGGTTCCTTATATAAACTGGGGGTTTTTTTGTAATGAGAAAGGGTATTGATGTGAGGCAGCAATTATAAGAGATAGCTGTAATCAGGCAGTCAAAGTAAAAAATATCTCCTAGCAAGTTCCTTTATGCTGCAGGACATTTAAAGAGTGCAGAGGCTGCCAGAGCCATGCTTTCTTGTCCCCAGGTTGAACTCTGAGACACTTTCCTATATGATGCAATGAGACTTTTCCTTATGCTATACTAGTAATGCAGCATTCTCCCTCTTTAAACATGCTGTACTTCTGACCATTCATGCTTTTATCACATTGCTCAATCTCTTTTCTCTGTAAATAAAAATGAGGATTTTTAAAAATGACAGTACTATGTGAGAATTTGTATGTGGTCCTTTGATGTGAACAAAAGCTGCTTTTCCCATGCCTAGTCATCTGTCTCCTATGTAAATAGTTCTGATTGCCAAAATATTACTGTTGAATTTTATAAGCCATTTGTGAGCAGAGGGAGAATGCATGCTTATTGCAGAATGTTTTCCCATTGTATTCATTTGACATGACTTTTAAAGGCAATATTTTAAAGTATGCTTTAAAGCAATTAACATAGAAATTGTAACTATGCAATTAAAATATATTATACAGTTTTTGATTTTAGTTCACAGTATGTTGCATATTAAACTGAGAGGGGAAAATCTTGCTGTAGCTAAGACTATTCTCTTTTTTTGGCTCAATGTATGGCCATTAATTTGGTTGGATCCTGGTGCAGCTTTCAGAGAACATTGGGTTAGATGAACTGAATGATTTGGTATGTTTCAAGCCCTGTCCAGGATTCTTTATTTGAGTAAAATTTCCTTGGATGCTGGCTGGGCTCCTGCAGACTTTCCAAATGGTTCACCTCTCTGCCAGTCACCACAGCTTTACTGTAACACTCTCTATTCACAGGCAGGCCTGCATTACTCTGATGAGGAGCCTGTACTTCTGAGAAAGAAAACAGGGCTAAAATACATATCTATATAAAATATAATTTCATAAATTAATATCCAGGGGTTAAAATCTCCATCTGATGATGAACTGCTGTTACTTTGATGTGTTCAGAATCCTTCCTGTATCAAACAGGGATCTGCACAAAATTCCTCTGCTTGTCTTTGGTTCTTGAATTTGCATTTGGAGTGATGGCTCCACACCTCTCTTTTGGTAATTTTCCATGCAAAACCCTTTAAACTTTCAGAATATTTTGAAATATGGATCCAGACTTGAAGTTTCAGTATGTAGGCCATTTTGTGGGTAGCCTGGGTTGATTGCTTTGTTTGTTTGCCCTAAAATCCTACAGTTATCTAACTCTCCATCCTGAGGGGAGTTCACTTCTCTTTCATAATCATATATGTTCAGAGCTAAAACAGATTAGCAGCTTCTAGAAAGCCCTGAGTGTGGTAAAGCCAGAAAGAAAATAATGGACTTTCAAACTTGCAGAAGTGTATAAAGAGATCCACCTTTCTGTGAGTGCCTTTGGATACTGTGTAGGAATGTCACCCTGTAGGACTATTCTGTCCTCTTCCATAGATCATCAGGACAGCAGTAAGTCTACTTACACCTTTGATATTCTCTGCTTCTTTCTCACAAGTGGATACTGAAAACTATTGATCAAATTATTCCAAATGAGCACCCTCATCTCAGCACCAACAAAGTCAATCTGATTGCTCAGGTATCAGCTTTCTCATGGATGGATGACAAAATGCCATTGAGACTTCTCAGACTTTTGTCCTATCCAAAAGTCACTGTCTGCAGGCACTGTGAGCATTTTAGTGCTTGCAGTACTGTTTGTATGCATTTCTTCAATATTTGAAAATGTTACTTCTCTTTGTGCTTGGTTTTTCTTCTTGTTAAGGAACCAGACTGTTTCTGGGTCACCTTTCTTCTCTGATATTCCCTTCCATAATGAATTATGTCAAAAGAATTATTTATTCTGCATAGATAAGGTCTGACTGCAGTAACAGGAAATTTTAGCTTTGTTCTGCTTTCTATCCAGTTTTATATCTAAATTGACTAAGGCATACAGAAATCAGATTAAGTGACTTCCTTCAAGTCACGCAGTGAGCAGCTCATTTTGGATAGAATCCCAAGAGGATACTTGTGGTTCCCAGCCCTCCTCTGTAACCTCCAGACCGCATTGTCTCCCCAAAGCACAGTGCAATGAATTCAGTCTGAACATTAAATTACAGCTTTGGCCATGAAGTAAGAGTTCCTGGGGCTCCCATATTTGCTGTAACTTGAAATTTCCAGAAGAGTTCCTCACTGTGGTTTCTACAGCCTTCCCTATTTACCATGCCCATGGCAGTGGGACCCACTGTGTCTACAGAGGGTTTTCAAGACTCACTGCAACTTGTCTGCCAGCTCTCATGTCAGCTACACAGCAAAGTAAAATCTGTGGCTCTTTCTTACTAAAGAGGATGGCAAGTCATCACATTGATTTATTCCATTTTTCCTGGCTTTTCCAGTCAGCAAAATCACTCAGCAGAGGCAAGCTGATGGTGGATTCCCATCCTCAGAACAAATGTTTACTGGCGGGGAACTCTATGATGTTGCTGAAGAGGAGATTATGAGAGGGGAACTTAAGATCAGATAAATGTCTGTCTTGAGGGAGGGTTTGCAAATAAATGCAAAATGCTTTTGGTTGTTTCTGTAACTAAGCAATCCTTCCCATTAGTTATAATAAATATTACATGTGAAGATGCCTCTCTAGATTACCTGAAGTCAATATCCCTTTATATCCTTACAGGCCTCTGAGAAAGGCTTTCTTTGTTATATCACATGCTTGTGAGTAAAGGCTGGGAAAACCAGCCACTTGAATGTTCCCTTTACTGCCAGGTTTTAAAACCTCAGATTTAGAACCAGAAAAGAAAGGCTGCAATTCAGATTTTCAACTGTTCTTTGAGCTTTTGTAACTCACAGACCACTGAAAGTGGTCTCCTAGCTCTTATGTGGTTAGAATAATGTTCAAAGCATACATGAAAAATTGAGCTGTCCCCTTACAAAGCAGAATGATGTTCCAATGATACTTTGACTATGTGAAAGTCTTAAAGGCTGTTAGTCACTTCTGAAACAGAATTAGTATAGAGCTAATGATACAAATAGCAAAGCCCATCAGGACTGGTTCTGCTCTCCACAGTACTGGAGAAAACCGGTGCAGTTTCACTGATGCCTTACAGAAATCGGTGGAGAAGAGAAATGGTCCATTCTTTGCAAAAAGCTCCCCTTTCCTCAGTAAAAATGTCAAGCTGGTTTAATTTTGCCCCAGAAGAATAATAGACTAGTCTTGATGGTTCTTTTACTTGGTGATTTATTCATCTTATACAGCAAATTGTAAATTTTCAAAGAATTTCATTTTCTAATATTTTCATGCCTGAATAAAACATAGTTGTCTTTCTTTCTTTTGTTGTGCTCAAGAGTTATGTCGGTCTGTCCCAGAATAATCACCTAAACAGATCTTCAGATCTTTTATGCAGAACCGGGAGAAAATTAGCTTCCAGTTAAATAGCAGAAACTTATCCCACTAGATAAAGAAAAATAATTTCCCTGAAATAGCACCATTTTGTACAGGTAGTCTAATATATATCTAGTTCCCTCTTCTTGTTCTGCTTTCCCTTCATGTCACCTAATAGAAATTGTAAAAATACATCACATTTTTTAAAAAAACAAAGAAACCTACTCCCTTAAAACTGCAGATAATAGTATACCCAAAATGCTCCTAATGAGTAACCTGGCAGTCAGGGCTAATTCTTTATGTGAAGTTAAGATATTCCAACACTGACTATTAAGTGTCCTTTCAGCATCTCTGATGTCACACCACAAACATCTCTTCTTTTTGTTCACTCTATATAATTTACACATTCCTTTAGTCACTGTCATCTTCCTTCTTCTCCCCCTGCCACCTCATCCATTAGCTCAGGGTTGGCAATGAAGCAGAATGGGCTTTGCCAGCCCATTTGTCTCCTGTGGTCTTATGTTGGTGAACCCCTTACCTGCTTACCTTGTACACGGGGTACACGGGATTTTTAGGAGTGTCAAATACTATTAAACTCCTAAAATCAGGCAAGGTTTAGAGAATCCTGTCTAGTGTGGATGAGCTCATTCCTAGCTTAACAAACACAAACTTATCCTTCTTAAACTATATTAAACCATAGCTTACAGTGCTATGACTGTATAGAGTGCCATAAATCATAATTAAATAGTTTAACTTTTCTGAATGTTACAATCCATATTTATTGGTTGATAAACTATTTGACAGTAAAATAGTGGATTAAAGACTCTTCCACCTCCACATTTTCCACCTTTCCCCACAGCTAACCTGAAGGACAGATAAATTTGTACTCATGGGAAAGTTCTTTTTTTCAAGGCTGAGCAACCTCAACCATGGCACAGAAATTGATTCTGTCAAGCTGGGAGACAGTTTTGGAGGTAGAAGAAAAACATTATAGTGACCCTGGCCCTTGTTTGTGTACATACTAAGAGGCCTGATCTTCAGAGAACACATGGATCTGACATGCATATTTTAGCTCAGTCTCATCTCTAGCTTGAGATGCCAAGTAGAGTATTACCGTAACTGGAATTGTCACTGAAAATCGGTGAGAAAATAAAACCCTCTAGCACTATATTTGAAGTGATAGAGAATCAGGCATTACTTTATTTTCTGGCCAGGATATGCCAAGGAAAATATTCCAAACACACATGTTTTGCAGGATTTTCCCCCAAACTTTATACAGTCAAAACCCATAGAGATGCACCGTTGCAAGGTTCATTGGTCCAGAGCTGAGCAACCCCCAGTATTCAGTTTCTGATTGGATCCAAATCTCCTCGCCTCTGATGTTAATTAGATCTTCATTCTTCAATTTTCTTATCAGTCCTTTCTGGACCAGATGTCTCCAGCTCTGCCAGAGGTGGCATCTGAGGGTAGATGTTCGTAGATGGCCTCTGATGATCCGTTGATGTTCCGTTGATGGTCTTTTATTTTTCTGGGTGTCTTTGGGCTACTCCCAGTCTGTTGGTATGTTAAGCCCATCTCCTTAAGAGTGATGCTACAGCTCCTAAAAACTAAAGAAAATTCCTTTCCCCAAGGCAAAGTCAAATCAAGCCTAACTAGAGAGATAAAATAAAAATTTAGAAGTTATATTGTTTCCAACAGAACCATTATTTCCTGGAGGGTGCAGGTTTCACACACTGTCCTGCTGTGGCCAGGAATGCAGGAGTCACTGCAGAGATCGCGCTATTATGTAAGTGATATCCTAAGGAAAGGCCATGGCAACAACACATCCCTCCCGGGGAAGATGTCTGAATGTGACTTAGAAAAGATGGTGAGAGGAGAAGTTGTTTATAATAAGTCTTCATTGAATTAGGAATCTGAACACTGGTGAAGTTGTACAAGAGAACTAAGTCCAAAAGAATCCAGCAGAGGTGGATCCCTTGGCCAGCAGCAATGGTACAAACAATTCTTAGAGAAACAAAAACCCTGCAGCTCTTATGCCAAGGCAAAGGCTTGTGTTTGAGAGTTCACACAAAATTTAAAAAGGCAGAGCTCTGCCTGGGAGATCAAGGTAAGTCATTGTTATTCAGCAACTGGATAAAACATTGTAGCAGAGCACAGCTGTAACAAAACTAGTCCGAGAAAGAGTAGGAAAAATATGTGCACAGCTTATCAAATTCTTCTACTTAATTGATATATTTCTCACTAAATTTTGAAGCTTGGAAAATTCAGGCTACTCTACTAAGCCTGAGTCAAGGCTCCAGTTTGGGATTTAATTGTGCTCCAGCCCCCTTTCACAGAAAAACTACTTGTTCCATAAGTTAGGAAACACTGGTGCATCAAGCTTTCGATAACTATGCAGTAACATGGTGCAGTACAGAGGGTTTTTTTAAAATGTGAATTTTCTCTGGGGAGTGGGAAATGTCAGGGATTGAGGATTTCATTTATTTAGTGCCTGTATTGCTTTCCCTGACCCTCACATTGCCCTGTTCATTAAGAGTTTTCCTTGTATGTTTTCATTGAAACAGAATTTGGAAAAAAACAATCAAGCTTATGTGAACAAGGACATTATTACCTGCTTCTGTCCATTCAAAGGCAAATGAAATGGCTGCTGTAACATCCAAGTGATCATTGTTGGCTGCAGGCAAAACCATCTGCCAGCTGCCGAACTTGATTTTCATGTCCAAAGAAAGCTTTGGAATGCAAATGAGAGAGAACTTTACAGGGGAAAAAACTGTGAAGTTTTCTCTGAAATGTGGTCTAAAGTAGCATGTAGACCCTGAATTAAAACTGGCAAGGGTCAGAAAATTACCACCAAAACGATACCTGTATGGCTACTGAAAAATCGAAATTTGGCCATAAACCCGGCAAAATTAGAATCTAATCAATAAAATGCAGTGAAACACAAAAAGGTTGGGTGACTAAAAGGAGCAAATGTTATCTGCAAAACTGATAAGACTGTGTAACTCTATGATCAATTCCAAAACATATTAAGTCAACATCCAAGAAAGACCATATTGGGGAATCCCTCACACCCACTGTCAAATAAAGAAAACTGACCTTTGGGTTCACAGGGTGGGAGGCGCTTACTAGTAAGCATTGGATTAATGACTGCAATCGAATTTACATTTTTGGTGATTGGAATAACTATTGTATTACTTACATTGTTACTTCTATCTTTTCTCTTACTAACCACTCTACATATCACCCACCACGGGCAACCCATAAACTGAAGAAACATCAGAAGAAAAGTTTAAGTCACGGGGTGGATTGTTAGAGACTGAAATACTATATTTTATGACTTAAACATTTTCTTAAAGGACTTTTAAAACTGTGTTCTAAAAGCTGTAGAGAAGACTCCCACACCCTGAATGGGGCCCTGTGGCCTGACTCTGCTCGCTGATGAAGATAAGATAAAGTAACAAACTCAGGGCTGGGGACATTCACAAAGCACAAGCTTAACACCTCCAAGATGAGGACCTCAGCCCCAGGACTATCAGCTGCCAGGCTCGCACAGACCCTCCACCAAAGGGTAGGGGGGAGGAGAAGCTTTGGGTATCTGAGAAAAGCCTCTGGTCAGAGGTGCAGTGACTGCCCATCCTCCACTGAGCAGAGGAGCCCAGCTGAGGGGTCCTCACCGGGGAGGGGGGGAAAGGGGGAAGCTTATCCACGGCAGGAGGGGGTGACATGGCCCATCACAGGGGCCCCCAGACTCTGCACCAGAGCACCAGAGATGATGCAACAGACCCTCAGTGTTGCAAGGGACAGTGTGTCAAGCCAGCCCCTGCAAGGGAGACACGTGGGTGTTCCCACCTGGCCCGAAGTGTATATTAATCCGTGGGATTCTGAACTCTTTGGTGTGTGGCATGGCGATGTGTGGCAGAGTGTGGCAGCATGTAACAGTGTGGCCACGGTGGCGATGGGGGACCCTCACCACCAGCAGACCAAATGGAGGGGAGCAACGAGATGTTGCTGGGACCCTCAGATGGGTGATGTGCTTCCACCTAACCCCTGTCACCTCTCCCTGTTCCCCCACCCCCCCGCACACTTCTTTTTTCTATTTCTTTCTCTCTTTCTTTTCTCTTTCCTTCTCTTTGCCTCTCTACTAGAAATAAAATACACCCATTTTTTGGCAACAATATTTAATCTTGTTTGGTTTTAATCTCATTTCTGGGAATATTTTGAACCTTCTAAATTCTTTCCGGTTTATGCTCAGAGACTTAGCTTGCTTTGCTTTTCTGGGTTTAAACCGGATCGTAACAGTTGTAGACATTAATTCTGTCATCCCCGAGTTTAATAAACAATAATGGGCCATTTGCTTGCAACCCATTCTATGCCTGTAATTCAAAGAGGCTTTGTGTCTTAACCTACTCTGTATGTCCACAACTCCATCACTGCAGCTCATTTCATCACTTAACTTTGTCAAGTCGCAAATGTGTCTTGTCAGTGCCCTCTGATTATATCGTGATATAAGGCCCATGAAATAAGAGGTTGTTATTCTAAACTTCCATGAGTTAAAACTTTCTGCAGGTTTAGCAACTGCTGAGCATCTTACTGTGTCACTCCAGTCTGCACAGATAAATGTGAGTGTTCCTATGCGCATGGATTTGAGACATAAAATGCAGATTTTATTCTAATGCAAAAGAAACAAATAGCTTTCTTGCTTTTTCTTTCTGTTGTTTGAAATTCCTTTTTGGCACACTGTATACATACTTCTTCTGGCCACATAGCAATGCAGCTGAAAAAATTGTCACAAAGTTCAACAAAGGGAAAGTGAGAGCCAGGGCTGAGTCATTGCCTGCATGAGAGCTGGGAGGAGGAAGCTTTGGACTGTACTGACAGAGGTTCAGAAAATGCTGAGGAATAATCTATCCCAGAGAATGCTGGCAAACTATCAAGAAACAAAACGAGAAACAAAATAAACCACGGCTCCACAAAGGGATGGAAACCACCCCCCACAAAGTCAGCCAAAAAAACTTTCCATCACAACATGAACATCAATCCAGCTCTCCCTAGTTTTCCCAAGATGAAGCAACTGCAGCATTGATACTTCAGCAGTTAATTTAAAATACTGATCTAGCAGATGCTCAGTGCTGGGCTGTTTGCATTAGCTGGTACATGGGTACTGCTCAGCAGGTGCTTGGAATGCCCCGGTGAAATGTTTTGTGTGTCAGGGAGCTGGGAGTGACAGTGTGGCAGGCAGATAGCAGCCTCTCTGACAAGGCTCCAGCCCCACAGCACGTGAACGAGGGCACAGCAGGTCCAGGGAGAGCAGCCAGGTCCAGAGAAGAGTCCAGTGATCACCAGGCAAGTCTGGTGACAGGACAGGCCCAAGGTCAAGGGAAGGAGTCAAGGCAAAGAGAAAGTTCAGCCAGGTGTAAAGCCAGGTGCAGTGAACCTATCATATCCTTCAGAGAAAAATCAAATACATCTCCCAATTCAATGGGCAGAGGGTGTCCAAGTGGAAAGTCCAGGTGCAGCAGCACAAGCCCTGCTCCTGACACCTTCCCTGTCTATGGAAATTGGATTCGAGGTTACACAGCTGTGTGCTATTAGAACAGCCTTTGGATGTAGGCAACTGAACCTTTAAAGAAGGGAAGAGGTTGCAGAAAAACATTATAGAGGAAGGTGATTATGAAGATATCTCAAGACATCAATGTACCTTGTACTCAAGAGAGACATTTGGAGCCTTGAGAAACCTGTAACTGTGCCCCATAACATCCTGCATGAATTTGCAAGATATTCAAAATTTCTCTTATAACCAAGTTTGGTTTTTTTCCTTCTGCTGTGCCTGTAAGTACTGGTGCTAGGTGCATGTCTACGCACAGGTAGTTGTAGTCACACAATCAGCTCCCTCTCTCAAAGGGTAGGACCATCTCAGTGTCTCCAAAGGAAGACACAAGGAACCCTCTAGCAGATAGCAATAATATAGCTTTATTTACTGAGAAATTACCTTTCTTGTCCTTTACTTTATGTACAGAATTTCACTGTTTAGAAAACAAACTGTTCTCTTATATACTACACTATGTATTTTCAAACTGTACTCCTGAGGTATGGTTCACAAACCTATTAATTACCATTTCATTTTTATGTCCTTTTTCAGTTCATGTGTGCCTTAAAGTACCTGCTAGACCATTCTTTTCTGTGTCCCTCTCTAACTGGTAAAACCAAGCTCCAGTCTCCCACCTCCTGGACAACCTAGCTGAACAAGCAGAGGAGATATCAGCCCTTGTGACTTTATGGGAATAGAGGGAACTTAATTTAATTCTTTAATTTTATCATAGTTACGTCCTTCTGATCACTGACTGTGAGTCATGTGGAATACTTTGGCCTTCATTTCAGTGGATTTGTTTCTTTTTCCTAGTTTACTTAAGGTTACTGATGAGCAGGAGCTGGATTTCTCTTTTCTCAGGATAGATTTTTGATTGAAACAAATCAAGAGCAGCATCTTTGCTAAGTACCTCAATTTGCATATTTTCATTTCAGGGCACCTTTAACAAAATCAAGTTTTGAAAAAATTCCTCTTTCTAGAGTTTAGCATCACTCTACTAGATTGAACACTCCTTTGATATACTGCCCCCCTCCCCAGCAATTTGTTCCTCAAGGACATTGCATGGATTCTGTGGTGGTAACTGCCACTAACAGCCCCACTAGAGTGGCTTCTTGAGCTGTGCCAAGCCAGGCTCGAGTGTTTTCAGGACAAGGGTCAGAACATCCTCTCCCCTGTGTGCTCCAGAACGAGTTGTTCCAAGAAGAAATTCTCCAAAGGTCAAACTTTCTGAATAAGACCAATTTAGAAGAAAGCAGTGGAAATCCTACTTAATGATTTTATTAGATTCTTGTCCCTTTCATCTCCCAGAATTTTGTGCTCAGCAGTGTTCTTAGTAGAGATCAGTAGCAAGTAATCCCATGAAAGGTCCTACAGTTTTCTGAAAACAGAGATCTGTTTTCATTGCACAGTTCTGGCTGCACAAAATCATGACTGCCTGAATCTTCGAACTGTTCCTTTTCTCTATAATCCCCATTATCCTTTGGCTTCCACTGAGGAGTTTCACAGAGAATAACTACAGCTGAGCAAATATAAGGGTTCCCTCACTCTCTAGACAGGATGGTGAAGATTGGAGAGGAGGAGGCTTTCCTGGAGGAATCCCTTGTGTCCATAGAGGGAGTGTGACTTGATTTGAAAGGATTAATGCTGTTGCAGTGGTGGATTTTTTTGTTACAGTCAGAATGTGATTCTTCATATAATGGTCATCCTGTGGGTCTGAAGTTTCAGTGTCTTAAAAGCTCCAAAGTACTCTACTCCAGCCCTTCTGAGGTAGCCTTAAGAGAATATCTTTGAGGTCTGGGAGGAAAGGCAAGGCTCCAGAATACTGGAAAAGGGCAAGCATGAAAGCCTGCCTCAAGAAAGAGATGCAAAGGAAAAGGAGGAACCCTCAATTAAGTCAATGTATTTTGAATGCCACATTAGAAGCTGTAGGTTTTAAGTTGTTTGATACTCCATATGGTAGCTCTCAGATATATAATGAACTTGCTGGTGGTTTTTAGCCAACATCTCAGCTGTATGCTGAGTTGTGCATTTGTGGGATACTTTCCCAAATACACGTTAGAGAATTATTAACTATATGCAACTCCATTACAGTAATTCCCATTGTTCCATCTTTTAGTGCATCTAAATGATAAAACGTGATCTAACTGGAAAACAAAGGCAGAAACAGCAATTTTTGTACTAAATGTCAATTATTTAAGTCATTATTGTGCCTTCTTTCATTGGTATTTGAATTTAAGTTTCATTTTGAGAGTTTAAACTTCTCTTGTGCCCCCCAGGGCTAGTGGGCATATGGTTTGAACTCTGGGGCACCAGAGTCACATGCTCCCTGCAAGATGACTTGCTTAGCAAAAAGTCAACTCCACTTCCCAAAAGCTGCACTGAATGCCTGTCTTACAGAGATACCTAGAGCTGTCATTGATTGAGAACTCTATTGCCCATGACAATCCTGCTCCTGAAGGAGTTTGCATTCTCTGGCTTGTTTAGGTTGAGCGTCAGCCACTTGGTACTCCTGTAGTCAGTTCCTTGTTGCTGCTGGCGCTGGCTCTGAGTAGAATTGTCCAAATTAAATAAAGTTGGAAGATAGAACTGGATTTCTTGGCATGCTGAGAAATGTTCAGTCCTTCCCTGCGGAGCAGGGAGCAATGACCACAGGGCAGTCTGTGATGGCCTAGTGTCCTGAGAATTGCTTATGCATGGAGGATCTGGTGAGGTAAAAGAACGGCGGTTTGTGACAATCTCCTCAGCAGGTGTGCTCTGACCTGGGTTCTGGCTGGCAGATCTCACCACCAGCTATGGGCACTGCTCTTTCTGCATTAGCAAGCTGAGCTCATCCTTCAGTGCAAACCCTTTGCCCTGGCCTGTATCTACAGTAACAAAGTCAACTAGAATGTGGGAGCTCTCTCGTCATGAACTTCCCTGCAAGTTTCATCCCACAAGTTACCCAGGCTGTGAGCTCCAAGCAGGAACTTTGTGTGGAGTCTCATTCTTTCTTCTGTGGTGTGAGTAAGGGCAATGACATTCCCAGGAGCAGTGAGGTGGATAAACATCCTTTTGTGACTGTGGGGGAACTGTGGGTGGCAAGTTCATGGCCTATTTCAGGGTGTCCTAGCACCTGCAGATCCCAGATGCATGAGTTTGGGAACACTTGGGGTAGGTTGACCTATACTTATAATTCAATGTATTTTTAATGACTCTTTAATTTAATATTTAATAAAACTTCCTCACTTGACAAAAATATCAAATATTCTTTAGCTTGAGGACAAGATGCCTCTCTGGCCCTTTTAAGCATTTAATGGTAAAGGGAATGGCTCTGAATGTCTCAATAGGAGCATTGTAGAAGACATTATAATTCCATGTAAGGCTTTACAGAGCTGGAAGTGGTTTTCAGGACAAAAGACAGTTTAGAGAAACTTCTTTTTTTCAGAAGAAGTGGTAATTATATGTTTTGTAGTTCACATGAGCTTTGTGGGTTTTACAATGTTCTCATAAAATGAAGCTCTGTCATCCTGCCTGGCAAATGGGGTAAGAGAAGGCAGGAGTAGTGGAACATCCTGGCCCTGGAGATCATGGGCATCTACCTTCTCAGGACCCTGAATCCTTCTCTGCCAGCCCAGCAATACTCCAGGTGAACTGTGTTAGAATGAGAAACCTTGGAAATGTAGGACACTGGCAACAGGAGCTATGAGCCTTCCATGATCTTACATCCATGTCAAACTTTTTATTTTTAGTTTTGCGATTCTTTGGTTTCCCATCTGTGCAGCACAGTGCCTCAGGCAAGCTGGCAGAAGCCTGGGCATATTTCCACCAGAAGATAGATTTCCACTGTAGTTGGCCTTTTCTACTGCTAAATGCTTTGGTTTTGATGAATCAGCATTTTCCTATGGAAAAACATTCCTTTGGAGAACTTCCAGTCAGAATGAAACCAAGATTCAACACGTTGCAAAATCCCTCCAGAACAGGATTTATTCTCTATAGCTGTACTTATAAGCAATTTTGCTCTTCCTTGGTTTCTCTGTATTATAATAAAATAACAACACAGATGCAAATATCACTAGTAAACTTATTAATAGTGAGGATAACTATTTTTGCCACTGAAAAGATTATGAAGTGTATGGACATTTAAATATAGGACCTGGAAAGGAGGTAAAAATCTTTCAGATTCCTGTGTGGTGAAATCGTGAATTTTGAGACCTTATTTTGCAGTGTAGCAGTATTAGAAGTCATGGAAAATAAAAATAGTTTAAACAATTCAGTATTTGCTTTGCAGTCTCCTCGTAAAACAGACTTAAATCTAGGCACGCATTATTGAAAATCATGAATTTGATCAGACACTTGTGAACACAGGTTTATATTCAGCTCTTGTTGATTTTGACTTCGTGTTTCTTCTGGCTATCTATCCTGGACCAAAACATAGCTCAAGCTGTTGGAAAAGAACTCTGGCTGTTAATCAGTGTGGGTGTGAGCAGTAATAAATACAGCCCTTCCCTCTTGTCCTCTATAACACAGCAGGTGGGAAACAAGCTAATAGTTCAGACTTGTAATTGTGGGAATGCAACTGTACATTTGTCATGCAAATTCACACCCTTCCTTCCACAAATTAGTCATTCCCTTAAAATGAGTGTAGTTATATTGTTTGATTGCATGTGTAACTAATGTGGTCCCTTCCTTTTTATTGGATTAACAATTTAATGCATCTGAACCCACCTGTTCCTACAGGATTTGCACAGGATCTTTCACAGTCCATGTCAGCTTCCTAGCTAGAGTTCAGCTAAGCCGTAGATAATCCTTTTGCCTGAAGGTGAGGTAGCAAGTTAAGGGTGATTCAATGAGCTTTACCATCTTTTTAAGCAGCTGAACGATGAGCTCTGTGCACAACCTCATCCCTGAACATTCTCTCTCTGAATAAAACTAAAAAAACCCAAAATAATGGAGGGAAAAACTCTTCACATAAGTTGCAATTCAGAGGCCAATTTTTGCTTCTGCCATTCTTATTGCAGGTAAAGAAGGCAATGCAACTTGATAGCTGTGTCATCCTGTGGAAAGAGATCCTCCTGTGAAAAAAACCCCTCACCTGCCTCTACAATGCAGATGTCCCTGCAGGAGGCATGGTTTGCATCTGAGGAGTATGGAATTGCAGGTGGGCTGGAACTGGGGTGAGTTGATCTATGACTACACAGGCTCTGCCAACCACCAATCGTGTGTTTCAATGGCACTGCAGTTAATGGCTGACTGAGTCTGTTGAGTGAACTTCTAGAGGTGCAGCATTTCATGCCCCCTCTAACCAGCACTTCCCTTGAGAGGAGACTTTTGTAGCAGGTAAGACGTTATCTCTTCACACATTTAAAAGAGCTTGTTGCTTAATGCTGTTTTATTCCTCTTATCCCTCCTGTTGTGTCTGTCTTGTTGTTTATGCTGTGTGGAAGCAGAGGAACACTCTAGTTAACTGTGATGAGATCACAGATGCAGCTGAAAAGTGAGCAATAGCAACAGCAAGATAAAATCCCTTTCTTTGACATCTACCAAAAAGAGAGAGAAAAACAAAGAAAACTGGAAAGAGGAAAAAATTGTGTATTATACCTTTTATGGTTCTGAGCTGCAGAAGGCAATCAAAAATATAGCAGAGCTACTTGGAAAATTTTAAGTAGCTGTTTGCTGACTGCATGTAGATCTAGAAAGAATAAACATTGTGAATTGTGGAATTTATTTAGTCTAATTTAACTAGAAATAAATCTGAGGCATTAATTTCTAATCAGTGTGATCTAAAGTCCAAGTATGTTTAGATTCAGAATGAATGATTTCTATCTTTCTCTAATTGGAGACTCATCTGCTTAGAAGACTGTATGCTGAGGGAGCTAAACCCGATTTTTCCCTATGTAGAAGTCACACAGAATATAATTTAATGAATTTACTTTCAGCACCAAAACCAGTACTCCATTTCCTAAGAGACTTGGCATTTGTAGCATGGAGTTCATCAAAGAAGCTGACTTAGCATTAGCTGAGCTCAAAATATCACCAAATTGTGTATCTGACTGTTGGGTGTCTTCTTTAGAACTTGGGTAGGAAGACAACTTGCTACGAGTTGTGGTAGCAATAAAACCCAAAGGTAAACACCCTCCCTGCAGGAGAAGGGTTTAGCTGTACTAAGCCATGGGAGTGACAGAAGAACACAGGGTCACAACAGGATGGGGTTTCTCTTTGGCTAGATCAGTACATATCTAGTGTGAAAGTGCACCTGCCTCAAGAGGCTGATCAAAAATTCTGTACTCTGCATTCTTTAAACACAGATGGCAAAGTTCTTTTGCCTTTTAGGGAGCAGAAGGAACCCAGTATTAGTGGAAAAATTTCCAGGGGTAGGACTGAGTTTGCTTTTTTCCTACTTAGATTGAAAAGGAGCCTTCCCTCTGGCTGAGAGCACAATTTGAGCTGATCTGTAGCGTGCAAAGTTCTCTCATAACCTCTGATGTGGGTGAGATCAGCTTGTTACAGGACTAAGGCTTTCCTGTGAAGACTTTGGTGGTCTGTAAAGCACTGATTCAGCACATCCACTGTGGGCTGGGTAATTTGCAGGACATGCTTTATTAGCCTAGAGTGGCTTGAAGCATAAGTTGAAGCTTGAGCTAGAAGTTCGCTTCTGATTTTTTCCAAAGAGCTAAAAACACTTCAGACTTCTTAAGCGACCTACACATTATATCGGCAAAATTATATATGTGAATACTTTTGTAACAAACTGAGGTTGTCATAATTTTGTATGAATATGGATGTTCTTTAAATTAATGCAAGATGCCTAAATTGTAATCCACGCCAGGTTCTTTTTATTTATTCTAGGTTTCCAAACACTGCAGGTATTCCACCTAGCTCACGGTGGTTACCTGGAATCTGAAAGCAGCCACATTCACTGTTCCTCGGAGATCATTCAAATTGCTTTTCTGCAGTAACTTTCATCCATTTTGGTTTTTTTCCAGTTTAATGGAACCTTTGGCTCAGGTTTGTAATGCAGATGGCTTTATAGAAATCCTTAACTAATATGTTGAACCAGGGTCACATGAACTGCTTTCAGCTGATTTAATGATGACTTCTGCTGTTATCAAGATCCCAGCTTGGGATCAGGCACCAGTATTTTCCTTTCTTGTAGAAAAATTACACTACTCTGGAAGGGAACATAATACTCAGGGAGGGAAATTTAGTTTATTATTGGATAATAAGTAGCTAAGAAGGGACAAATATTTTTCTCTCTTTCATATATACATATGGCTGTTAAATATTTCAGAAACTATCTTGTTTTCTGAAACCAATGAAAGTTTGTTAATAATAGAAATGGTTTAAAGCAATTCAGCTATTCTAGCAATGCATGTAGAAGTTTTGGAAAAATTTCTACAATTTATTCTTTCTGTGGAAAAAATGTTTTGTTAGCAAGCCAGCTCCTGCTTCCAGCTCCATTTTAGGCCAAACTATCTTGAATTGGTCCCAGAACCAGCTGTCTTTTTTGGTTCAGGTCAGAATGGACACAAACTGAGCTTTGAATAGCGGCTTGAGCTTTTCAGCAGTTTGCTACTGCTTCAATTTTGTATTTAAATCACTAATGATCAGCTGATGATTATTATTCCATGGGTGTTTAAAGTCCCAGTGTCCCATTTGTGAAATGAACTGGTATAGACACCAGCAGAAACATGATCATAGCCTTAATCCTCTGTTCTATCCCTGGCACAATTAAAAAACTAAGGAGAAGGTGAACATCCTCATTCTGTATTTTGGCTGGGTTTATTAATAGATTTGCATTTATTAAGTTAGTTTTTACTAGACTTTCATTGTGTCATAGGTCAGTATTCTATCTGGGTACTCAAAGGGTGCTTCTAGAAGTAGAAAGCAAATTCTTTTTACAGCTATGATTTATCCTCATCTTGAATAGTATATCATATTAGCAAAACATTCATAGTGTGAGAGATGTATGAGTCAAAGTATTACATTAATAGTTTAAAGTGAAGTTGGGCCAGAATTTTTCTGTGGGGTCCTCTCATGTGTATATGTAATAGAGTGACCAACCAAAAGGAAATCTGAATGTGGTAAATCAAACTGTTGCTCAACCCACCATCAGGAATCGGGAGAAAGTTTACACAGCTGGCTCTCAGCAACTGCTAATAATAAAGTATATTTCTACCATCCTGTAGACTCCAGTAATATTTTTACCTGGGTAAAAGCAGCACTTGGCTGGCAATCAGTGGAGAAAAATGCCACTTTTTTTTTTTTTTTTTACTTTCTTCTCTTTTAATTGGGTATTATTGACAATATTTGCTTACTTGGGGTGTGTTGTGTTGGAGATCTTCCCCACATGGTTGCCCTGCAGCTCCTGAGGAACTGCATCCACCCCTCTCTGGTGGCAGTGGGAATCCTGCAGGGTGGCTGCTGCGTGCAGTGGGTCTGGCACTGATACAGAGTTGAGACTCGCTGCCCAAGCACTAACACCCAGAGACTCGGAGCATTACTGGGGTGCCCTGTCTAGATCTCATGTCCAAAGGGTCAGGTGGATTCAGAATGACGTCCAGCTCTGTTGTGGGTCTTTTGGATTATAATGGACAAATCTTTTTATTGCTTTGTTTCTCAGTTTCCCCACAATAAAATGAAGTAATGCTGTTTACCTTCTCTGAAGAGGGTGGCAAGTTTGCAAGTAGGAAATGTGATGAAAGTTAGACAACAGTTTTATTTTTAAATATCGGCACTTAATTCTTGAATGCTATCAGTGATTTCTGAATACTTTCATTTCTTATGACCAGGTCTATACAACCTCAGTTCACCTCCTGTGATGCCTTTAGATGTTCTGCTCCACAGAGGCCACGGAGATTTCTGTAGGGCTCCGAGGCCACGGAGATTTCTGTAGGGCTCCGATGTCATCCTGGGCAGAAGATAGTCAGGCTTTGAGATAAGTAGGCTCTCTGTGGATGCCTCTCTGGTGTTTTGCATGCATTGGAAAGAGCATCAGAAGGAAGTGAGAAGGGGGAAGAGAAAGCGCAGGCATTTCAGAGAAACAGGACTGTGTCTTTGCTGTAGAGCTCTGACGTTATGCTGGTCTGATCTCTTACAACAAAATATTGGCATGTTATAATCCATGCAGTTATTTTCTCAGTGTGAAGCAGTGATTTACAAAGACTTGATCACAAGCTGTAGCTTTCTCTTCCCCTCCTCAGTGTTCCATCTCCATTATCCTAATGTGTTCATGCAGAGAACACTGCTGGGTACCATCAGATGTCTTGCAGAAGGACACCTGTGAGGTGACAAGTGCTCCTTTCCACACTGCCATGTTGGACTCTGCATCTTGACTGCCTTTAAACTGGTCAGTCTCCCCAGAGAGAAAAATGCTGTGCTGAGGATCAGTTGCTGCACATATGTGTGTGACAGTAGTCCCTGGAGTATATCCAGCAGCCAGCTTAGAAATTCAAAGCCGCTTTCTCTAAGAACAGGACATGATTTAATATATTTAGAGAGGGGTCTTATCAAGTTTAATAAAAATCTCTGTGCCCTCTGCACCCTCATCTATAATTCCCTTTAGTCGGGAAGTAGATGAGGGTCTCAGTGCTGCACTCCTCTGCTGTGGGTGCTTTGCTGTACAGGGCTCTGCATCCCCACCTTGTGCTCAGGGCAAGGGATCTGTGCTCATGGATGGCTGATAATGGTTCTGTTTGTCAGTACTGCTCTGTGCAGAGTTGAGTATTTCTGTCTACATGGTTCTGGGGCAGAAGAATTGAAAGGGTTGAAAATCTCATATTTTGGTTTCTCGGATATCTTTGGGATCTGCATAATGCCAAGTGAATCAGCCAGGACAGAGCTCTGCATCAACAGAGCTGCAGTGAAGCTGCCTCTGAGCTGGCTCTGAACAAGATCATTTCAGTGTCTGCGTATGGGGAAGGAGAACTCCCTCGGTTGGCTTAAAGGAGGTGCTGAACCTTGAAGCATGAATTCCTAGGTCCTAGATACAGTTAATGGAGAGAGCAAGTGGCTCCAGGATGTGATGAAGCCTGCATCACCCTGCCCAGCTGATCTCTGCCCATTGACTAAGGAGAGTCAGGATTCTGACAGAGGCACTCAGTGGTAATCTGTCATCCTGCAGCATAGCCAGAGGGCAGAGCTTTCTACGTGTATTATTTACATTTCTTATGACTGCTTAGATCACGGTGCTCCTTTTGCTTTTTTTGGCTAGGCCAGGTACAGACTTTCCTTTAGCATTTTCTGGTTAAATTGTTTATTAGCACAAGATAATTGAAGAGTATTGCATCTCCTCAGTGCCATGTTGGGTTAAAGCACCAGCAAGCAGTGCCTTTAAGCTTTGCACATCCTCATTGTGTGGTACTGTGGCTAATGCTGCAATGAAAGACTGGTCCCTTGCTGTGCAATATTAAGCAGAAAAGGATATAATTCAGTACTACTACTCTGGTAGTTAAGCATGTCATGTTTCCATGCAGTAGTAATAATGTGAAGGGAAAAGTAACCCAGACCAAGACTGTCAGCTTCTAAAGTGGTTTAGATTCATGGAATTCACATGAATAAGCTGCAGATCTGACACAATGATACAGCCTGTATCAGCTGAAGTGACATGAAATCTAGGGCTTGTCATTGTTTGGACAACTCAAGCCCTGCCCCATAATCATGGAGGTGTTAGGTTGGATAAAGAACTTATTGTGTGTAAAGAAAAGAAAATTTTATTCCTTTTAGCAGACATAGGATACTCATATATAGTATAAGCAGCAATAATAGAGAAGGTTTAATAATTTTGACTCATATACACTGTTTGGTTCAAAGCCTTTTGAACGTAATTCCAACCAGATAATGTGAGGAACAGGATTGTAATAAAAGACTGCCAGGGAAAAAGCCATATGCACACACAAGATAGAATAAATATGTAAAGAAAAGTGGTTTCCATTTAATATTTTGATTTTTTTTTCCCCACTCCTGCCTTCATCTGAACTCAAATCACATCCAATAATATTTTAAAGAACTGCCAGCCATTCTGCATTGAGTTGGGGGTGGATTTGGAGGGAACTTTATTTTTTTCCTCAGCTCAGACACAAGCAGGTGGTATTTCTCCTGTGCTTCTGCTGTTACTGATAAATGATCCAGGATGCTGGTCCCTATATTGGGGAGATTAGTAATCAGGAAATTTGTGAAAAGTAATGACTCACCTGAACCTTCAAGCTAAAGATCAGCTGTGATTCACCTGGAGTTAATTGCCTCATTTTAGGTTTAAGACTTTCATCTGTTTTAAATCTCATTACTGTGGAAAAACAGTAATGAAACCCTGCATATACGTATATTTTGTTCAGTAACACCTGACTTACCCCTCTAGGGGAATAGGTTCATAATTCTGACATACTTTTATTAAAACAGGCAGCCTAAAATTTTTTTGAAATATGTAGCCTCACAGGAGATTTATTATATTTCCCTTATGTTATGTTGTCTTATATTATATTTGACTTATTACATTCAACTGTAGAGAAGCCTTTTTGTAAGCAGGCGGAAAAAAAATCCAGAGATGGAAAACTACTTATCCAACCAAAGAGAGTACAGTTATAGAACAGGCATCTGAATCTTCCACATCATTGTCAAAAATTACCACTTAATTTTTTCTAGTTAAAAAAAAAAATTCATAAAGATAAGTTCTTGGGACATAGCAAGTCAAAATAAGGACACTTTTACAAAATAAGTAAGATTTTCACATGAGAATCACTGTTTCCAACTCAGCCCAAATCCGTTTTAAGCTTATAGAGAGTCACTGTCATTTCCATGCATTCTCTTCTGTTTATTGTTTAATCCTGTATAGCTTGCAAGTCAATTACTTCACTGCAAGTTTGTGTTTATGCACCTAAAGTTAGGCTGCTTTATTTGTTGAGGGTGGTTATAATTCATTCAGCTACTGGCAAGAAGGCAGATTCCCGTGTACTATTCACACTGTGCTGGTACATTAGAAAATAGAAAGAAAACTGAATGATCAGGGTGAAAACTGCTTGGGTGCTAACATTTCCTAAGTGCTTTGCTCTTGGGAAGACCACTTAGGGTCTAGTGCAAAGTTCTTTGTTGTTGCAATGATAGGAATCTTGTCCAAACAGAGCTTAATGCTGCGCTGTAGAGCCTATGTAAAAAAGTCTGAAGGCAGTCCTGAAATCCAAACTACTCTGGGGGAGTGCTACTACTTTTTAATGCCTCTCTTATCCTTTTGATAGAAGAGCAAAATCTCAAATGAAGTAAAAGCCAAACCCACATTCACCGCACATTAAACTGCAAAAATGGAAAAACTGGTCTGGAAACAAGTAATTGTAAAGTCAGAAATACCACGGTGGCAGTCCGTGTATGCTTTGTAGGTGAAGGCCCTCATGTCCCATTTTTGTCTCAAGGCCAATTACCTTTGGGTTTCCAGTCTGGCTCACACCTGAGGGGCCTGGAGCAGGAGCTGAGTCTATGCCACAAGAGAGGCAGAGCCCTGGAGCCAGCCCTTAGTGACCCAGGGCTGCATGTGTAACTAAAGGTGAAGGTCTGTATTCCTGAAGATGTGAAACTTTTCACTGACCTCTAGAAATTTGTTCCTATTTTGAAGACATGGAAAAGATGGGGTGCTGGTAGAGAAATCTACCAGCTGCTCAGGTTAAGGAACAAATACTGGTGGACATCCAGTCCTTGCTTCCATGTTAAAAGATTTTGAGGTATCCCTTGTGTGCCTGGAATTCTTTAGCAGTAGTAGCTTTGGCTGGTGAGGGTAACACAGCAAGCACAGGATCTGTAACTTGGGTATGTCATCTCACACCTTCTCTTGTTGCTTGACTTTATGCCATTTTCCTTATGTCTCTTTTAGTTTTCTGCCAAGCAATTCAGAGTCACCATCATTTACTAAAAGTTTTGTGCCATATGGGATGCTTCTATACCTTGATAAATGTACTGTTTGTTTGTCTTGTACAACATTTTTCATCCTCTGCTTCTGCCCTTTAGTTTCACAGTGTCATTCAGTTCTAATCTCTTCCGAACCCCTGCAGGTGTCTGGAATTTGGTAGCACTTTCCTCTTTCATATTCTTAAAATGAAAGTTTAATCACAACACAGGTTCACCTCTGAAGACTTTCTTTAATAGGTGTGTTCTTGTTTTATTTTTTCTACACTTGAAGCTCAGGCTTCCTCCTGGCTCAGAAGGGATTTGAAATTGGGTGCAACTTGTCTGTAGATGAGGGAAAGGAAGTGAGTTTGTTTTGATGCCCATTCCTGAGGCAAAGGGACAAGTTTCTACTGTTCTCAAGATTTACTATATAGCTTTTATACCAATTAGTTGAAAGAGAATAAGAAATTATATTGGAAGTGCTTTGGATGGAGCTTTAACAGTGCCTGGATTGTGTTTTTCTGGGGGCCAAATATACAGTAGAAGTTAACTTATGTAAGCTGAAGTGTTCATGAAACTTGAACAAATTCTCCAGGGTTCAGTCCTTTTAAGTGCTGTCTTAACTTTGTCAAGTTTAAAAGTCAAGCCCCCAGAACTGTGAAGCCTCAAGTCCACATTCCATTGGATTCTGTGTGCTTACTGGTATTACTGTGTGTCCACGGAGGGCAAATGGAACACTGGAAATGTTGGCCTATGGGACCAACAAGACATTACTTTCTTGTCTGACAGAGAAATCCCACTCCTTTTGTGAACAAGTCTGTGTGAAAGCAATGCCACAGGAGTTACAGAAAGAACACAGAAGAGAAACTTTTTCCCAGCTGTGAGCCGACAAAATATTGTGCTTTAGAACACAAAACAAGAGGAAGATATCATCAGTGTTAAGTCCAAACTTAAACCTGGCAGCATTAAGTCCAGCTCCATCATTTTGCTTGCGTAGGAGTCCAGCAGTTTTCTGCTCCCTGGTGACACAATGCCATTTTTTGCTAGCCAGTCTTTGCAAAATGTACGGAAAGGGTTTGGTATAGGCTGCAGGGTGTACAATGAACAGAACTTCACCGAAGTCAAGGAGGCCTTGTCGTGCACTACAGAAGTACCTGTTCAGAATTCAATTTTTCTGTGTGCCCAAACCCAGCCTTATTCATTTTCCCTTGGGGATTTCACTAGCAAAGTCTTCTTAAGAGCCTCATGAGAAACACTAGGCAGCCTCCACAATTGCCATTGGGATCATCCCAACCTCATATGGGAGAGACCACAGTGAGAGAGGGTACAGGGTCATTTTATGAGCAGAGACGCATTTGTACTCCTTTCTCTGAGAGGCCTTTCATTGGAAAAAGAAACATTTTAAATTTTGTTCAGGGCCTCTTTTCCATTTCCCCTTTCCTCTGAGTTGCATCAAGAACTTTTAAGCCCCTTTGCTATACTGTGCGCTCCCTTTTTGCCTAGGAGCCCTTCTCCAGAACCTGCTTACATTCACAGATTACCAGTGCTATCAGGATTCAGTTTTGCTTAAACTGTTTCTTTTTTTTCTCCATTTCAGATGTGCAATGACTTCTAGCATGGGATTTAGAGTGAGTCCAAGCACACTTTGCTGGTTAGATTTGAGCAAAATAGGCTGTAAGGAAAGCATGACAGACTGACTTACCTTTGTATCCAGACTCTGTATGGCAAGGGACACAGCAGAACAGCCCCACATTATGGGGTCAAGCCTGCCGAGATATACCTTACAGCCTCAGTTAGGGAGCAGGAGTGGCTTTTTGTCTCTGTAAAGACCCCAGCTTATTCCGCTATTTGATAAGTTTTTATATCTCTTAAAAATTCCACTTTGGTTGGGGACACTGAGGAGATGGTCAAATCTAACTGATTCGTCCCGATTATTCTGGTATAGCAAAAAAGGTTGTAACAAATATGTATAACAAAAAAAGGCTAAAATATCAGTGTGATTGGTCTTTTTAGTGGCCGTTATCTATTAGTTTACATATGACTTCATAACTGCAATTAAACCGGATGTGAGGAAATTCCAGTTATCAATCATTTTTCTAAAAGAAAAAGGAGTTTTACTTCTGATAAATTCAAACAGATTCAGAAGAACAGCATCTCATTCAACAATCCTGCAATCTTTTATGCCATTTTCTTTGTCTCTCTGCCTTCAGTGCACAAGTATTCACTGCAGTAATAATGACATCCCACAGCCATGACAATGGCAAAGTTCCTGTTAATGTTCTCTGCAGCTCTTTGCCACTTTGGTGAGTACTGTATTTCTCCTATGCAGAACTGCACAGGTCTCTTGTCTCTGCTTCTAACAGAGGTAGCTGTTTATCTCTCAGCAGAAACTCTGCTTCAGCAGCTGTGTGCTCTGCTAAGCTTGTTTCAGGAAATTCCTGGAAATTTCTTCCCTGTCAGAGCTTTCTGCTTTGCTCTCTGACACAATAACCTTTAAGGCGCAATAGTCTCACAGGAGAATTTCATTAATTTAAGCCCCAAATGGTATGAGATTGGCATGTGGATCTTCTAAAGCTGTGTGAATGAGAAATGCCTTTTGGGCCTATTTGGAATCATGTCAAATGGTTTCATCTTCTCTGCTTAACTTTATAGATGTGATAAGCATGCTTCGAATTTTGTGTGTATAACAGATTGGCATTACTTTTTTTTTTTTTTTTTTTCCAATCCAGTAACATGCAGATGATTTCCAGTGGCATTCCACTTCTGGTTTGGTGCTCTTGGAGAAGCTGTCTGTGGCGATGTAGTAACTTCTCCTGAGACTGGTGAACCTTATGCACAAACCTGTCTGACTCAGGTTTTGCTGCATCAGGTGAAAGCAGACACAAGGTACTTAGCTTAGTGACTAAAACTGGGCTTTCAGGGGCAAGTGCAGATTGGAGGAATCTTACTTGAGACAGCATATGATGCACATTTTACAAATCCTCTCAGTAAAACCTGCTTGCTTCTTTGCTTTCATCTTATAGCTAAATTCAGTTATAATAATTATAATAATGCCTACTTAAATCCCTTTTGCTGTTCAATTAGTTGCTGTATTTACCTCTCACTTATTCTCGAACCATAACTCTGTGCTTTCTTCAACAGCTGTCGTACTTCAGTGCAGACTAACCTCTTTTTCTTAGTGGGGAGTATGAGTGTGACTGTTTCACATGTGCTTTTTATGATCACAGTCACTCGCAAACTGCTTTAAGTTCCGTGGGGATAAAAGACTACATAAATCTCTGTTTATGATTATTATGACTATGCTAACAAGAGCTGGCTGAGGAACAAGAAATTCTGTCTTGCAACAGTCTCTAAGGTTTTGAAACTCCCCATTGGAACAAGATCAAAACTTTTACTGTCTGTGAAGTAGAGCTGTTGAAACATCCATTTTCAGATTCCCAAGTAAGACTTTTTTTTAAATTTGGGATCTTTGTGACTTCACTTGAGATTCCAGATACCTACCCTAACTAAACTCTAAATGCCATTAAATAACATTTTATTTAATGAAAAATGTTTTGTAGAAAACATTTCCATTTGAAGGAGAAAACACCACACATTCTTATGCTCTACTTGGGGAAATGGAGACTTACTGTATTTCTTTACTTTTAGAGCTTTGGAAACAGATCCTAATGGAGATGAGATTAATAAACAATTTACAAGGGTGTGCATTAAAAGAGTGTACACAACTGGTCTGCATGTCACTCTCCCTTGGCTTTGTACACTGCTTGCTTTCTTCAGTCACTCACGTGACACTTGCCAATTTTCAGTAACCACAGAAAACAGGTCTTTAAAACACACAGGGAGAATGATCAGATAATGCCAGCATGCAAAATGCATTGTGCTGAAATGGAATTATTAGGTGACCTCTGGGAGAGTGGCCAGGAGGAAGGTGAATAACTATGTGTCTTGAAAATAAATTGTCCTTCCACTGCCTCTAAAAAGGAATGTGTGAAAGATGTCAAGGGTCTTTTACCAACTGGAGCTTTCAAACGTGTTAAGAAAGCAGAGCAGCTGCATAAGGTCTGCAAGGCTGCCCACACATAACTGCAGTTCACAGCACCAAGATAGCAACGCTCAGGTGAGGAATGGACATTTCTTAGTGAATAATTTTGCCACTGTTAAACAGGCTTGAATCCAGATTTCATTCTGTGTGTCCTTAAACTTTGCAGGGACAATGTCTTCAACTATTACTGTGTTTCAGATGGACTTTTTTTTATTCTTTTACACAAAAGAGAGAACTACACACAGCTCAAATGTGGCAGGGGAAATGAAATCTGGCTGTATGCTGTGTGCTTGGAGCCCCTCCAGGCTTCAGAATGGAAAGTTCCCATCAGTGTCATGTGGGACTTGTCCATTATGTTTTTTCTTCATACTACTAAACACCATTTTGAAAAATGGATGTGTTCCTTCTGTTAGCGACTGGACAGTATTGTAGAAAATAATCTGTTCACAGAATTACAAGAGAGACTTTTACCTGCATCCAGGCAATGATTCTCTAGGTTCTGCTTATATAGGATCTTCCCCCTCCCCCACTTCTTCAACCTTCTCATGTGAAGAATGCATTGTATTGATTAATTTCCAAATAATTCTTGTGGTTTTTTACCATCTAAAATTTCTGCTACTTGCCAGCTCTCAACAAGCAAAAATATCAAGTAAGGATTGTCTGAGTTCAAGCTCTCTTCTGTATTTTCTGGATGAAGAATATTTTCGGCACTGGTAATCTTTTCCACCAACCCTTTTTTGGAAACATGGAGGGCAGAGATAATGGTCTTAGTGAGGAGGGGCAATAAACTTTTTTGACTTTTTTTAATATAGTGATGTGGTAATATCTGGGACGTGTCCATGTGGTCTGGTTGTTTGATGTTGAGCACTCCTGTGTGTTTCAAAGCTGCAGCTAAAAGTTCCCAGGAGCAAGAGCACAAAGAAAGTGACTACAAGGGACAGCTTGAATAATCATAAATACTCTTATAAATTGTTTCTCCCAACTCTTTCTTGTGTTTCCATCTTTCAAGTGTTTCCTTTCTTCTGTTGGAACACCAAGCCCCACAGAACAGGTGGAGTGGCAGCAATACTCACATATATAAAATTAACAAGGAAGACACAGATGGACGTTTGGATTTGGGTGGGGGTTTTTTGTTATTGCTCTTTGTTTTATTGGCTTTGGTGGGGTTTTTTTTGTTTGTTTCTATTAGTTTGTTTTTCTTTTTGTAAGAGCTAGCTCAAGCATTTCTTGTAACTAGGCTTATCTACTGCTCCTCCAGCAGACAGGAGTGTTTTGTTTATTTTAGCTTGATGGCTAAATCCTTTAAGCCTCCCAGAAACTTACTCCTGCATTTCAAAGAGTTCTGTGAATAAAACGTGAAGACAAATATAAATATGCAGAGTGAACTGTCACCCTAACATTACTTATTACTTACCTACTGTGCATTTGCCTGTAATGATTTGAGTGCCTTTGTCTCAGTTCATTTCTGTGGTCTTGGTCTTGCTGTTCTTTGTCTGCTGCTCTTATTGGCATTCCCATGTTCCCCATAGTAGTTTTTTCAGGATTTCTTCACTTCCAAACCTTGTAAACCTTGATCTTCTGCTTGCTGTTGCTCCCAGTCACTGTAGCAAATCTAAAAGATTTGGTCTGAAAACATGTAGTTCCCATTTAAAGACTAAATTGAAGCTTTTCCTGAGAGACTCAGAGCAGGGTGGTATCATGGGTGCATGTCCTTTGGAGCCCAAGAGAAGGCTGTTTTGCTCTCAGGGCACTAGTGTGGCTCTCCATCTCTCACCAGTTACCTAACTTCATAACCATGATGATTTAGTCACCTTGGGCTCTCCTCTGCTCTCAGGTGTAGATATTGCTGATCAGATAGGCAGGCACCTGTGACCAGACTAGAGAAATACAACCAGTAGTGTCACACAGTTCCCCCATGTCACACAGTCCCCCCATGTTCCTTTACTTCTCTCCTGGCTCCACTCAAGTTCTCTTGTGTTTTTTCTATCACTGACTGATAGAGGGAAACACTAGGAAGACATCAGATACTTGTGGGTTGTGTAGATGGCAAAATGTAATGGCTTTTTGTAGACTGTAAAGTAATCACATGGTTAAGCCATGAATCCAATAAATGAATAGGGTCATGTTAGTTAAAGGACTCCAGGGATTGCCTCTGCTGCCACTAAAAGCTGTTAACACATCACTGCAGGAAGTGACAATGTGCTCATTCAAAATGAATGTTATTTAAAGTAGCTACATCACATAGGAAGCTAATTCCAGAGCTGCTGTTTTAATGGCTTTAACATTCACAAATTAACCCCTAAGCACTTTGCTCATGTAAGAGCAGTGTGCAGAATAGATGCATGTTGACACTGCTTTGAGACCTTTTCTTAAATTTTCCTGACTTTTTTTTTCCTAAATCCCTTTGCATTTATTCCCCCTGGAATCAGTGAGGATGCTAGCTTTGCTAGCTTGGCAAGCCAGAAAAGCAGGTGGTTTGCTGCAGCATCCTTGAGGCCTTTTCACCAAGTAGCTGAGGAGATGAACTCTAGCTGGCATGCCAAGGCACACAGGTAGCCTTCTCACCTTTCCCACAATCCAGGTCTCTTCCAGGTCTGGAAAGCCAGCTTGTCTGTCCATCACTGGCAGGAGGAAGATGACACAGTGGCAGATTCACAGGGAGGACGTGGGGCCTGATCCATGTCCAGAGCAGCCGTGACCTGTGGTCAGTGTTCTGTCAGTGTGGCCTTGGGCCAGCACACAGAGGCACATGAACCTGAAACCATCTTCCTCACCACCAGGGTTCCGAGCTGCACAGCTGGAACCCACCCTGGTAGCATGGTAAAAACACAGCCAGTGGAGCTGGAAGCATGAGGGAATGTAACCCAGCTGCCTCACAGGGTTTGTAGATAGACTCCCTCCAGGTTAATCACTCAGCAGCTAGAAAGCAAGTGGAGCTGTTCCCTGAAACGCACTGTGAAAATAGGAATAAAAAAAGAAAAATACATTAAGCCAATCATTATAACAAGGAAAATAAACATGCAAATAAATCATAACAGATCGAAAAGCAGTGAGTTACAAGGACATGTTTTTGTTGGGTTTTTTATGGTTCCCACTGAGCTAAGAGAAGAAATTAAAAAGAAAAAATTTAACTGATGTTGAAATCAAATTGCAGCATTCAAAACAATGTGATTAGAATATTTGTTTATCCACCCACCTCAAATGTTCTTCTTCTCTTGGGGACACAAATATTGCAATCATAAGAACAATTTTAATTTACGTGGGAAATACATTTTCTTTTGCCCTACTTAAAACTTGCTGAAGGGACATGAGACCCTGTGCTAGAAAGCACTTTTATGGGAAGCCTCACTTGATAGATTTGAGGGAGAAAACACTGTGTGATCAGTAGGAAATTGCACTTCTACTGCCAGCAGTAGTGTCGTAGGTGTGTGGTAAATCCATATGGCAGTTTTCATGTGTATGATTGAAGTGTTTGGAGTTGCTTGTGCAAATGAAATGAGTGGGAATCTGCCAGTGCTCAACAGCTGTGATGAAGTGGTCCATTTAGGGACAGTATCACTCGTAGTCATAGCCGTTGTCTTAATTTTTCATGTGCTTCCATCAAAGAAATCTAAGATAAAACTTTCAAGTCAGATGGAGAAAATAAACTCAGCTGACATGTCATTCTTCTGTTTTACTCAATAGTCTTTAGAACTAATATGAATAAGAATACTGCTGTGTTCTGTTTTTGCAACTGTTTTCACTACAAAATGTGCATTTGTCAAAACCATATTTAATGAAAAATGAACCAAACAATGGAATGACAGCTAGAATAAGTGACTGAGGGAATACAAGGACTGAAATGAGGAATCAGAATAAATTTTTCTCAAGGTTATTTTTCAAGTTTTAGTTTGTGATATTTTCTTTGTACTGGCATGGAAATTAGTATTAAAAATCTGTTTTAAAATGTCAATATGGGAAAAAATATTCCTGGTTGGAAATAAACCAGCACAGCACAAGTACTTCAGATCTGTTGGGAAGTTTCCTGAGCTCTTCTGAGAATGTGCTATGCAAATTCAGGACTTTACCTTTCTCTGTATCAGTTTGCTACAGTGTTATCTAAAATTCTGTACTGGAAGATGTCTGCTGAGATGGACACAGACTTTGTTTTTCCCATTTTCTCAGAGGAAAGGTTTTGAACAACCCCCAGAAGCTGGTCTCTGGGTTTCACTTCTTCTCCAAAGTCTACTCTGTTTCTGGATAGCAAAAGCCAGTGGTTAAATTTCTCCAGTAGAAGGTCAGGTTCATGAAAAGCTGACATTTGTTTATGTGATCCACTTCAATGCACACAGATGTACTCCCTTGTCTTACTTTAGACTGAGACAAAAACCAGTTTTTACTCTAGGTCTTGAATTTGTATGTGGGGCAGTACAGCCATGTTTGCAAAGGAGTTCTTGTTTCATATTCCACTACTTCAGTTGTAACCAACTTACTTTTTGCCATTTACAACTGAAGATTTTTTTCTTGAAATACAGTTGCAGAAAAAAGTGTGTACATCTTGATGCAGTTGATACAGATATTGAGGTAGTGTTTCCTCTTTATCAATGTATTTTTACTTTAACTGCTAATGAGTATAAGAAAAAACTTCAAAGACCTGTGTTTGAGTGCAAAGACAGTTCCCTGAATGACCCATAGCAGATAACTTATACAATGTTGATTTACTTCCATCAGGCCTAAATATATATTTCCCATTTCTGCCTCAGAGCAATGCAGTCATATGAGCAAATACTGTATGCTAGTGCTCTTGCAAGGGCATGTAAGCACTAGGCTTAAAACCAGAGACATCTAAATTGAGATTTCGGAGGTATTGGAAATAGCACGTCTCATCTTGAGGTTTAGGCTCACAGAATATAGAGGTGTAAGCTTTGGTAGAGTGTCTGCTCAGTGTATGAGTCTGCATTTTGATTGTAAAGACAAGGAATATTGGCCTGAGCAGGATCTGGTCTTTGTCACTTGGTTTAAAGAAATGCAGGGTTCTCTAGCATGGTGCCAAATTCTCTTCTCATACTTTGCTCCAGTTAATTATTTTGAGACTTCTGGATTTACCAAGCTCTGACAAAATTTTACCAGGTGTCAGAGACATGTTTAAGAAAGCAGAATTGTCTTTTTACTTCATCCAGCTTTCTCATGTCAACAGTGCCCCATTTAACATCATAATTTTTACTTGTAAAAGAAGTGTAAGACTGGAATTTTAATGCTTACCTTTTTCATTAGTCTTTTTTAAAAAAAAAATTTCACTGGTTGTGAGGGTTCTCTTGTTAAATCTCCTTGCTCTTTAGTGACCTTTTGTGCCACGACCTGTTTCTATGTGGAGGGAGATGGATTTCCTGGTGTTACTGAGTGACATCTAAAAGCCTCTCTCTTGGTTGAGAGCTTGCAGTGACATCATGGGAACAGGCAGTATCAGGAGGATGGAAATTTTCCAGATGTCTTAGACTTCCTTTCAGCAACTGGGGTCTGGTGAGTTCAGCAGCCAAATCTGCAAGTTTTCAAGATGAAATCTGGATTCCCTCTGTACTTGGTAGGAAAGCATCTTCCCTGCTCACACCACATGGTGAGATGTGAGTGTTTAGCTGTGTGTGCCCCTGAGCTCCCCCAGGAGTTATGGCTCAGTGCCAAAGTCATTGAATGCTACTGGTGGTGCTGCTGGGGGAGCATGAGGTTAAATCACAGGTGCTTGGTTTGTCCTGGTTTAGAGGTGGCAGCAGGCAGATAAAGGATGAATTTTCCAGACTGCAGAAGGCTGCTGGAAAATGAGGTGAATAAACAGTGGGCAGAATGAGAGATGGTGGGTTTCAATTGCTGCAGGAAGGTGGCAATTTAACTTTGATGTTAGGAAAACTTCTGGGTGGCTGGAATAGCAAAGCACTGGATTCTTACCCTGCATCCTCTCCACACCTGACCTTTTACCATTTGTGACAAACAGGGCATTTGCAGGTCTCTGTGATATGACCTCTACAGGGGACTTCTGACCCTGTTTTGAATTATTCAAGTCTCTCAACCTGCATATCTATGGACTGTCACTAGCTATTGCTCTGTACGTTAAAGCATTATGCTGTTCACTGCTCAAGAACAAGCTTGTGCTTTCTCTCTGAAGTTCATTAATTTAATTCTGTTCTTTCCTGTTGATATTGGCACATATCTATCAGAGAGAGTACCCTGTGTGTTTTCATTGTGACCATCTGTCCTGGTATTAACAAAATGATTGCATAATACAAACAACATAATCCTTTGAGAGAGGAAGAAAAAGAAAGATACACACGAGTCATGTGGCTGACATACACCACAGTGATCCAAATAATTGTGGAATCAGAAACAATAATAATGTATTAGATTTCTCAGTGGAAAAATGCTTGATCTTCTAAGGAACAATTAAAAATACAATATGCAATAAAAGCACTCAACTGTAATACAAATATGCACCTCAGGCTCCATAGGGTTTATAAAACAAAGTCATCTCGGTGCATTTTAAAACTGAGAAACATAATTAAAATGCCTTCTTGACAAGGGGAAGAGACATTCTTTTCCCATTTGACTGACTTTCCTATCTGGCCTCTCTCTGCTGAGCGCACAGGGAGAGCAGGGGCCAGTCCTGCTCTGCACCAAGAGGTCAGAGTGGTTGCGTCTCCTTGTTCCTCCATCCTCTGCAGCATGTTCAAAGCAGCATTTGTAGGCACTGATATTAAGTGGGCTCTACCTAGAGCGAGACAGATGGGAAATTTGGCTTATTTGTTGTAATTATTGAGCTGATGAGTCATATATGTTGCTTGAAAGAAGGTAAGGTTTTAACATGATGGAGAGTCTCAGCTGTCACTGACTCTAATTAATCTGTTGGGAAAAGATTGACACCTGCAAGTAAAAGTGCAGCTTCTCAGGAAACACTATTAAAACTTGCAGGCATCCTCTGTTCTTTTACAGAAAACAATCCATACAAGTTAATTCATGAAGTAACTTCAGGCTGTTTGCTTTCTTACCTAAGTTGTATAACATCATTTCTGAGTCCTAGAACTACAGCTGGGGTACAGCTGTGAGCAGCTTTGTGATACCCTCAGAATTAAAATAGATTTCTGAGTTAGAATGGGACAAATGCATGTGGTGATATGTGCTTCCGATATTTTTCTTATTAAGAAAGAGACAAGTTCTGAAGTTATTTGTGGTGAAGAATGCAAAAAAGTGTAGTTTTTTTCTAGAATCCCTAGGCAAAAATTCTATGTCTTGCTGTGTGCTTTTTCAGAGTAAGAGCCAAGCTCACCTTGACTCTGAAAATAGACTGGCAAAAGAAATTGTATTAAGGTGGGATGATTTCACATTGGCCAATATTCTCACATGCAAAAGGATGATCTTCTACTGTTTAAAAATGAAATTTTGGTGATAGTAATGATTCTTTTCATCAGCTGCAGAGGTGATAGCATTTTAAAAACTTGAATGTTGAAAAAAAGTGTAAAAACGTATCATTTTTAAAATCTTTTTTTGTTGTTTGTTAGTCTATTTAAGCTTTTATCCCATAGTTAATTATTTGAATGTCAACTATTTGGTTATGGTGATATTTATAGCACAGGGAACTTATTATTTTTGGTAACAATTGTTTTCTCTAATGGTTGGTCTAATTCTGTTTCTTTTAGCTTGGTAATGGCTTGGAGAAACTCAGCCCATTGTCAAAAGCAGAGCAAGAGCAGTTTCTGATAACTGCTGTCTTTGATGTTCATATTCCATGTTCCAAGAAGAGCACACAAAGACTATACCTTTGTGCTTTCAGTAATTTACAATAACCAACATAAGGTTCAGTATGCTGGCAAGCAAAATGTAATTTATTTTACTCTCTCGGAGAAAGACTTTCAATGTATGATGTGTTATGGTTACTGGATAAGAGGATCAGGGGTTGGTGTGATTTATATATACTCTCACTAACATTTTGCCATTTTTTTCCCGTATATGGGAACTGTGAGGATAAAGAGGGAAGATTTGAAAACTAAAGAATATACTTTTGATCTCCAGAGAAACGTGCTTTCAGATAAAAGACTCTTTGCTGCCCCTTTTTACCAACACAAGTAAGACTGGCAAAAATGACTGCACCCAGAGAAGATGGATGGATCTGCTGGTTGCAAACATTTCATCTTGAGATGATATGTTGTGCTAACTTTGGGTCTCTGTGAAACAGCAGGGTAATGTGCTCTTTACTTTCCTTTTTAGTTAGAGCTGGTGCTTGAGGCAAAAGCCAGCTCTTGCTGTGAGTGTAGCATTGGTATGAGGGGTCTGACAAGAAGCCAACAGCTCCCATGTTGCTCCGAGATTGGTGTGGGAGAGGGTGGGCAGGAAAGCTCTGGCAGGATGGTGACCAGTCTGGCCTTTTGCTCCCTTCTCTTCAAGGCATTATGCAAAGGCCTGGCAGAAGGAATACACAGTGCCAGTAAGGACAGGGACGGGAAGCCAGTGGTGGCAGCTTTCTGCACCAGTCTTCTCCACTACTGGTTAGTGTAAAATGACTTTTGTAAGCTTCGAAGGTCTTTACTACACTGCTGTTGTTGTTGTAATGATGAGCATTGTCCCAGTGCTAAGAAGTCTTTGTGGAAAAATAGAAGAGCTTGGTTCCTTCATCGTTTTGGCCATAAAATCAAGGGGAAATTGCAACAGGCTGTTGAATCCCAGCTAAAATTTTTCCACTGGGATCTGTTCCAGTGGAGAATATACGGTGATTTGCAGCCAGATAGGTTGCCTCTTAAGTCTGTCCAGGTTGAACTTGGATAACTCAGGAGAGAAAAAGAGACCCACAATGCTACAACTGCTACAATAAGTTTTGATTTTGGAATTGCAGAAGCCCTTGTGCAAGGAAAATAGAACTAGAATGGAACTGAATTCAATAAAGATGAACTGCAGTAAGGGTTGTGCCTGGAGCAGAACTCCACAGCTCCACACAGCTTTATTAACAACCAAGAGAGCACAGCCAAGTCTTTTTTAATGAATGTCTGATGCCACAGAAGGGCAGTGAGGAACATTGCTCAGCACATTGCTTGTAAGAAGACTTGTACTGCTGCCTCTCCCTTCCCTAAACTCCATAGTAACTAGGGACAGATACATATATTGTTTTATTGTGAAGGAAATTAAAACAGGCTCTGATTTGGACGAAATCTTGCAGAGGAACCAAAAAGACTGCCTTGCCCTTGCTTGTGCTTGCGGATTCAAGAGTCTCTCTAAGGTAAAAGGCACTTTGGGGGAGAATTGTGGGAAACTTGTACGATTCTATTCCATGACCTGAGCAACTCAGTGGGTTGTGCTGGACACAAATCTAGAGCTTGCTTAGAGCAAAGGAAGCTTGCACCATGTTGTGCTTCAGCAATGGGAACCCCCCCCGTCCTCTCATCTCCCCACACCCATCACAGGATGAAAACTTGCCCTTAAAAGCAGGCATGTAATATGGCTCTGGTTGCTGACATTTCTGCTTTTGCTATTTATTTCTGGCATTTATTCCATTGGGCTGAAAGGCTGAGAGGTACAATCTGTGTTTTGACAGACTTGGTTTTTATTTCTTACTGAAGTAAGCTCAGAAATGGGCTGCTTCATTGCATTGTCTTATGGACTAGTGGGGTGGCTCTCTTTTGTGTTGTGGTGATTGCATTTCTTTCTATACTGGTTATCAAGACTGCTCTTTGGATTTATTCACACAGCACAGAATTGTCATTGGTTTTCAGCAACATAAATATGTGGTGACAAGAATGAGGTCCTTCAGTGTGAAGGAGGAGGTGATGACTTACAGTAATGATTTCATCTTTAGCAAACTAGGCTAAAGGGGTGAGTCTTCACCAGAGTAAGTGAATAAATGTGATATATAAATGGAGCATTTGTGCTATCAAAACATGCTCACCTTTCTTCAGCAGGATTTAGCCTTTCAGGAACAGTTTAGTATATGCTGATGTGATGCTGATCTGTCAGAAGCTTCTGTCTTCAGCACCAGAAAAGAGATACTTGTCACATGTGGCTGCTGACCTTGTCAGCTCTCTCATGAGTTAAATGTAAGCTTAAGAATGATGTATTTCTCTCTGCCCTTAAAAGCCAAATGGCTACATGATGACTTTAATATTTTTTTTCTTACATTTCTGAATGTGGATAAAAGACTCAAACTTTGGCCTCAGTGTACACATGAGATCTGAAATTATAAAGGCATAAAACAGTACCCACAAGTATTTAATTTCAACTCTTTTACCTGGTCCTTTGTCTTTTGGGGAAGAGGAATTGATGTGGGGGAGTTTTCAGTATTTGAGGTTGACAACACTATATTTTACAGATCCCTGGAGTAATGAGGGTGTTCCTTTCACCAGTCTTTGCTGAGCACTGAAATAGCTGGTGTGGATAATTATTATAGAAGCAGAACTGGACAGTTAATATGTTGTTGCTTCGAGCTCTTTGCAACTTGAATAGGCATTACTGCATAGGTTGTATTTGACTCACATTTTGAAGGTTACCTTCATGTCTTATGAGCACTAGAGACTTTTCCTCCCCTGCTTTTGTTTTATAAAAGGCTTTACAAAGCCCCCAAAACACTCAGGAACTTTAAATTTGAAGTGAGGGTTTTGGGTTTGTTTTTTTCCTCCATGAAGGAATCCTTCTCTTATAATGAAAATGATCCAAATATATAACAAACCTGGTATCCTACGGAACAAAAGCAGGTAGCATAGCAAAAGAGCCTGGTTTCTTCAGTGAAACTGTCAGTAGCTAAAAAGTTATGGACATAACTAAAAGTTATGACCTTGCATCCCCTCCTTTGACATGCCATGGAATAACAGAAAGAAATTTAACAATAGCCTTTCAACCTGCAGGCTACACACTTCAAATCCTGCATGCTGGCTCTCTTTTCTGGTGCTCATGTTTCAAGGTGGTAAGTACTTTTTTAACATCAGTAGAGGGCAAGATGAAGGGACTGTTTCAGCAGCAGGGTGTGCTGCTGCCTCGAGTTCCATGATCTTAGGGTGATGACTCTGGTGAGCAAGATCAGCTTTGTTGCTGGACTGAGGATTGCACTGTCTGATATCTGTGTGGATCTTGGGAGAGCCACTTGGAAATTGTTGCTATGCAGAAAATGCTGGAATTGAATCTTTGCTTCCAGATGGCAGGTGGTTAAAATAGCTGTTTGGGTTTGCTGCTGCTGTTGTACTTGCTCCATTAGAGTGAAATCGGTCCCAAGGACTCACTTGTGCTATGGCTACTTGTTTGTTCTGAGGCAAAAAGAGCCATCAGAAAAGCTCTTTTTGTCTGTACTCTGGAATTTTTACTGACAAAGTTCTACATCAGGGCAAAACAATGTCTGTAAGGGGCAAAAATAGCGTAGGAAAGCTATCACAACCTGCAGAAGAAAAGTGTATGAATTTAGAGCAGTGAAAGAAGTATCCCCCACGAGCCAATGAGGCCCAGTCATGTGCAGAGGTGCTGGTTGACTGCTTTAATTTGAAATCAGGAGTTGTCTATTATAGATGTCAACACGAGAACTGATTGAGCATTCCCACAAACATATTTCTGAGAGGAAATGACGTGGGTCGTGTATTGGAAACAAAACTCAGAGCATCTTTTGAAACATTTGCAGGTTTATTTATCTAAAGGCAAACAAAATAGATCAGGAAATATCTTAGCTCTTCCATGTCTCTTTCTACTTGTTAAAGGATAGGAATAACAATAACAGTAACCCCAGGAAAATCTGAAATGCAGATATTAAAAATAATAAGCACTGTTTAAAATGTCTGAAGGATTTTTCAGAGTGTTTTCCTGGCTGGGTTATTCTTTCCTTTCCTGAGCTGGCTGGAGCATAGCCCCTGTTGTGCAGACTCTGGCCCTTCCAGGCAGCCATGCTGTGAACACTGGGTTTGTCACCCCAAGTCCACAGCAGTGACACTTCAATCCTGTGTGTTGCAGTGCTGATGTAGGGCACTCATCTTCCCTGCAGACCATGCACCCAAGGGCCTCCCAAGCACACCTGCAGCTCAGGCTGAGCAGGGAAGACTGGGTTAGGCACATCCTTCTTCCTCGGTGTCCACACAAGAGCAAACAGCCTCGGGCTGCCAGGGAGCTTGGGCCCTACTTCAACCTGTGGATCCACATCCTCTCAATTGCTTTTCACATCTGCACCCAATCAGGGCTTGCACACAGCTGTGGGGTGATACCTGCACCACAGAGGGCAGAAGGTGCTTGTGCTACAGATGTGAAGTTGACAAGAGCCAGGACAGAATTAAAGATTTTTTTTTCCCAGTAAAGTTAAGGAGCTGTGGCTCTGAACTCTGAAATAATTGGTGCTGTTGTATGAAAAGGCTTTCTGCACAGAATGATTCTCTGGAATAGGAATTTGTTTCCATCACATACTGTGTTTTCTTTGACCATTGTTACTGGCTGTCTAATCACTGCTTCTAAGAGCAGCCAGCCAAGGCCTTGCCCAGGATTTTTCCAAGAGTTACCACAGGTGAAGAACCCAAGCAACTGCGTGTTTAAAAATGGCATCAGTGTGGAGGAGGGCATCACCCTTGTCACCTGTATTCAGTTCTTTACCAGCTGGGGGAATGAACAGTATGTTTTATGCTGAATGTTGAGAGATCAAGTGTGGCTGAAAGCCGTGACCTCTCCAGCTTTCTATTTTTCCAAAGGCTCACTCTTTTCCCTGATGTCATTAATGTTACTATGGAGTTTCACAGTGCTCCACTTGGAGGCTGTTCATGCAGTTACTTACACACACACTTAAATGACTTAATGAAATGTATACCAACTTTTATTGAGATGATCTCTGCGTTATTGATTGTCTACAGTCTGCTTGGTAAGGTATAAACATTGGGGAAGACTTGCTCTCTGTTGTTTGAGAGTTACAATCAGATCTGGCAGAACAAATCAGACCAAAATGTAGGCCACAAGAGCTTTGGCTTAAAACTCCCAAATAATAAAAAATGAAACCCTCTTGGTCTGAAGATTTAATGAGTGATGAAAACTGGAGTGATGGAAAATGGACCATGTACTTCAGTCAGTGTCAGTACATGCTAGTGTTGAGGTTTTTTGGTTTTGTGTCAGGTTTGAGAAGAGGGATGATCAGTATTCCCTTCCCCTGACTGCTCCACAGGTGCTTGGGTCACTTAACTTTAGTTCAGTAAGTTACAAGGCAAGTAGGTTACCTGTGAACATCTACTTAGTTCACAGAAATACAAGCAAATTGAGGCTACAGCAAAAGATGTTAAAACTATTGTCTCACGTCAAAAGCATGCTCAGAGGCAGCTACTAGGTCTCAGCTGGTACCCAGTGGTTTCTGGTTTATGAATCTGAACTTTGGCCTTCATCTACAGTTCTGTTGAGATCAGTCTCTGCTTAAGAGATTTGCCAGCACAGCTAAAACAGTCTTTGTGTAGACCCATCTTTTACTGAAGGAAAAGTGCATTTGCTATTAAAGTTCTCCAGTTCTGTTGAGTGAAATAAGCCAGACCAACAAAAGGACTTTGAAATTCTGTACTCTTGGGCTTTGTCTGCCAAAGAAATGTCAGTTATCCCTAATTAGTTTACTTATACAAGCAAGGGTTCATACTGGAGGGTTGGCCTTATTTTCCTTTAGGTTCTCGTAATTCTTCCACTTGACATTGAACCTGTGAATGGGAAACAAGAAAGATGGGGAATTCACAGAGAGTGTACCACAGTCCTGCCATCCATAGTGTTTCAGCAAATTAATCATTCTTCTCTACTGAGTTAAGTAACCCCACTGATTTTAAGATGGTTTCTCACTTGAAGAAATCTTTGCCAGATTCAAATCTAAAACTGCACTACCACAGAGAAAAATCAGAGCTCGGGTTCAGGCTTGGCTACATTGAAGGCAAAAACCATTCACATGCAGGAATGCTTTGGTATAATGTGATTTGGTTCATCATATGTGCTGATGACAGATACGAATGCTTAATCAAACCCTGTAAGAAATCATTCATAATTATATAGATCTGTAAGCTTAGATTATTGCCCTTTAGGCCATCAAATATTATATATCATTTACTGGGGAGGTCAGCTCTGTGATCTCTAAACTTCAGTGCTTTCTGTAGTGTGTATTATGGCTCCACAAGCCTAGAACAAATATTAACTGGGGATCTATTTCTCAGATTTATCATTTTTCTCTTCCCAATTCCCCTCATTACTAGTCTGAGTGCTGCAGAATTCCTCAAAGCTGTCACAAATGCAAGGTAGCTCTGACACTGGTAACTTGCCTGGAGCACATAATGGATTGTAAGGGAAGACTCTGCCTAGGTGTGGCTCCAGTCACGTTGCCATGAGGATGGAGCAGCATAACAAAGGCTTTTCAGAAATCTTTGTTGTGTTCTTGTGCTACAGAGGCTTATGCATCTTATCCAATGAGGCAAAGTCTGCTTTTGCTCACACCCAGGTGGCTTGGCCACCCTCACAAGAAGCTGGATTGTAAAGCCAGCATGTCTTCATGGAAGTGAGAGCTGAGCACATCCAAAGAAGCACCAGCTTTGCAGCCTAGGGTGTACCAAGCCTTCTAAAAGCACCCTTGAAGTTTTCTGGTGTTGTTAATAAGCACAGGTAAGGCTGTGGATACCCTCTGTTGACTACCAGCTGTGATGCTGTGCTGTATTTACTCTGGGGTCATGGTTTGCCCCTGTTCTCAGCCCTCTCCAGTGAGATGCTGTTAGCATATTTACTGCTCAGAAGTTTAGAAAAGCTTGCCACAAATTCTGGCTCTACACGCTGCAGTGCAGGTTCAGGTAGAAGAGAAAACTAAAGCCTGGCATCACGCCCTGCTCTGCCTTTCCCTCTGATGATGATGATGAATAGTAAGTCATTCCTGCCATGGTGTATTATACTTTATGTGTTTAAAATAAAAACATATATATTTATGACTAAGCAATAATGTTAAATATAGATTTATTAATTTAATAGACCAAGATGGTACTCTTTTAATAGGACTGGCCTGAAGTTTAAAGCTACTTCAAAAGATGTGGCTACCAGAGTCTGAAAAGTAAGAATATATTTCCATGCGCTCTGCTTTTCCTTGCATTAACAAATGTGCTTGTGACCTGACATTGGTTTCAGAATAGGTAAACAGAACTGGAGAAGGGAAAGCAATTTCCTAGCATGGGCTCCCAATGTTAGCATACAGGCATACAATGTTAGCATACAGGTGTCTGTCACCTCAAGGCACCACATACAGAGAGGACTTGTACCAAGCCCTTTCATCAGCATTATCGCATATTCCCTGCTGTGTGTCTGAAATATAAGGAGCAATATGAACTTGTGGGACTGCTGAGATCTCCTGGGAACAGATTTTTTATGACGTTTATGACCCATCCCACTTCTAGTTGGTCTGGCATTTGTGTGAGCACCGTCTTTTCCTTTTCGGTGGTTTCAAAGTCTGTCTGAGCTGCACTGCTAGAAAATTGGGTTAGTGAGAGAGGTGCAGAGGAAACGTGAGTGGCTTGTGTGGATTCTTGGTGCTTGTTTGAGAATTATCCTTTCAAAAGTAACCCAAGATGAGCACACATCCTTAAACCTGATCTCCATCCTAAACTGCAGAAAATCTTCAGTTGGTTTGGGCTCCTGCAAGTCTCAACTAATTGAAATAGTAGCAGTATTCTGAAAATTGCCTTATATCACCTGTTGTTGTGACTCACAAAGGCAGTAAAGGCTGTAATTCTCTCATTAACTCTCTTTTGCTCTCTTTTATTTCCATTTATGTTTTAAATTAAGTAGTGGTCTGGCTTTTGGGCAGCCGAAACAAAGGATTCCCCATGCTGGTTAAATAAAAAGTCCGTTCATAATCACAGTACAAAAGGGAAGAGCTGAGAAGAAACGGGTCACAGCTAGGGATGCACAACCCCTGGAACTCCCACCCCTCTGTGAGACTCACTCAGAGTTTCCCAGCTGAGCGGTGAAATATGTGGAGCTCTCTTTGCCCTTTTGTTTGATGTCCTCTTCATTTCCTGTTTGTTATGTGATCTGAAAGTAAAACAACCAGCCAACCAACCAACCAAGGAAAAGAGACCCTTTCATAGCTATAAACGGGGCCCAGCTGTGTAAGCTGGGCTGCACAGACGCTACCCAAGATTGCCAGAAGGGCCTGTGTGTCTCCTATCCTTCGCTCTGTGGGTGCTCAGCCCTTGCAGAGTAATTGCTCTCTCCTTCCTCTGAATGTCTGCCCTCTTTTGAAAGCATCCCTAGCAAGGCACTCAGATTCATTAACTCCTGAGCACAGTCCCTTTTTCATGTCAGTGTCTATCAGAACTAATGCTACTGGGGATAGGAGAGGGTAAGCAAGGGTACTGGGAGCATAGATGGCAATGTCACATCAGTCATCTGCGCAAGTGTAATAGCAGCAGTCAAAGGAAAAGGACTTTGGGAAAAGATTTCCCAAAGCACCTTTTGATATTGGTACTGAGGGTAAGTGACCTGCAGGGACATGACCTGACTGCATCACAGCACGACTTGCAGTGGGTGTGTTACAGCCACAATAAATTGCACAGAGTATGTCAGCAGTGACCTGTGAATGACACAAAAAAAACCAAACTAAAACTTCCTCACCTTTCCTGCTGCTACAGGAATACAGGCTGTACAAGGTGTTGTCTTGAAAGTATTTGCTTTGCTTGGGAGGAGAGAAAATGTAGAAAGGGAAACTCAAGCAAGAGGAATCTAAATGTACTGCTGCAAAAAATATAAAAGTTAGACTACATAAAACTAGGCCTCTGCAGACAAGGGGTAGGTAAATACCCCTCAAGCACCTCAAGCTCCAGTGAAAATGGTAGTACTTAATTCCAAATAAAATCTATTACTGTCTGAACCTGGAGTGTATTGACAAAGGCTTCAGTCTTTTCAACAGTACTGAGTGAAGAGGGGTGGAAAAAATCCCAGACATATCTGTGCATTCTAACTTTTTTCAAAGAAAGCAGCAGGAGAAATTCAGTGAATTGATCTTTCTCAGCATAACTTTATGAAATGCAGCATGGGTAAAGAAAAATATGTTTTTCTTTCTAAAAGAAAAATGTCACCTTCTCACCTACCATTTATAATCTCCTAAGTACTTGATTGCTGTGTCTATAGATAGAGGGTTTGAACACACAGAGTCATTTTCAGACCGATCCTCTTCAGTGACTTCCACAAAGCCACTTCATTTTTTTGCTTCACCTTTGCCATCTGCAGATGGTTTTCTGGCAGAAAATGCTATTTAAGAGCTATTTTGTGCATTTCCTTGCAAAAGCTGTTCCAGGCAGCAGATGGCATTTTCACTTCCTGACCCTCAGCTTGGCAGGGGCAGGGTGCAGGATGGAGCTCGGGCACAGGCAGTGGCCCCAGAGGTGGCTGGGGGATGCTTCTTGCTGCATACTTGCTCCCCAGTGTGTCCCAGCAAGGGGAGCCCTCCCACGCTGAGGAATGTGAAGCAGGCACTGACAAAATGGGCCAGCATCTCTCCTCTTGGGCCAAACTTCCTTCAGCCCCAGTGGGATGTGTTTTCCTGTGCTGGCCAGGCCTGGGACTGCTCGGGTAGCCAGGTAAGAGAACTGCCACACAGTGCTGGCCCTCGGAGGAGCTGATGCCACTGGTGAGAGGTGAGGGGACTGAGACAACCACACCTCCATCCCAGCACAGGTTCACCACATCCTCGTGGAGAACCTGGTGGATGATGTGGCCCTGGGTGCAGCTGGGGGCTCTGACTGGACAGCTGTGGTGCAGGGGGGCTGTGCAGCTGGGGACAGCCCTGCAGGCACCTCGCTGGGGGCTTCTCTCTCCTCGAATGTCTGTGCTGGAGGGCACGACAGCCGTGTGTGTGCAGGGAGCTGTGCAGGGGCAGGGAGCTGAAGCCAGTTCCTGAAGGACAAGGAGAATCATACAGGAGTACCTCTATTTTGCTTCTCCAAGGCTCCCATCACTCGTGACTCAGGGACTTAAGGCATTTCTGCTGTTCCCTCTGTATGCAGTGACCTAGGCCTGAGCATCCAAAGAATCCTGACACCACTGAACATGAAAACTGGTTAAAATACAGAGACTTGATCTTGTGACTCGGCCCCTAAATTGCAACTTCTCTTTCCTTAATTCCCATAGGGAACCTACATAATGGCAGTGGAAGGTTACTTGTCCTTTATTCCTCCCAAAGCTTGCTTTCTGCTTAAATATATGTAATTAACTCCTTCATTTTGTTCATGCATTCTCACTCTTAGAAGGGTCCATGAGCTCAGGCAAGGTATACTTTTTCTAGTAAGCACTGTATCTGTCCACACTTTGAACTTCCACACATCTTTCTCAGAATCCTCCAAAACAGTGCTCCAGCACTGGATGCTTGGGGTCTTCCTTGTCTTCCTTCTTCTCCTCATATTTTACTTAAAATTCTTGATTCCAGGAAATAGAGATGAGATGAAAGTTTTCAGCTCTAATATTCTAGATGCAAATCTTATTAAATTCCAAGCCCCAAACCAAGCAACACTGTAAACTGGGAATAGAACTGAAATGAAGACAATCAATCACTCTCAAGTCCGTTCAGCAGCTCATAGAGACACATTCTCTGTGGTCTCATCACATTCATATTAATGGACAAATTTGCTTCTTGCATTATATTCCATACCTTACACTGTGCAATTAGAAGCTAATTGGAAGCAGTAGGCAGGATGCCAATATTTGTAGCATTTGGATATCATTCAGAGCTTCAGTATTTGAGGAAAAATCTGATTATGTCTCAGAGACACTTCCAACTATGTCTACAAAGAAAACATCGTTTTGGAGTCTCCTTCCTCTAGACATCTAGGTTCTGGAAAGATGACCTATTTGCACATGCAGTGCTAAGGGATTATATTTGTAATTAAAAGAAATCCTTATGGGTCACAGATCTATCCAACAAAGGTGATTGTTAGGCCTGCCAGCTGCCCCAGGCTAATGTCAGCATTAAGAAACAGCAAAAGTGTGGTTATTCTAGGCTCGAGGAAAGGCTTAAGGGTTGTACTTGGAAAAGACACCGTGAAACAAAGCACAGCCCTGCACACTTCTCCAAGCCAAGGCTACCTGTGCCTGGTTGCAGGTACAGGAAGTATGCCCAGGTCACAGGTTGTAGCAAAGACTTAAAATTTGACTGGGGAAGCTGAATGTGGCATTTTGTAAAAGTAAGAAGCTCATCCCTTCAGAGCAGTAAGTATTCACAAGAGCAGCTGATGGAGAACGTTTGCCCCACATTACACCACCCCAGGTATCTGTTGCCAGCTCACTCTGTCCTCAGTTATGTTTGTTATTTAGAAGGCTTTTGAATAGCAAGGATTCTCCATGTAAAGACAAACCTCATCCTAAAATAGAAATCTGTTCTCTCCAGGCATGGCCTGTTTTATATTCTTGGCTACAGCTGTGAGACAGAGACACTGTCTGCAGAGCAAAGCTTGGAGCCCTTTAGTGGGGTAAAACACTTGGAAATTTGGTCACCTGTCCGCAAATATCTGCTTGTGCAGTGGCACCTTGTCCAAGAGCAGGTGGAACTTGTTCAGTCATTGGTTACGAACTCAGTATCTTTTAGCTCTGTTCCCATTTTGCACGCTTTTCCTGATCTCAACCACTTTTTTTGCTGGGTGTGTCTGTACCTTTGCTGCCCAAAGGCTTTGTGGCTGTGTATTCCTGCTTTGATTGAGAAGTAGCTGTTAATTTCCTGTGGTGGTCCCTCACTTCTTGTTCCCTGAGTTACTGTTTCCACTTTTTGTGGGAGTCATCAAAGCTCTGTATAGAGGACAATAAATTATGATGGCTTATAGCTGAAAATTTTCTCCAAATAGTTTCCCAGGTTACAATGCCTGAAAATTTTTGAATCTGTAGAGGTTTTCATAAAAACAAGCTGTCTGAATATTTGTGACTGGCAACTGCTACCATGGGAGAAATCAGTCTACCCAATTCACCCTTCCTGTCTGTGAATAAGGGTGCTCATCTTTAGCCAGGTTCCAAATAGGTTCATGGCAAGGGAGGAAAAGATAGAGAAAAATACATATTCTAGCCTGTAAGCCAACCTTCCTCTTTCAAAATCCCAAAGCAAGAGAAAGAAAAGAAAGGAAAAAGGATACACCTACTCAGAACTCTTCCAGAAGGAGTCAAGGCTTGTTCCTTTTTCTTTTTAGCTATTGGATTACATTTATTGGCTTAGTAAACTTTAAGCATTGGAGACAATAGCAGTCTAGACTTTTTGTGATAAGGTCGGTCGTTCAAATAGTCTGATTTTTCTCCTGACATCTTACTCTTAATTTTCTCCCTGCTTATGGCCAACTAAGCAAAGTTGCCAAAGTTTATTGGCCAGATTGGCTCTTTTAACCAGAAGCGAATATCCCACCCTCACACTAAACCACTGGGATTTCCTCTAATGCAGTAACAGCAGCTATAACAATTCCCTATTAATAATTAATTGAGTTCCTATTGGGACTGCCTGAACAATTTTCTTTGCTTCTTGTCAGGCACCAGCACTGTGCAGTAGCCTAATTTAGTCTAACTGACTGTATCATGGGCAAGTACATCCATCCTGTGTTACGTGACCACCCTTTCACCATTTTCCCTGTGCCATGGTTTGAAGCCTTTAAAGAAGCGCCCGTAAGTGCACATTTGTCATGTTGTCTTGAAATTGTGAGTGCTTAAAACCATTGGGGTGGCAAGACAGGCATGTGTGTTCTGGCTGATACAGGGTGTTTTAATATCTCTGATGATCTTGTTCTTATAGCACACCTTCTTCCAGCTGAGAGTGCCACAAACCTTGTATTTCCTCTGGGGCTCAGGACTTCAGGTGAGGGCTTGTTCCAGGGAGTCAGTCAGAGGTTAGGGTGCGTGGTGTCTCCTCTGGCCTTGCTCCTGGAATGCTCGGGCCAGGATAAATGGTGTTACTGAACCATGCTGTACTCCCATCTCAGCCCTGCTCACTGGGTAACGGTGTGGGCAATTACACGTGTCCTTGTCACGGACCACAGCTGGCAGGGGAGCACTTTTGGGGCAGGTTGTGGTGAAAGACAGTGAGACCAGATGCCTCTGTTACACCTATGAGTCTGGAAGCTTTGTGGTCTCCCACGTAGATTGAGACGAACTTGATGTGGTGTATTTAGAGCAGGCAGAGCCCTGCTCCCTGGCTGCCTCCTGACACTCCACATTGCTCCAGAATCCTGTTTATGGCTGCTGTCTATGCTGGGGACTGGGCAAGCTTGGGTTGACAGCGCTACTGGCAACAACCAAGGCATTCCAAGTCTTAGACTTAGCTGGAGGGGTTTCATCAACATAAACATGGCAAATCCTAACGGAGTCCAGCACTTGCCCCTCTCGGCCCTGTTAAAAATAATAATGTGTTAAGCTGGTAGAGTAAGTGGACTACCCACAGTCAATCAGTATGGGAATTTTGATATGACTCATTTCTTACACTTGCTCTTAGTTACAGCTCTAATAAGTCTCAGCTGTATAAAAGAGACATAAATTAGTTTCAAAAGGAGTGGAGGAGGAAAGTGTTTCGTTCTCTGATCAGCCCTCAGTTTCTAACCACTATTTTCTTTTGTCCAGATATATGCCAGAAATACTATTCTGAAAAAAACAATTACAAAAAATTACAAAGGGTCATTATTATTATTTAGTTTATTTGTTATATGTCACTAATGTGCAGAAAGATTTATTTTTTTGTTTAGGTTCCAAAGGACAAAGGTCATTTGTTTTGCCTGAAGGTTTTAGTCATCGGTGAAGTTATTTTCCTGTTTTCAGCCCTGTTCTTTCGAGGACATGAGTCCTGCTATTTGAGCTATCCCTTGAGTTGAATAGACTTAGCTAAGCTGGAGTTCATGTCCTGACCTGCACCCAAAGTTGCCTGAGATTGTGTTTTAAGAAACAAAGCCTTGAGGATTCGAGCAGCTTTAGTCCTCCTGAAGAGATAAGGAATATGTAGAAACTCTGAATCTACATACTTTATTCCTCAACCTGAATAGGTTTTGCGTTTTCATGCTACCTGGATAGGAAACTTGCACTCTCTCAGGATTTCCTGGCTCATGAGGAATCTCTGCTACTGCAAGGCTCATAAGTAGCTGCACATCAACCACTATCTGAAATTGTGTGGAACAAGATTCTGATTAGTCTAAAAGTCCTGGAGCAGTGAGGACAGGAGGGTGGGGCTGACAGGGCTCACACAGACCTGTGTGAGAAGACCCGCTAATTTTTCTGAGCTACCCTTGAGGTACCTTAAGGAAATCTCCCTTCAGGTGAGAGCATCAGCCAAACTTACCCCCTTTTGCCTGGATTGGACCATAAACCTCACCTTTACAGAATCACAGAAATACATAAAGGGTTGGGTTGAAAGGGATCTTAAAAATCATCTAATTCCACACCCCCTGCCATTCCCTAGATTAGGTTGATCAGAGCTCCATCTAACCTGTCTTTGAACATTTCCACGGATGGGGCACCCACAACTTCTCTGGGCAACCCGTTCCAGTGCCTCACTACCCTCACAGTAAAGAATTTCTTCCTAACCTCTATCTAAACCTGTCCTCTTCCACTTTAGAACCTTTGCCTCTTGTCCTGTCACAATCTGCCCGTATGAAGAGTCTCTCTCCTGCCTTTTTATAAGCCCGTTCTACATGGCACATTAAAAAACCTACACTGTCTCCACTTTTTTTGCCATCCTATGTGTCTTAATAATATGTGAGTGATTTTAGGAATCACTTGCTTCAAATCCTCAAACTTTGTTGTGTAGCTGCAGAGTGCTAAGGCTTTATCACAGTTTGTTTTCCCTGTGTGAATGAGCTGTGTATTTGAATCCAACATTTGACTTCAGAGCTCTATTGTGTTGTTACTGTGATGCCTTTGTAGTTTCAGGCTTAGCTGGAAATTGCTTCTCAGATTTTGAAATCCCTACTCAAATTTTGTGAGGAAGAGGGTCTTGGATGGAGATACAGGTTTTGAACATGGGGTTGAATTCCAGCTCTCACCCTGACTTCCAAGGTGAGCAGTGTTTTGTTACTGCTGCTGTGTGCAAGGCTGAGGAATCCTGGTGAAAGGCACTACAAAAGTACAAAAGTTGATTCTCACCTCTAGTGGAAACGACTACTGGAGGACCAATTAAGCTGCTTCCTTTTCCTCAGTGAGAATCACCCACTTCAGGCATTAATTATTCAAAGTTGATATTTCTGCACTATTTAGGAAGAATCTGGTGGCCCAAATGACTCCAAGAATAGCTTCCTTTTGTTATTTTTTAATGTGAACATTTTAGTTTGCTTCATCATCCAGGGATGTTCTTGCTAAAGCTATATACATCACTCAGCTGAAAGCACATGAAGCATTAAACATCTTAGTGCAATGTTTTTACCTGAATGTTCAGGGCTTGACAGAGAGCAATTTCTAAGGTCATAGTATATTTATCTGTGTGTATCTCCAGAGATACAGGTCCAGGATTGTGAGACTTTGATGCTGTTTTTGTAAACAAGTGGCCTGCAAGATGCCTAATTCATCGGTTGCATGTGGATAGATAGGAGAGATCGCGTGACAGATAGGAGAATGCAACTGCTGCAGGCTCTCACAGAGATCCAGCCTGATTTGTTTCCCTGAGCACTTCCTCGGGGTTCATTGCAACAATACTATCAATCAACAAGCAAACCTCTGCAGTGGCATCACTTGTCTGGCTTGTTTAACTTTTTGAAACATGGCTGGGAGAAAGGCTGCGAGTGCAAGAATTAAAATGGAAACACTGGTTGTTTCATTCTTACTACCCCGAAATGAGTATATGCCTGAAGTCACCCTTTTTCAACGTTTGGTTTTCACAGTGGACTGCAGTCTGAGGGTAATTAGCTGCACACTTTCCTCTGGATAGTTGTTATTAAGTGTTTTTATCATGTTGATGGCCCAGCCTGCGCCATACAAACAAACACATAGTGGAAGATGATGGTTGCTCCATGTGCAGTCTCCGAAGGCTGTAAGGAACAGCAGCTGGCCAGGATGAGCTGAGCACGAGGTGAGAAAGCTGTAGTTGTGCAAAAAGCATTTGTCATAGCAGAGCAGCATTTTGTGCCATTTGTAAGAGAGGCTGTGAGAAGTTTTAGTTTTGCTTTAAGTGAAAGTCTGCTAGCCTTTTACACAACCAAATTGGTTGGTAGACTCACATACTGACTGAAATAGCGTGAAGATATTTCCTGCTTTCATCTTGCCCTTGAAAGCCAAAAATTTGGGCCTAAACCTAAACTAATAGGTGAAGTATTTGGGAATATTATAACAAAGCCTTAAGTAGCTTCCAAATGCTTCAGCTTCCAGTGCTGTGTCTTTCCTGGCCCTCCTACCCCAGGGAAAAGAGTTTCCTCTGCAACTGTTGTTTGTCTTTAGGTTGGCCGGAAGATACTGGTACTGCCAGGTGGTTCAGCAGGGCAGAAGACCATAGAAGTGCAGGGATGATAAAAGACATGACTCCACAGGTCATTGAAGATCCTGTGGTGAAGTTGTTTGTGTCTCTCCCTTCTCTCCCACCTCCACCTGCTCCACTTCATGTCTCCCACTGCTTTGCCTCAGGCTCCTTTGGTGCTCACTGGACCCACAGGGGAACTGATTTAATGAGTAAACTGAAAGCCTCACTGGTTTTATGCTGTGAGAAATTCAGCTGGCTGCCGAAGCTGGCACCTGGGAGATCTGAGGAAGAGGGTGGGCTGTACAGCCATGAGCAGGAACAGGAGAAAGGAGAAATGCAGAGAAGAGGGACACTCTTCTGTCTCAGCTGTGACCAAACACTGCTGCCTATGAAACTGCAAGCACAGTCCGAGCAGAAAGGCTGATCCAGGACAGAGCCTTGGATCCTGGAGGGTTTGGTGGTGGTGGAATGCAAGACATCTAAATCCTACACTTTCCAAAGATAAGAAATGCTACATGATATCACAAATCACTGTCCAGTGTCTAGGGTCACTTGTTTCTCTGTAAATGAAGTAAAAGTGGAAAGCAGTCTCTTCAAGATGCTTTTGGATTTGATAATGAGCTATCAAGTCTTGTTGGTTACAGTTCCACACATCAGAAGTTGTATTTACATTTTAGAAGAGAGGAAAACATTTCCCTGTGTAATATTTGATGTATTAGAATATACACAGTACTAATTTCTTTGGCTTTCCCAAGCTAATCATTGGGCTGGCTGAGTTTGTCTGCCCACAACTACAGGCCAGGATAGTTGCATTTAGGTTATGCATGTTGATTTCTTTTATGTTATGTGAATACAGAAGTGTTGGAAAATATTCATTGATTTAGGAGAGTGTCCACCCTGAAAAGTTCTGCATAAGATCTCTTGTTTTGTGTGAAGATAAAAAATGTGAAGTTTGGCTAAAATTATACGCAAACAAAAGCCACACATGTAATTCATATTTCCAAGTATCACAACTAAAGTTATATTTCTGAGGGGATGAAATTTGCTCACTGATGTGCTTTCCCTTCCAGTGATGTGAGACATCAGCCTTTATCTAAGCAGCAGTCTCTGTGGCGTCAGAGGGAATTTTGTCTGGTTTAGAGGATCTTTGCAGAAGCTCTTCATCCCATTTTTGAATTCTACAGCTTACCAGCACTGTGTTAGGATTCTGATACACTGACTGCTGTCTTTCACAGCCACGACTTCCTGAAATGTCTTTCTCCAAGTTTCAGTATCTGTCTGTAGACAGAAATGAACACACACGGGAGTGTGGGAAAAAAAAAATAAAAAGGACAAAGAAAGAAGAACTTAGCCGTTGTGGGGTTTTGGTGGTTCTTTTCACTATTTTTGCCAAATAGGATATAATGGGTTCTGGTTTCTCCTCCCTGCAAGATCTAATGGCTGAAAACTCAGGGGAGGGAGAAACCTGGAGAGGTTTGTGAGGCCCCTGTTTGCTTTTTATAAAGTACTAAAATCTTACTGGCAAAAGAATGAATTTAACCTTACAGGAACTCAGCAGTGCTTTTGGCACTGTCTTCCCTGAGGTCTTTTGGTTACCAAATAAATCAGTGCACACAACAGCAAAAGAGCAAAGTGAAACTTAATCCCTACCTGCATGTTCAAGCAGCTGGAGGCTCTGCTGATTAGTTTCAGCCCCTCAGTCACGTCCACCAGGGCTAAGAGCAGATAACACATTTTTATTTGATAGCCGAACCACATTGTGCTCTCATTAGCTGAGAATGATCCATGAGGTCGGAGAGGATTTTTCCAACTCTTTACAGTAGCCAAACCCATGCCTGAAGTACATGTGAACCCTGGACGCATCTTAAAAACCATCTTCCTTGTTCCACGCCTTGTGACTCTTTTGCTACAATTGCATTCATTATTTTCACTGTCTTTCCCAGTGCTACAAGAGGGGACTGTCACAGCAAAGAAGCCGTAGCACAGGGTTTAGGGGCTATGGAAGCCAGTGCCTCACACTGGGAGAACCCTGGTGTGCCCAGCACAGGACTGGACAGCATGACAGGAGGATGCTGTGTGGATAGGAACACACTCCTAGGGAATCGCCTTCTCCACAATTCCCTAGCCCCCCACCAAGTTTGCAGCCCAGGATTCCTTTCTAGATCCTGTTTTCCGGAAGGTGCCAAGGAGTGCAGTGATGAGCCAGGGAGCCCAACACTCTTCCTGCTGAGGAGCCCACCATCCTGATGCTCCAAGAGCCTTGCAAAAAAGTGAAAAGGATATGATTTACAGATCAATAGAATAATTTAATATAATTGCAAATAGGTACAGAATATCAAGTCTCCTTAGGAAAGTTCTAATAATTAACTGTCCTACATTTCCAGACTTAAAAATTGTATATGGATTCTGATTTTCAAATGCATTCTGAGTTGCAAGTTACTAAAACTATAAAGCACTTTGCAGTGTTTAATAGATATATGTAATTACTCCAGGAAAATGGAATACTGGAGTAAAATGACCTTGAAAAGCTGTTAGTGTAACCATAGGCCCGAATTTACATTCTACAATAAGCCACAATTCAGATGGCAGTTCATCTACAATGCTGGAATGTCAATAAGGAGAAAACATTAAAGGAAAACATTAAAGCTTATATAAGTATTTTTCCTTTAATATGGAAGCTTCCAGAAGTCAGCAATAACTTGAATCTGCTGTTACCTGAACTATAAAACCATCTTATTTGAGAAAAACAATTTGAGAATTGTTCTTTTCTGGAGGTGGATAGAGCATAAATGTGCAGGTAAACTTTGTAATATTTATCTTTGTTAAAACATACCAAATGTTTGGTTCCCTCCTCTGACACAGTGATAGACTGAGACCATTCCTCTCACAGAGCCAGCAAACTGAGGAAGGTAAAATGAGGCTGAACATTGCCAAAGACTATATAAAAATGTGACAATTAACTGGGACAAAGGAATTCAGTGTAGATGTAAATACTGTTGGGCAGAAAGGAAAAAGTTACCAATATTTCTGTGTTGGAAAAACACACTGGTAAAAATGGGAGCTTTTGTGACACCCTATGAAAAGCGTACATGGAGTTGGGGAAGAAATTATCAAGTTGCAGCAGTAAAATTGGGAAAGACAAATAATTTCATAACAATGATCAATTGTGTTAGGTTTTTTAGGGAAAAAATGGTAATTTGGAGATTGTTGAATGGTTAAAGAGCTGTTTTCAACTGAATGTATATGACTTTTCTACCCACTGATTTCTCAGAATCCAAAATGCTTGATAGTTATACAAACTCCTGGACAGATAAAATAAATCACATGCCTGAACTGAAATAAGTACTGGTCGTTGTCCCTGGAAATCATGGAGGATATGAATATGTGAGAAGTGTATTTGGCATTGTTCTGTGTAAGAGGAGATCTGTGTTTCCTGAATTTGTATTTCGGGGTTTCAGCATCTGCAGCTCAGAAGGGCATAGTTAGCCTTCACCTGCTGCCAAACACCTCGAGCTGTCCCCGCGCTCGCTCTCCACATGAGTGTGCATCCAGGAGGGCTGTGGAGCAGGTCCAGGCTGGAGCAGCACAGCCCTATGGAGGTACCTACATCTTTCCATGTGGAGGCTCAGTGCTCCCGCAGCTCAGCAGGCCCCTCACCCATCCCGGAGCCCCGGCCACAAGCACTGGTTTTTGACCTGCCCGGCTGAGCAAGGGCTGTGTCCGGCTGGCCTGGGGCGCTCCGAAGCGTGGGATCGTGTTGACCTCTAGTGGCTGTAGCAGGGACCTTGGGGCGGGTGCGGACAGCGGGCTCTGGACCAGTCATCCCGCACCGACAGCTCTCAACGCATCGCTCGTTTCTTTTTTGTAGAGTAATACCTAAGCATAAACTCACATTCTGCATTTAATCTATTGATGGCTTATGGGGACTTCTTCCCAGAGCGTGTTTGTTTTCTATATGAAATGTTGCAGCTGTCTGCTCTAGGGCAATATGCCATAAAAGCCCTAATAAAAAGCCCTAATTCGTGCCTTCATGTCCCCCTTACCCTCCATGAGCTTCCTTTCATGATAGCCCACGATGTGCTTGGGCCCTTTCACATTCATGAGGAGCAGACTTCTACCCTCGGGAGCATCTTGGGTAAGGCTGCTCAGGAAGGAGAACAGGACGTGCCTGAGCTAAGTTCTCCCCAGCCATTGCATTAGAAACAGGAATGTGATAATTTGATGCATATTTCAGATGTGCACTCTTCTTTCAGCCAAGGCCTTGAAGTTTTTATTGAGATAGCACAAATTTCTGACCATCTCACATACTTCTGTGAAACAGCTCTTTCTGGAGCATTTTCCCTCTTCAGGAGAAGCCTGTAGTGCCTACCTGTGTTGCTGACAGTACAGGCAGAACCAAAGGATCACTTGTGATCCTGTGTAGGTGTGACAGCTATTCTATACAGTGGTGGCCCCCCGGGAGCCCTCATCATGGCATTGCTAGGCTGCAGCTGAAGGCTGGCCCTGTTCCTGTGTCACAAAGCAGATGTTCAGCCTCACTAGAGTCTGTGAAAACTGTCAGAGGGTGGCAACATTTATCCCAAACCTTATCTCATAATTCAGCTGTAATTGAATCCAGCCCTGAGAGCCTCAGTTTGGAAAATGAGAAATGGGCTGTCTCTTACATCTCTAACCAAAAGTGGGCATAAATAATTGATAATGATCAAATTTGCTAAAATATATAAAGGAAGTAATCTCTCTTCTTGCCAGCTGTTATGCTGAATAACTGAGAGGTTTTAGTGGAGACAGATGACAATGTTTAGCATCAGTTGCTTCATGCACATTGTTCTTATTATTGTTTGTAATCTGAAAATTGTGCTGGGGGCTAGAGGGGATTAACAAAAGGAAAATGATTACCAGGGGAAAAAAAACCAGCTCTCTGAAATAGAAGAAAATGGAATGATGTGTCTAGCACATGGCACAATAGCCCTGAGGAAGCTTCACAGCTTGTCCTCCAGCTGGGAGCCTGCCACTGCTTGTGCAGGGTCTAGCAGGGCCTCCAAGGCTGCTGTGCTCTGGTGCCTTGCTCAGCCATGTCCAAGTTGCTCTTGCAGAAAAACTGCAGTGCCAGCACCTTTGTTCTTTTGAAGAGAAGGTAGCTCTTCACTGGTCTCCAGATGCTTACAGCTGCAAAATAGCTGAACTAGAGATGATATGTCTGATAACTTGTATTTTTTTTTAGTTATACCACTTGGTTTAAATAAAAGATTACTTCTTCTCACACTTAAAAAGGAAAGAGGTGTGGAAGATCATGACTGCTTGGATACAGGGATGAGTGTGACACAAGTTAATGTCAATGAAGTGATGAGGCCATTTCCTCTCTGCTTGTCAGCCTTTTCCTGCAATTAGAAGCTATTTTGTAACTTGCTGTCCATGTGTAGTTCAGGGGCTCATGATCCTGAGATGATAGGAATCAAACATCTTCCATGAGCATTGTTTGGCTATATTGGATCTCCTTTGCAAATTAATAACCCACATTTAGCTTTTCTGATCTTAATCTTACCTAACACAATTTTGAGCAAAGAGCTGCTAGTTTGGGAGTTTTGTTTATGGTGGTCAGTATCAGTACTGGTGTCTTCTGCTTTCATATTATGATTTAATACATCAGCTCAGCAGGTGAAATCCCAACTCTTGAAAACAATGGTAAGAGTCCCTTCTGCATGAGCTAGTTGGATTTCAGCCTTCGGCTTTAACAGCTGCTGTAAAACGTTTTATGAGACATTTAACCTTTCCAGCTCCTGCCATTAGACCTCTGAACGGAAGACTCAAGTATGTTTGCTAATTGATAAGCAGACTGTTAAATGTGCTCGATTGTTAAAAGTGAATTTAAAAAACAAATACAAGAAGGTGATGGCAAATTCATCCAGCTGAAAAGCAGTCTTAAGGATGGGGCTAGTTTTGTTTAAACAGGAGACTTGCAATTTGTGTTGCTCCATCCGTGATATGATGTTCTTGTTGCCTTCTGCTGTAGAGTTTTGCTCGGATAAATGTCAGAGTTTGTATTTACATTTAAGAAGGGGGAAAAAAGTGATTTTTATTTCTGTGGTCTGATTTTGGCAAGCTGCCTTCCTAGAATGCAATCTGAGTTGAAACCAGAAACCCTGAACACTGTAACACATTCGTTGACTTCTGCTTCTATTACTTCTTTAACAGGTGTGCATTCAAATGAAAACAATGTTCTTTCAAAGCCACAGCTGTTATTTGCAAGAGAAAGCTAAAAGACAATTGTACAGAAACCTGTATTTTGTGTTTATTATTAACAAAACCACAGTTCTGGAAAGCTTTGTGAAACTTGTGCTGAATTTAACGTTGCTTCTGAAGCTGTCTTCCTAGAATATGTAATTATGTAAACCCAGGAAACTGAAAAAGAGGGGAATGGAGCATAATCAGATTAATTTGTGTATATTGTTGGAGTTTCATTGCTTGAGATGCTCTGATCAGAGAAACAGACTAGAAATATCAAGAAATTTGTACATCAGAGGTGTACAAGTACTGCTACTGCCTCTTATCTCCCCACTGCCATGTTTCATGACTAGTGTTGCAAAACACAGATTTAACCAGGAGGAAGCTGTATTCATCCCCTTGCAAACATTAATATGATTATCAACCCCGCATGCAGCATTATCATGTATTTGAAACTTGCACAATGAATACTTTTTATGCTGAAAATAATTGTTTCCTAAATTAGATCCCAATCACTTTTGGTCTTTCTAGCTGTGGGATGTTTTATGGGTGAACTGAAATCTCCACATCTAAGGTTGAGCTACACTCCTTTGTAATGTCACCATTTAGGCTGGCTTTAGAGTGGTTTAAAGTGTTGCACAAAAAATTTGCATTCTCTTTTCTTTTTGAAGTAACAGTCTTGGCATCATAAACAATGGCTATTAGTATGTTTTGTGTGTAACAATCTTTTGTGCATAATTATGTTCAAGTAGAGGTTCCTTAGGCTGTAAAAATTTTTCATGTTCAATCAGAGCAGCAAAACCCACGTACTGCTCTTGAACATCACTGAACACATCTCTATCAGCCTCAGCTTGACTTAGTTTATCTTCCTTTTTAAAAAATAATAAAAAGTTATTGTTCTGTAGTCTTTTTCTATCCTAGGCTGTTAAATACTTATCTAATAAGGGAAAAAGTTGTACCAAATGATTACCTAATTTGTCAAACTACTCCAAACAAATAGGCAAACAAAAATCTGTTGATTCCTTGTCTGGCCTGTTATGTTACATTACAAGTAAGCTTTTTTTCCCTGCTTCATTCCCTTTTCTTTATTTCATGAGCAAAGGCTGGAAGAAGTCATATCTCTGAGCATGTGCAATACACAGCCAAAGCAATATTCCCACCACTTAATGGAAACAGCCTGATGCTTAAATGTCTGCTTGACTGAGGTGGGAACACTGAAGTTCACTTCTTGTCCTTGGAGGGGAAACATAAGGGAAGAAATCTAAAATCAGATTAATTAAATAGCAAATCCTCTGTGGAGAGGCTGTTGGTGTTTAAAGATGGAATTCTGTTGACGGTAAAAATATTATGTATTTTTTTGGTTTTTCTCATTTTGGACAAAGAAGTTTTCACATTTAATTGGTTCTTTTGCCAGGTAGAGTTCAATAGCAGTGAGACATTTTGTTAATGCAGATGTTGTTGGGTGTTTTATATATCCATGTCCTTGAAGTGTGGTTGTTATAGCAACAGGCTTAACTATTAAACAGGTTTTAGTCTTATATCTGCTTCACAGAAATAAGGTAATTAGCTTTTTGCAGCATCTTTTAAATATCATGCTAGCTCATAAAAGAGATGAGTATCACTTATCTCCCTTAGTAAATTAGCTATAGGGTATTATTTTCTCCCCAAAGGCATCATCTCTAAAATGGGTGTGTTATTAGTCTGCCTCATTTCTTTCTGCCTGAGAGAAAATGTGGGAAAATAATATTTAATCTACATATGCAGTGTTAAAATGTGCAAAAAATCGTTACATTTCAAAGATCTCACAACCTGGATAATTCCAAATTTCAACTGTAGCCTTTCAGCATTGAAAGTCTTAGCCAAACTTTGCATCTGCACTTCATAATTCCCTGCTCAGTGCTAGCTGTCACTGCCATGACATTGCTCCAAGCCTGTTCTGCAGACTATTCTCAGCAAGGACAGAGTTAGACAAACAGTCTGGTGAAATGGGTACTTTTGAGATTCCCCTTGGATCTGCTTTGCCCTTAAAATTATTTTGAAATTAAACTCTTCTCTGCTGTGTGAGCTTTCAGCTCAAAATTTACCTATTAACAGAATTATCTGTGTTAGGATCTGGTTGTGAGAGTGATTTCTAAAATCTATTTTCCCCCTCAAGCACCAGTAAACATGAAGGGGAAGGTGGGGGAATGAAGGGAGAAACCTTCCATTTCTGTTTGCATCAAGAGATATTCCCCAGACAGGAATAATGAGCTGTGGAAAGCTTTTTACAAGGGGTTCCTTGGTGCCTCCAGTGATGCTGAGCTCCCATTGCTGCTTCTACAGGAGCTCAGGTGGGGCTGGGCACACTGTGGGGTTGGGGCACAGGTAACCCTGGGGAAGGACAAACCCTATCCCTCTGTATCCACTGTTACAGCTCTGGGGAGGATAGCCTTCAAGCAGCTTTCCTGGACACTGTATCCTGTGCTTCTGGGGTGGTCCCACATGCAGGTGATGGGGTGCCAGGCACAGGGATGGGAGAGGAGCTGTGGTGAAATGCAAATTCAACCATCAGAAAATGGGCACTATGAGATGCTGAGGTCCTTTCTGCAGGCAGCACCTCCTTAGGTACTGCAGCTCCCAGGACTTCCATCTGACATCCACCTTTCAGAGGCCTGCGCTTTCTTCTGGATCTATCGGCTTTTGTTATGCTTAGGACTGTTGGGTTTTTTCTATTTCTTCTTCCATTGAGACCCCTGAAAAAGGAAAATGTTGTTCAATATGAAATAATTACTTGCAGGAGGAACTGAGCTTGTACTGTAGTGTGTATAACAGCTTCAGGTGTAGGGCCTTTTGAGACAGCTTAGCTGTAGTTCTGTCTCTGTGAGTGAAGCATTTAGCTTCCCCAGCTATGTGGTATTGGCAGCATCTTGATACCAAGTCTTGTGAGTAACGGTTTGTCTCTTCGAGCTTGGATCCAAAGTCTGACAAATGCAATGAGAGAAGTCCTTCACAGTCCTGGGGAGAGCTGGAGAGCAGACAGGAGAGAGGGGGCCAGATTTTGAAGGTACCATTTTTTAAATTAAGAAAGGTTTTATTATTACTATCGTCATGATTGGATCAGCAATTTAAGAAAAGCAATGTCGCATTACAATGAAGTAACTGCCAATTCAAACAGAACAGCAAGAGTTGTAGCTGTGTGTGCATTCTAGCATCTTATTTGCCCATGGCACCATAATTGAGCATACACAAATGATCTGAAATTAAATTTGCATCATTTTGCACAAGCGAAATGTGTGGGTTTTTTCTGGTCCATATGGCCCCGAGCTGCACCAGATATTGATAGTCTTGTTACTAGGTAGTATTGATGGTAGTATTGATCTATTAGGTAGTATTGATCGACAAAAAACGTGAATTATATGGATGAATTAATTCTTTTTAATAAATGAACTTTTCTTTAGTAAGCTTCTGTGCTAAGAAGTAGGTATAGGGGATCTATGTAATGCTTGCAGAACTGTATGTTTACTCTTGTGGCATAGTGCCTGCAATGTATCTCAGTAATTGTGTTCCAAAATTAGCAATTTTGCAGGGTTTGAATGGCTATAACTCAGTGATTGTCATGTGCACTACCCAAATCTGTCTAGGGCTAAGTTACTGGGTTCTTAGTCCAGCTTTTAATGGTAAGAAGACAATCAGTTTTTGGAGACAATGTGTTTGGTTTTAGGGGGAAATTAAAGAAGCAGCTTCCCCCCCCCCCCCCTATTTTACTTGTGTTAAAAATAGAAATGGAAATCTCAGTCATGCCTTTAATGACTGTCTGCAAGTTGATACCATAAATTTGTAAATAATGTTCTGCCAATTTAAGAAGCAGGCATTGCCAGAACTCACATGATACACTTGCACAATATGACCTTTTATTTTTAAAAGGTAGTTTTCAGCTCAGCTTCCAAACCCTGGAGCTTCTGGTTTCCAAACTGTGTAAGATTTGTTTTGCAAATCTCTCTGCTGCTCTCTCAGCACATTACTTCCCTGTAGCCCATTTTACAGACAGGTGTGGTCGCTGGATGTTTCTTTTTCTCCTCATTAATTGGCCCATAGAAATCAGGGTACCCTCCCAAGCTCCCCTGCCTGCTGGGGTCAGCAGCACTAGGGTTTCCCTGCATCACCTCCATCCTTCGCTGCTGATGTGCTACACATCTCTGTTGGAGCAGCCTGGAAACTATGTATTGCAGTGGCAGCTCATGGCTTCTGAAGGGCATCCTGCTCTTGGGCTGCACCACAGCCCTTCTGGTATCCAAGGCAGCCCTTGCCATCCCACCAGCTGGAGCAGGAATCCTGCCTGGCTCCCCTGTGCCCTCAGGCAGCAAAATCCATCTCCCACTGGTTGTGACGGTGATTCAGCAGGAGCTCGGGTGACTCACTGGGCTACCGAGGAGATTAAAATCAATTCCTGCTTCGGAGAACGACAAACTGCCCTTTCGTGTCACATTAATCTACAGCCGGTGCTGGGCTGGTAAAAAAACAGCCCGGAATTGTTAACACGGCCACGAGAGGGAGCTCACAAATCCTGGGAATGCCACAGGGATTTATGGAAATGGACCAATATAAGTGTTTTAAATTTAGTTATTAGAAACAGCTGGTTGTTTCTTAATCCAGATCAGTTTATTTTGTCCTTTATGGAGTTTGTTTTTTCCTGAAGTTTTCAGAAGGTGTTAGCAGATTTAACTGTCGAGTTGAGGCAACCATATTCAGGCTTCATTCGTGATCATTCTGTTTATAGTATTTTGGTTAAAATTTAACCAAATTCTGCTCTTAGACAGCAAGAAGAATCCGGTAAAAAACAGAAACGTCAAACATAGCCAATAATTGTGCTTTGTCTCACCTAGCATATGCATGTAACCTTCCTTTCTCTATAATTGGGCTACAGACATAAATAGAGGGGGATATGCGCAAGGCTGCTTCCATTCGTTTTGAGCCCACATGAAGCTCCAGAGGAAGGATAAAACTCAAAAGGCATACAGTTTTTGTCTTTTTTGATGTGTTGTGAAACAACTATTTGGAGAGCACATAAGGAAAAGGCTCTTACCAGCAAAACCAGCCACTGACTGGTGGACAGTAGAGGGATTTTATCCCCAGCCAGCAGGAGCTGCCCCTGGGGAGATGAAAGACTGGCCTCAGGTCTATGTGACACTGGAAGCAGAAGACAGCAGCAATGCAGCTTGTATCCCATGTTATATCACTCAAAGAGACTCCAGACCAACATATATTCCATAAATTATAGCCAATATTTAATCACATCACAAGAAATTGGAAAAAAACCCAACCAACCAAAACCAAGCACAAAACTTTCCAAACATTAGAGAGAGATTGACCAGCTGGCGTGCTGAAGGGAACAATTTCTTGGAATTACAATTTAAAACTTGGGAGAAATTTTTAGTGTTTGTGGTGATTTTTTCCCTCCCTCTTCTGTTTTTCTTGTGCAAGTTAAATGAATGTTTCTCCAACGCCATATACATTTCTTAGGGGATCTTAGAAAGGAAAAACACTTGAAGGAAAGAGTGCAATAATCCTTAACGTTTCATGTATGCATGAAACTCTGGAGCATTTTCAAAGGCTTTTTTTTCAACTTAAATCTCTACAAGTCTCTAATTGGCTTCACCCTGAGATTATTCCCATCTATGAGTCTGATGTATTTCCTTCTGTGGCATTCCCAGTTTGCTCCTTGTTTGCAGTCCAGCTGAGGAGCTGGCTGGCTTTTGAGTGATTCCCAGCATGATGATGCTCCTCTAACATCCCGTAAAGAAGGAACCCTCTTGCTGCTATAGGTCTATTTATTGAACTATCAGGAAGACGCCTTAAAAGCCTTAATTTCCTCTGGCTGCAGCTTCCACACAAGTCAGCAGGCTCATTAAATAACCATTTGAATGATATGCACTTGGGGGGTGTATTTCCCCCTATGCTGCTAAGCCAAAGGTTCTAAACATTCTTTAGTGTGATGTGGCTGGAGGTTCTGAAACGGGATTAAAGAAGGCACTGGCTGGCAGCAAAGGACGAGAGGGTGGGTGTTCTGAGAGCTTAACAAAGCTTGAAAAAGCTGCAGCTAAAAGAGTCCCAAGGTTCATCCAGTCCTCTCACATCCCAACACTTTGACCAATTCTTGTGCCCAGGGAGAAACCTGGGTTGTTCTTAAAGCACTGTGCCTCTGAGACATGGTAACACTCACTAGACATGGAATAGTTCTTACTTTTCCATACCTCATGTTGCCATGGTGAAATCATGGATACAGCTTTTTACAGCCAGTTGCTGGGGCCCAAACCACTTGCTACTTCTCCTATGCCTATATGGTGGCTTCATGTGTGTGATCCTTTAGCTGCATCCCTGAATTCATCCCTTCACGAAGCAGATCCCCATACAGTTTTCCCAATCAGACCTGAGGTCTGTACAGGCTATGTTAGATTTGCTTTCTGCTGTGTAATCTGTACTCCCCTTTGTATGAACATTCCAATGGGACTGGATGACATGGCGTAGAGGATCCAGCTTGTTGTTTCTTTGTCACTCAGGATTGACTTCTGCTGACTAATGCCTAAGAAATTACAAGAACTTTTTACGAACAAAAATGTGCCATATTGACGGAATTTTCAATCTTGTTCAAATGTCAGGGAATCTGCTTGCAGAAATTAGCGTTTTCATCTCTTGACTCCTCGACCTTAATAACCAATGTAAATATTGAACCAACCTTTTAAAATTGAGATTACTCATTTAAATCCAATTGGAAAACATGGTGATGGTAAGGACAAAAATGTCAAGGAAGTTGGGGGCCTGAGTTATATTTGTCAGACACATTAGGCTTTGAAATCTGATCATTTCCTGCCAATTACAAGTTTGGAGCTGTTTGTGGAGATCAATTATGTTGGCCTAGATGTTACAGGTTGATATGAGCTTTTCTATTTCCTTGCAAAATGTGCCATTAGGATGGAACATGTTGTGCTCCTCTGTTTCTGGTTGCTAAGTACCCATTCTCCACAGCTGTACCTTGAGGTAGGAATTTAATAACCCTGTGGTGTTTGCTGTCTTTCCTATAGAGTTGCAAGATTTCTAGTAATAGGAAGGAATATGTAACCTTACAGTCAAACAGTGCTTTAACCGTCAGATAGAGGCATATAATGGACAGGTTTTCCAGCTGGAGAGGTATGTATGTACAGAAATTAACTCATGTTGGCCGGTTTAGGTGTTATTCATATTAGTGTGACCCCGTGGGAAGTGCACTTTTGCAGACAAATGCCATACTGGAAGGAAAGGGTACGATAGAGGAAAAAAGATAATTTAAAATTCAAAATTGCTATCTTTCCTGAACTAATACCTTATCTCACTGAAGATAGCTTGCCTTGAAGCTTAAGACCTGGGCAAGTATCAATGCTGTTATGTAGTAACAGCAAAAAAAAAACCACCAACCCAGTCATCTCTCTGAAAGAAAAAGTCATACCATTCCTATTACAATGAATGCAAGGGTCCATGCTGTTGGATCTGAGGAAAGCCTAACAGCCAATTACAATTTGTGTTCTGTTTCCTATTATGAATTCTGTTGTCCACAGCTGTGGTGTTGTGGAATTTAGAGCTTTTACACTGATGGGGATTTGGCACATCAGAGCAGAAGGTATCTGCTGGTTGCTTAGGGAGATACAGAGCATATCTGTGTGCTGGACAAAACAGAAGCATGTCATATAAGGTTCCTTTTTGTTGGATTAAATCTTTGCCCTGCTTAATATGATGTTGACGACCTTGATACCTTTTCCCACCCATGGCAGGGAGGTTGGAACAAGATGATTTTTTAAGGTTGCTTCAAACCCAAATCATTCTATATTTCTATGATTCAGTGATTTCCTGGCTAGAAAATTATAAAGGTTTGCCTCTCCTTTGGACCTTCATGCCTTGCCCTTGTGTTTGTAGTGAGCTTAGCCAAGAAGCCCACTTGCAAAACTGTTGGAAATCCAGACATATTCACATCTGGAGCTGTCCAAGGACATTCTACTTTGAGCTTGCCCTTCCCCAGATTCTCATGTGTGAAGAAACTGCAGATTTTTTCTCCCTTACATGTTTGCAGGAAAGGTTATTGCTAATTTTCCAAATAAAATTAAACTAGAGCAAGTTCGCACGTTTTGGTTTGCCTCAAAATCAGCATGACAAAATACGTCCCTAAAGGAAGCAAGAGGGGTTTTTTGTTTTGTTTCTTAAAATGATGAAACAAGGGAACGTCTGTCTTTCAGTGCAGGGATCTGTAATGGAAGAAGCCCTCATTGCCAGAAGGAAGGAGGAAAACACAGTGCTCCAAAGAGAATGAGACAATTGCTTTTGATAACCTGTGCATTAAACATGGCTGTCTTCAACCAGAATCAGAAACCACGTGTGATGTTTGAATTTCAGTAGAGTACTCTTCCATTGTTTACCTGTGTTTTATTTTTCCTCTCAGGCCCTTCTCTCTCATCGGAAGAGTTTGGGATTTTTTTAGAAATCTAACAATGAGGTCCCATTCCAGTTGTTATTGAGCGCCTCAGAATTATGGGGAACTACATAGGAGCACTGTGTTCCTTCACTTTTTGTGGATCATTAACTGCCTCAACTATATTTGGACTTTGTTCAAACTGCAGAATTATTTACAAGAATAATAGATGATCAGGTATTTTCAAAGAAAGCTTAATAATAATGTACATCTACTGGTAGCAGCTAAATTCTTAACTTCCTGGTTGGGTTTGCTACAGTGTAGGAGCAAATTTTGCTATCCAAAGCAGGATATGGTGGTGAGCATGCAGCTTGTCATCAGCTCTCCATGAAGGGGCTGTGTTCAATATTCAATGCATTTTCTAAGAACCCCACCCTAGGGAAGGCTGTCAAGGCTTTTTGCAGGGCTGTCCTTTGTCTCAGAGGATGGGAAATTCATGTTGCCTTTCCTCTCACTGAGCAAGTTCTTAATCTTGAGAAATCTTTGCAAGATTTGATAATTTGAAATGGTCCCACTTTGGGTGATTTGGTGATATGTTTTATATCTCAAAATTGCTCGAGCACTTCCTTTTCCATGAAACAGTGTCTAAGCTTTAGTTGGAGATGAGAAAATAATTAAAGTGATCTTTTCCACATCAGCAATCAAAGCAGCTTTTCAAGCCCCTTTTTAAAGTACTGTTTATAAAGCTCTCAAAAACTCATAAACACATCAAAGAGTTAAAAATAACTACTGTTGTTTCCTTATTGCTTTTTCTCCAGTGCTTTGAATTGCATCCTCTAACCTTCTAAATCTCTGCTCACTAACCCTTCCCACAAATGTCCCTTGCACTCTTTTAAAAATAAAATCTAAAAACACAATCTGCACTCTGTTTAAAACATTCTCACACCTTGCTATATATTAGCTCATCTTCATTACAGTATCTTTAACTGGAATTTGCAGCTGATCTTTTGAGGCTTCCCAGCGGAATCCACGACTTTTTCCTATCAAAATAAATTGTTTCCCAAAAGCTTCCTTCCCTTGTTGGAAATTCAGTGCCACCACAAATGAAACGGATTTATTAATTAATTTCTTTGCCATTTTGTTGGTGGGGTTTTTTTAGGGTGATCTTTTTTTCTTAACTTACAGATGCAAATGGCAAGCAGGGTGGACCTTTGTTTCCTCTCTGGGCGTGTATATCTGCAGGTGGGAAGAATGAGCAGATGTGTGGGTCCTGAGAAGTTTGTGTTGCCTTAGGCCACACCTGATTTTCAGCGTAGGGCTGGGCCAGGGGTTAGAAACTGGGAAGAAGGGAGAAGCAATTTCAACTGAATAACTCTTTCATCTTCTCTCTGTTTACCTAACTACTGTACAAAAGCCAGGCAAATCTACCATATAATCCTCTCTTGAGAGAGATGCAAAGAATAAAGATAGGTGTCAGGTTGTGAAGAAAAAGAGCAGTGACTTGGAACAATCCAGAAGTGTTTACCCACTCGGATCAGCAGAGATAAGAAAGAACAAAAGTGATAATGAAACCTAAACCCCACAACAACAGCACAATATTAGAAGGGTGATTAAGATTATAGACCTGAGGGAATGTACTGATGCCTTCATGGGGCTACCTAAAAACAGAGGCTAACAAAATTAAGAGAATAAAAGCAGGTATATTTACTGAAGGGCCTCCAAGGTACACTTTAGGGTTACACCCAAAGTGGATGACTGGGTCACGGATTTTCATACTTTTCTAAGTTTGGTCTATTTGCATATCGGGGGTTAATCCTCCAATTACAGTTTCAGGTAATTAAGTCATTTACCCCAGTTTGCTTCTCCCTAATCCATTTTGTTTACATATTTTGGGGCCTGAGACATTAAGGTGTCTTTGAAGTTCAGGCCTAGAGATTATTTGTTTTGTCTGACCAGAATGGGAGAACGTAGCTAACAGGCTATATGGAGTCTTAGAGTTACACACTAAAGCATTACAGGATATGAAAAAGATAAAAGCTAAAATCCTAAGGCACCAGCATGTTGTAATAATGAAAGTATTAGGAGTAATAATAATAAGGAGTAATAATAAGGAGTACCTGAGTTTTAGGCTGTCTAGAAAAATGAGTGGGTTGGACTGACCTGTGCAGGCACTGAAGAAGCAAAGCAGCACAGACTGATGGCCATGGGTGCTGGGATGCTGTGCAGGTGCCTTGCCTGGTGCTGGATGGAGCACAGGCTTGCCTGGCATCATCAATTTGCCTGATGGGTAGCAGGGCAGCTCTGTGACAAACAACCAAGCAATAGCAGCAAAAGGCCGCTGCTTTGGAGCCAAGTAAGTTTGGGTTTAAATTTTGGCTCTTGGTTTGTCTTGTCCCTAAATTCTACCCCACACAGGCAGAAATTTTTGTGTTTAAGGAACCTGTGTTAATTCCAGCGCCAATTGCTGTTCATCAGCTTCTTGGAGCCTATAAACAAGTGTGCACATGCTGTACCCTGGTCAGTTCTGTTTTTAACTGAATACTGTGCTTCGTACTTCAATGCTCATATATGGCAGCCAACTACAATTAGCTAATTCATTAATTAACCAGAGAATTTTTACCTCTGGTGACATGCTTCAGCTTTGTTGTTCAGAGAAGGAGCAACAGAAAACTCTTCAGCTTTCTAAGGAGGCTGAAGTAAAACTGTTCTGAAAATCTACATTCCAGCATTTACTATGTCCTTGAAGGATGAATTGAGGCAAGTTGGCAGGCTTTTCTCCACAGAGTTGACAAAACTGGTAATATTTTATAAGCTACCACTCCATATTTCTGTTTCTTGTGACTATTCTTAGAAAGTAGAGTTTTTATGGGTGCTGATTATACCACTAAAATGCCAACTATTTGTGTCTTCTCTAAGAAAATTGCTGTAATACACACACTCACTAACACTTCTTTGGATCCCAGAGATGTGCTGGTGGGTGGGTGTGACCCGTAGTGAGTGAACACTTGCAGCCTGTCTAAATTAAGGAGAGTAGACTAAAGCAAAGATGATGCAATAAGCACAGCACACTCTCCTCCCTCGCCTGACTGGCCAGGCTTGAGTAAATTTTCAACATCAAGAGGACCCTGAATGCCCAGTCATGTCCTGCCATGAAAAGGTTAGAGGTCTCTTGCGCTATAGAGCATGTGTACACGTTAGGGCCACAGCTTGAATGGAGATACTGGGGTTTGTGCTTTCCTCTATTTTGGAAGAAATTATTAGAGAAAAGTTCTTGTTCCTTGCACCACTTCTAGAGTCTGGTGCAAAATATCTTCCCAGCATCATCAGGGAGGTAGGACATGCTCCCAGTTCTTAAGATTGTCTCAAATAAGGCATGACATTTGGTGTCTCTGACCTAAATGGTGTTAGGTCCTCAATCAGAGTCAACTTGTAGTTGCTTACTCTTTAGTCCCTGACCTACACTTGGCTGGTGAAAATTACAGATTTTTCTGCAGACCTGCCAAGTAAATGACCTGGGTCATGAAACAATGTCAGGTAAGTACCTTAATATGGGTCTATGAGGTGTTTCAGCTATTTTGATAGGCTTATGACTGAAGCCATGATTTACAGCCTTGTTTGTGACACAGACATCCCCTTCAGATCTGGTTTTTCCATTTCTTATATAGCTCTCTTGTTGTTACTGTGCCTGCAGATGGTATCCCTGGAGGAGACGGAAACACACATGAAAAAAAGCTATGTAGTGATGTAATGAGGCTGTTCAAAATAAAGCTATCACCTTCACAAGCCTGGAAGATTATTTGGATGGAGATGATGGACCCAGATGCCTGTGAGCTCCATCTTTCAAAACAAAGAGAAGTATGTAAAAGGTCTCAGGAGTGAAGAGCCTGAAGGTAACCCCATCACTGACTACAGAGAGGCCACAAGGCCCCCAGCAAGGCAGCCGGAAACAGCCTGTTAATGGCAGTATCTATATCTCTGGAGAGTATTTGCCTTTTCTTCTTGAAACTGTCTTGAAATCATGAAGTATGAAAAATTACAGTTTGTTCTATTAAATAAGTGCACATAATGGTTACATGTACTTAATGACCTGCTGTCTCTTCCCATGTCATGCCTAGACCAAACAGCAGGTCACAGTGGTTGGAGAAGGATAGAGGAGGACAAGTGTGCAGCCATTTGCTGTGCCAAAGGGGGAGTCAGGCTGTCCTGTGTCTGTCTGCTGGAACAGCAGCCAGCCTACCCTCCCAAACCTGGCTCTGCTTTACATCCATCCTGCTTTGTGGTTCCTGCTGCACTTGCTGCTGCTGCAATGGCACAGGGTGTCTTGTATCAGCCACAGAACAAAGCATCTGCTATGAGAGAAACATCGAGAAAGAACTATTACAATGGGGATACTGCAACGTGTGTCAGACAACGAGGTCCATGGAAAGAAACATATATATATATGGACTGATTCTTGATAGATGTGTCAGAGATGTTTATTTCTCCAGCCGCATGGCCAGGATCTGCCGAGGAACTGCTCAATCACAGGACCCGAGGGTCCTTGCCCACACAGGGAAACACAAAACAACCCATGGGGAACGAGGCTGAGCAGGGGCAGGGAAACCCCGTGTCTCCCCCCCAGGGCCACATGGCAGGGGGGACGAACCCCAACATTTCACCCATTTATTTTTAACAAAAAGAGATTTAAAACTTTGAAAACAACTGGATAAACATAACAAGAAAGAACAGCATTTTGAAACTCTGTGTTGTTAAAAACTGCTCAGCTGCTATCTAGAAAGGTGCAAAGGGACCCTGTCCTTTAGGATGAAAAGCACAAGGCAACACAAGGCACAAGGGCAGCCTGGAGAGAAGAAATATTGTCTTTCATTGACGTTTCTGGGTGAGTCATCCCCCCTCGGTCTGACTCAGCACCGAGCTCTGCCGCACTCTCCAGAACATCTCCCAGCTCACAGCAGCCACTGCCCCAGAGGAAGAAGCCCTGCTGGGTCTGCAGGGCACCCTGATGGCTCAGTGTGGTGATTTGGCCAAGTACCTGTGCCAGGGCATGTGGGGGCAGTGGGTCCAACCCTGACCTCCTTCTGCAGCCAAGCGCTTGGCAAAGTCTTGCTGAATTCTGGCTGAAGCCTGTTTTTTCTAGACTTTACATGAAAAGCTTAACAGCAAAACACCCAAATGAGACAGGAAAACCATTTCGTGATGTGTAAACGTGTTGCTGCTCATTCAAAGTGCCAATCTAGATCTTTCCCATTTGTTGGGAGAGGCTGTCTGCATCATGCTGCAAACCCCTGCCCATCTCCTGAGCAGCAGGAGCAGCTCCAGCTCTTCGGCTCTGCTGTTGCCATGGCTTTGCCCCAGTGTAAATGAGATCACAAGCTGGCTACCCGCCACTGTATACGGGTTTTTGTGAGAACTGAATTATGCTTGTCATTGTTTGCTTGGGTGTTTTTTCCCCAGCAAGATTAAGAGGAGCACTGCTCACAAAATCCTCACCTTGAGAAAGATGTGTTGTTGATGTTTTCTTTAAAAGGGAAAACTAAAGGAACTAAAATAAATTAGGAAACCAAACAGTCTCTAAATTTGGGCGCCATGTCTCAGGGTGTGTTTTCAGTGGTTTTATCTTCAGTGAAACGTCTAATAACTTCTGTTAGCACTTGGCTAAACAGAGGGCTGGGAGGCACAAGGCCCAAGATCAGCTCTCCAGATCTGCCACCAGCAATTCTGGATAGATGCGGGTAAATGTCTGAATCTTTTGATGCTGATGCTTCCATTAAAAAAAAAAAAAAAAAGAAAGAAAATTTAAAAACCACAACTGTATGTAATTTTTATATTTTGGCGCTTTAGAGGTCACTGATAAGGCCCTGGTATGGCAACAGCCCTCTCTACCAGGAATATCTTAGGCAAAAATCTGTCTGATTTTTAAAGTGGTAAGAGTATGAGTGGAGGTACATGATGTAGGTGTGGGCACAGTTTCAGGAGACATATTTGATGTGCAAAGTTGTTTTTCCTGTCCCTTGTCCCCCTGTTTTATGTGGCTGGGAATATTTTTGGAATAGGATTTTCCTTTCCATTTTACTTTGTATAGCACTTACATACTGAATGCTGTACATATCATATGTGCACAACATTCAGAACTTGTATACTAGGAACTAAATTATTGGACTGTCTGAACAAAAGCTACTACTTTTAAAATATTGCAATGTCTTCTGAAAAAGTTAAAATTCAAACATATTCACAAGTGTTGCACCTCTAGAATCCTTTATGTGAGGATGTGTCTTCCTGTAAGAGAGATATTTTTTATTTTCACTATCCTTTTATGGAGGTTTCAATTATCTGGAGTTATTCAATAAAACCCACAAAATTGCTCTTTACGCAATTACTCAGAGAGAGTGTTCCATTATGTGACAGTCACACAGCCACATAATATCCCTTTCATCTATAACTTTCTGCTACTTTTTCCCACTAAGTGTCTGAGAAGGTAAGACAAGTTCAAAATATTCCAACAGACTCATGCTGGGCTGGGTGCTGCTGATGCCAAGGGAGAAAGTCTGGGGATTTCTGCATGGTCCAGAGTCACCTATTTATTAAGATAAATAATGTGGATGTGCCTCATTGCCCTAACCAGGGTTCTCTGATCTGAGTTGCTTTCAGAGCATAATTTCAGAGCATCTGATTTCCTTTCTATCCTGAGCACTGATTGTCTGAGTGGTTTTTCCAGCATTCTCACATGAAAAATGTGATGATGCTGATGACACCAAGCATTTGAGATGGACTTTTGTCTAAGGACTTCATGAGTTTTGAAGAACACTTACAGACCTGAGCTGGAGGGACTCAGGTTTGGAGTCTAGTCCTTATGGGTCCTGTAATTCTTGGATCAGACTTTTTGGTCTCTCTATGTCTCAGTTTCCAGCCTACAAAAAGAATTTTCTCCATTGCAGTGGGGTACTATGAGCATAAATAAGTTAAAAATCATGAAGCACTCCAATACTATGGTAATGGGGGCTCTATAACAAGGACAGGCAGAGAGCCAAGAAAGCTTTTTACAATTTCTTTTTACAAATTTCAATGGTTCAATTTAGTTTTTGGAATCTAACAAGATGGAGCCAAGTCCTTGATGCTAAAAATCAGAAGTTTCACTGATTCATTGAGAATCAGGCTGTTTGAAAACTTTCCAGGTATTTCTGTGATTTCTATGAGCTTTCTATGAGAAGAAGACTTTCCTGTGTGAGCCTGTGCATGGTACACCACCAGGAGGATTTCAGAGCCAATCTTCTCCTGGATTCCAGCAAGATGCTCCAACATATATACCTGCTGTGCCTGGACAATACAGGCTCAGAGTTTTATTAAGCCTTGAAAAGCCCACAGGAAGGAAAAAAGGTTGAATATGTATCTACCTCTGAAAAAAAGGGTATTTTAAGATACATCAAAGTTTTCCTCATGGAAGATTATGGTTTTCCTTTCTATGTTTGCAGGCTCAACTCTTTTCAGCTTAAGATACATTATAGGGTTTGTTGTGTTGATCTGGCTGAATGAGTAGTTTGATGATCAACAGTCAAACATGGCAAGAAAACATGAAAAGCTGCAAGCTTCCCAGCAGGGCTCTTTGATGTCAGACTCAGTTTTGAAGTGTGCTTTAGGTTTTACGTTCACCTTCCAGGAAGCCTCCTGGCTGGCAAGGAAGATTTTCTCTTTCAGAGCTGCCTGGTTAAAGCCTGGCAGGTGGGTGAGGAGGGGATCTGCTCTTCCTTAGCTGCATCCATGAACTCTGTTTAATTTCTAATTCCTTTCTGCTACTCAGGTTTCCCCTGGAATCCCAGTTAAATTGTTTATTTGGTACTCAGGCTGTGGAGAAAGTGTGAACCACATGCATGGAGGCTGTAGGTTGCTGAGAATTTTTCCCCGCACTAGTAATGGAAATTCAGTGCTTGAACCCAGTTGTGAAAGCTAATTTGGTTTCATCATTTTGGCAGAAAAAAATGTGTTAAGAGAGCCAAGGTCATCTTGCCTTGTGACTGAAAAGCATGTGAGGTCTGAAGAGGCAGTGGGAGATCTCTCCTGTCTTGCATGGAGACTTTCAGCCATCTGCTTGTGAGAGTTTGTCCTCTGCAGTGCTGCTACAGGGCACGGGCGATATGAATGGGAATGCAGAGAAACGCACCTTGTTCCCCTTCCCCTGCAAGATACAGCTCCTTGCAGCTGCATACTGGAGCAGAAATGCCACTGCTGATACCTTGGGTGCCTGTAAGCTCAGAGAACTTACTAGTGATGGAGAAGGAAAAAACAGTATTAAAAGGAAAAGTTAGAACTCATAGAAGGGTAAGATGATTTTCTCCTGAAAATTTACATGCAAAGCAGGAATTATTCCTTATTTGAAACAAAAATATGAGGAAAAGAGTTGTAATGTGTTTTTCTTATATCAGAACAGAAAATATTTGCAAATGCTCTTATAAAGAATGACACATTTATTTATTTATGTTTCTTGGGAGAAAAAGAAAGCAAAATATTTTTGGAAGGCTGTGATGAGACTAAAGCACTAAGGGTAGGCTTTATGCTGGATCACATTTCCATGTTTTTTTATTCTGTGGATAAGCTAGGTGTTTGGAGTTTTCCTGCCTGAAGAAAACCAAGCTCTTTGCTGTCTGTCCCTTGTGCTGCCTTTACCTGGCTCCCTGCACTGGCACACGTAGCTCTGCAGAGCTCCTTCCTCTCCAGAAACAAAGGCCTGCTGGGGTTCCCTGCTCCACAGAGGAGACCCAGAGAGTAAACCAGGCTTGAAGGCAGGTCCGTTTTCCTGAATTACTTGCACCTGAATGGAGCTATCTGAGCATGTGCCAGTAACCCATTCCTGGGAATTAGACACTGCCCAGCCTTGGCACCTTACACTCATTGTTTAGGTGGCACCTGTTTCTTAGGAACAATGTTCACTTTTGACTTTGTGTTACGAATGTTCTAAGTCTTGAAACTTTCTCTCTTTGATGGTGGAAGATATGTTAGAGTTAGCTTTTAGCAAGTTTGATTTCTCCATGAACTTTTTATGTGGAATTATTCATTGCAGTGTGTGAGGATACTTGCATGTATAATGAAAGCCATTTGGTTCCTTTATTTAACTCAACACCATTAATCTAAGAATTAAGATTTTTGTCTCTATATATGAGAAATGGATTTCATAAATAGCAGCCTTTGATATAACCAAGTTTTCATATGTCTTCAAGATCAAACACATCAAATAAATCATGTAAGTCAAGCCTCTTGTTCCCCAGTTGAATGAATGTGCTAAATCTAAGCCCTGTCAGGGCCAGAGTTTTGGTCAGAGGCATAAACAAATGCTACCTCATCTAAGAGCAGAAATTTTTGTAACTGGGTAAAAGTTAGAGAACATTAAAATGTGAAACCAAACTAGCAAGCAAAACCAGAAAAGTTCCTATATAATGACATATAATCCTGTATATGTAATGAGAGTTCTGCAGCCCATAAAGACAAAAGTATTTGCTCTCACTGCATAGGACAAACAGGACAAGTAGGTTGTTTCTTATTCCCTACAAGTCAGGCTTGTGAATTCAGGTCAGCTGCCTGCAGTTAATTGTGTCCTGTGCTGACAGGTGAGGAGGCGAAAGGGGTTTGGAGGTGCAGACCTCCTGTGCTCTCCCCAAAGATGACTGTCCCACAGGCAGCAGAGCAGATAATGAAAAACCTGGCAGGGAGGATTGCAAGTGAGAGCAGTGCAGGTTTACCAGTGAGTCATGGTGTAATGCTGGTAGCAGCAGGGTACTTGCGTGGTGTGTTTGTGACAGGATGAGTCAGAGAATGGAAAGATAAAGGTACAGGTTCCTGAGAGAGGAAGTGGTGGTTAGTGGCTGTCCCAATACTTGAAACCTGTCCTTGTGCTGGCTCTCCAGAGAGGAGGCAGCTGGGGAAGTTTTGGTTAGGACACTTGGCCTCCAAGGTGGCTGGACACAGGCTCCACAAGGGAAGTGGTATCACTGGCTTGAGCTTGACCCTGGACCTGGGCTCAGATGTTTCCCCTTGGTGAGAAGTTTCCCCTTCAGACTTGCTTTGCAGCACAGGGAGAGCTGACTTGCTCCTGTCTGCAGAGCCAAAGTCAGCCATTTCCCTGGAAGAAGTGGAAAACTCAGAGCAACATGTATACCACTTTATCTGCCTGCCAAAATAAAGCTGTTGGGAACAGAAAGGCACAGGCATGGAGGAAGGATGATACAGAAGCAATAACAATGCTGTTTCTGATCCTTCACCACTTCTTTTACAGCCTGGATGCTGCTTGATTAGGAATTTGAAGTGCCAGCTTTTCTTGCCTGCATTTCTGCTTGCCATCTCTCCTGTGGTGGTGCAGTACTCAGGCATTGCCCCTTGTCTCATGCAGCTACTGATTTTCTCTTTACAGCATGCCTCCCATCAGAGGGGCAAATACTGATTCTTCTAACCAGTGTAAGAAATAGCAGTCAAGTCAAGATACAGCAGAAATGTGTGGCCAGAATAACTCTAGCACATCTCAGAGACCAGTACTCTCCATAGGCTCAGATACACCAGAGACCATTGCGTGCTGGGCCAGTTAGGGTCACAAAGAGCTGTGCAGGATGCGATTGTGCTCAGGACTTTCTTTCTCCATGGAGCTCACAGGGCTGTTTTCAGTGCCCTGAGCCATTCTACGTGTTCCACTTCAGCAGAGTGACTCCTGAGCCCATGTAGAGATGCTCCAGCTCTCATCCCCTCCCCACTTTCCTCTTGGTTCCTCTTATCACCGCCTGTACCCATGGCCACAAACATCAAAAATCATCCTTGTCACTCCGGTGCTATGTGGATGCAGACTGTTTCCCTTATGTAAGCTAGGTTCACAAACCAGGCCAAGGGAACTTAATCAAAAGGTGATTTTGAAGTGGTCTCAAACAATTTCCCAACACAGCCATTTGCCTCCTGCCCCACACCCTGATTCTGCTGGAAAGGTAAGCTGGGGACACAGGGCATGAGATGTCACACAGAAAGTCCAGGGCTGCCTCATGAATGTCTCTGGCTGCAGCTGCTGCTGCTCTGCCTCTCTGTTGCTAAGGAAGGTTTCTATGGCAAAGGCCCACCAAGAAAGTGAGAATTAGAGAGAGTTAATGTTCAAAACAGATGAGCTTGATGATGTTGGCAGCTGGCTTCTATAGGGGAAATAATCTCCTGGAAAGGAAGAGTGGCTGTCTCAGATGCCATGCACAGTAGGACGTGCAGCTGGTGTGTTTGTCAGTTCGTCTCATATTAATGTTGGTAGTTTGTGGTAAAGGCAAACTCTTAAATGAAATGTTGGTTGTGAGATACTCTCATTCTAGGAATGTTCTTGTAGGATGATAAGCTGCAAGCTTCAGTCACACCTCAAAAAACTCTTTCTGTCCCTTAGGTGTGTCCCCATCAGCTGTCCCCATCAGAGAGTGGGGAGGCAAATGGGACTTGGATCGCATGAGTAAAAATGCTCCAAAGTGGGACTCTGACTACACACACGACATCAAAAAATCTTGGCACCCCTCAGGCCTGCCAATACCTGAGAGCATCTTCCTCGGCAGCCTGGAATAGTCCCACAGTGCTGCTGGTCTATTTTCTGTGTGTGCTGCAGCAGGACTTGTGTCTCATCCCCTGTGCTCCAGGGTATCAGTGGTACAATCGGTGATGCCTTTGGGGGCTGAGTCTGGTACTTGGAGCACTCCACAGGAGAATGACTCTCCCACGCCTGCACAGGTTTGAAGACACAGTATCTCTTCTCAAGAAAGCATTTATTTCACCCTTGTGCCAGCTGGAGGTAATCTGGGAGGCACAGAGCTCCTGCAAGTGGGACTGTGTGCAGGCAGTAGAGGCATGCCACTGGGAAAAGGTTACAGAGAACAAAAGGGCACTTGTCCCTCTCAGTGGTGGGCGTCACATTCACCAGGGGTTTGATCCATCTGAGGATGGACCAGTCTACTGCACTTGTAATTAATTCAGTGCAAGGACATAGTGGCTGATTGACGGATGGAGTCATGCGAAGTGGCTGCCTGGGACAGCAGGACAATGGGCTTGTGCAGGAGGGATCCCCCAGTGCTACAGCCAGAGCTGCATGAGTGATCAGGCCCCAAGGCGCATGGTGAGCCCCAACAATGTCAGAGTGCTGGATTGAGAGCCAGCACAATGTCTGTTTATCAGATGTAACGAAAATTAGCAGATCTGGGTTCAGAAACAGGTTTCCATGCAGCTAGATGGCCCTTGAAGGCTGGAGTTAACCCTGTGTAAATGAACCATCACTTAAAAGTTTCACGCTGAAGTGGGACTTCTGAAATTGATGATTGCTTCTTGACAAAAGGTGTATGTGAAATCTCATGCTACTGAAACCAGTTTTCCTTCTCCAGCTGTTTCTCACTGCTGTTGGTCTCTCACCTTTAACAATCTTTACAATTGCTGGGGTGAAAATGCATTATAAAATTGTATCTGCTATGTCCCATGACTGCTCTGCTCGCCTATAGCCTGCCTGCCCTTCCAGAAAGCTTGGGATAAACCAACAGAAGTTCCTTTCTGTTGGGAAAGATGAAACAGGAAAACCTTATAAATATGATTGCCTGACAAAAGATTTTGGGAATATGAAAACTATAAGCGACATCGAAATGAAAGCCACCTTTGAGATACCAAGTCTTAGTTACTGAACAACTGGAAAACAATGGTATGGCCAACTGAATGTAATCCCCTCTTGATTGAACAATACCCTCTGCTTGCAGGCAGGTCCAAGGGTCAGAGCAGACCCTACTAGCTCAGCAGAAGGGGTCCAAAGAGTAGTTTTAGAAGTTAAGATGTAACACTCTATGGTAATATAAGAACTCTTATAGGCTGTATGTAAATGCTATAGGATTTGTATCTTGTATTAGATTGGTTAGTGACAATTAGAATATTCAGTACAGAAGATGATTTATTGTATTGTAACCAGGACTTCACACACTTTTTACTACACTTCTTTTACTACACTTCTTACTATAGACTCTTACTGTAGACTCTTACTATTCTCTCTTTGCTTACCCGCTTACTCTCTTGCTCTCTTGGGCCTGCTCAGAGCTGCCAGCTGCAGCTCTAAGCAGTGCCCCTGTACCCACGCCCTTGGCAATAAACCGCATGTTCCAAGACCCCCGGACTACAGAGATCTCTCGTCTCCATCCGTCACCACCCGTATCCGTCCGTCTACGCCCGGTCCAGACCGAACCCGCACTGAACGCCCCCCTGTTCCTACACCTTTCCTTGTGTGATACTGCTCTGATTTTCCTTCCTTCTGCAAGCCTATGGATGGTGCTGCTAATTCACTTATGACATTAACCTGGCCAGAGGCTGTCCCACTCCTTGCTCATGGAAGCAGAATCAGAAGATTAAACTCTTGAGGTTAAATGAGTGACCTGGTAGTTCTGCTCAGTATTTCTATCTTGCTCTGTGGTGAATGGATGGTGGTTAGCCTTTATGCAGCTAATGAGAAGAATGTGGTTAGAGAAAAAGCCTGCATTAAGGCCAGCTGCTATTTTTGGGCTGTGTGATGAGAGAAATACTGCTTGCCCTCCACACCTCCCAGGCTGTAGGATAGAGGGAATCAGGGGCAAGCAGAGCTACAGTGGTTTTCCCACCCACCCCCAGAGCCTGAAAATCCCACAGATACTCTGTGATAAGGAGTACCCCTGTGGTTGAGCCCCATCCTGCCGCACTATGGTGGTGTCCCTGCCCTGTGGTACCAGATGGTACATTTGGGTTTGGAAGCCTTGAATCCCTCCAGTGACTCACCTCAGTGTTCTCAGCACCATCCTGTAAACCCAGCTCAGCCCTCAACATGCTCTGCTGGGGAAGCATCTCCTTGTCCCCAGCCTTGAGCTCACTGTGTGCTGTGAGGTCTGCACTGCAGCAAGCAGCTGGCTGGAGGCTGTCTCTGCCCAGTACCCAGTGAGCCTCCATCTCCTTGACCTCACAGGGGAGAGGGGCAGGACCAGCACAGACTTGGACAAAAGGAGGCGCCTGGGTCTGCTCTTCCTGAAATTTAGGGATATATGTGCTGTAACATTAACACTGGCTTTATCAAGGTAAGGGTTGTTTGCACATTAATTTGAAACCTAAATACACTTCAAAGCTAAACTAACTAGGTAAATTTTTACATATCCTAGTACAGCTCAGAGTCTTCCGTTCACACACTTCATGAACCGCTGAAGAGATAACCCAACAAACAAGAGCATGGTCTCAGGGACACATAGAAGGGCTTCCTCTTTGCTATGGGGACACCAAAGATATATCACGCTCACTTTGAATTGCCTCAATGTTACCTGTCTACAAGATAAATAAATCTTTGCTTAGAGGAAATAATTTTCCAAACTAACAAAAGAATTCCTTAAAATGTGCATCCCACAGATTTCCAAGCTCTTAGCCCAACAGCCTGCTTACAGGCCGGTCGACACCCAGGGGGCCACAGAGCTCAGCCTTCCCCCACGGTGACGGGAACGAGACTCTACAGTCAGGCAGTCGAGCTGACGGCCTAAAGCCAAGGGGCCGGGACCCCAGCCCCGAGTACAGGGAGGGCACACGCCCGGCCCCGTGACTCCTGGCCCCACGCCTCTGAAAGGCCGGGACCAGGGATACCCGCCTGATTACAGGGGGTCCCTCCAACCGCCCGCCGAGGGCGGGGGACGCACACAACCCCACTTAGAGGGCCGCCCCCCGCAGCCCGGCACCCCCAACAAGCACCACAGAGCACAGGCTCCGGCCTGCGCCCCACTTAGGGGCCGGCCGGAGCCTGGCCGCGGTGTGGCAACACAGGCGTCTGCAGGAGCCCCGGGAGCCTCCTCAGCAAGGGAAGCAGGGAGGCCACACCAGCCCAAAACAGCGCCAAAGGCGGGACTGCGCCCTACGGCACAGCGCTTCTTAAACCCGCAGCCTCGCAAGGGCCAGGGAGTGCTCGTTCCTGTCACCTGGCTAAAGCAGCCTCCCTAGGCCTGCTCACAGGGACCTGGGGCTGCTCCTGGGGACAAAGGGCTCCACAAGGTCGTGACACGCACCCCGAGTACAGGGGGTCACGCTGGCAGGTCACCAGCAGGACTGGCGGCCACACGGCATAGGCAGAGACCCAGGCCCTGGCTACGGGCGGGTCACGGCGCCCACACTACCGCTAAGCGGCTGCGCTCCGTCCTCTGAAAGCAGGAGCAAGGCCGGACGGTTTCTCCACCCGTGCGTTTCTGGGGACCTCCCAGTGGCTGCACAGAGCTCCTCTTTCCCTCCTGGGAAGCCTAAGCTACGCTGCTCTGTGTCTAAAGGGGGCCAAAGCACAAGCACACTTGCTCACTCACACCAGCTAAGGGGAGACAGGGGAGGGGAAGACAGTCCCAGAAGAGGGAGCAAGTTCTGTGCAGCCAACCTGCTGGGGAGCCATCCCTACCGCTGAGCGGGAGAGGAAAGCATCAGACCTGCCCCTGCACTGTGGGGAGGGTACAGGGGCCTGGACACGCTGAGGCGCCTCGGGGGCGGCACAGGGACCAAGGCTGTGACGCGCCCCGAGTACAGGGGGTCACGCTGGCCACGGGCCGGCGGCAGGCAGACAGCTGCCGGGGCTGGGGAAAAGGCCCTGCCCTGCATAGAGGGTGGGCTGGGGGCCGGGAGAGCTCTGTTTCCCCCCTCAGGTGCGGAGACAGGGGCTCTCACCCTCCTTACAGGGTGGCCCCTCTCTCCGGGCAGCCAAAGGAGCACAACGGCAAAAGGCCTACGACAGCAAAGACCAGCCCTGCTCCCAGGGAGGTCGCCCAGCGCAAAGCCACCCGCGGCACCCACAAAGTGCCCTGGCCATGCCAGGAAGGCCCTTTGCCCAGAGGGCCTCTCGTGCTCCCTCTTCAGCTCCAAGCTCCCTCTTGCCTCGCCGTCCCACTCTTCAGCTCAAAGCCGCTGCTCCTCTTGCTCCCTCTCGCCGCGCCGTTCCACTCTTGAGCTCGAAGCCGCTGCTCCTCTTGCTTCCTCTTGCCACGCCGTTCCACTCTTGAGCTCGAAGCCGCTGCTCCTCTTGCTCCCTCTTGCCTCGTCGTCCCACGGCTTCTGCCAATTGACAGCACATTCAGGCCTGAGAAGCTCCAGCTCCTGAAGGGAACCGCACCCAACAGGGAGATCCTCAAGCCACCGCCCACACACCACCCCCACCCCAGCTGCCCAAAACCTCCCGCTTCAGCTTGACTCACCATCGCGATGTCCGGCGCAGTCCCACGCGGTGCTGGGAGCCAGGCCCTCTGGGCAAATGAAGCTGGGCGTGCAAAGCAGCGGCCATAGAGGCTGTACCCCTGCTTATAGGGGGCTCAAGCCGCTGCCTGGACTGCAAAGTGCCTGGGACTCCAGAGCACTGGCCCCGACTTACAGGGCGGCCCTGCTCCCCAAGGCCCACGGAGGCTCCTTCTCTCCAGTTCTGGGGCACTCCCCACTAAGGGGACGCTCACCCCACGCAGGCTGCCAGCTGAAGGGGGCACAAGGGCTCCCAGACCCACAGCCCGCTTACAGGCCGGTCGACACCCAGGGGGCCACAGAGCTCAGCCTTCCCCCACGGTGACGGGAACGAGACTCTACAGTCAGGCAGTCGAGCTGACGGCCTAAAGCCAAGGGGCCGGGACCCCAGCCCCGAGTACAGGGAGGGCACACGCCCGGCCCCGTGACTCCTGGCCCCACGCCTCTGAAAGGCCGGGACCAGGGATACCCGCCTGATTACAGGGGGTCCCTCCAACCGCCCGCCGAGGGCGGGGGACGCACACAACCCCACTTAGAGGGCCGCCCCCCGCAGCCCGGCACCCCCAACAAGCACCACAGAGCACAGGCTCCGGCCTGCGCCCCACTTAGGGGCCGGCCGGAGCCTGGCCGCGGTGTGGCAACACAGGCGTCTGCAGGAGCCCCGGGAGCCTCCTCAGCAAGGGAAGCAGGGAGGCCACACCAGCCCAAAACAGCGCCAAAGGCGGGACTGCGCCCTACGGCACAGCGCTTCTTAAACCCGCAGCCTCGCAAGGGCCAGGGAGTGCTCGTTCCTGTCACCTGGCTAAAGCAGCCTCCCTAGGCCTGCTCACAGGGACCTGGGGCTGCTCCTGGGGACAAAGGGCTCCACAAGGTCGTGACACGCACCCCGAGTACAGGGGGTCACGCTGGCAGGTCACCAGCAGGACTGGCGGCCACACGGCATAGGCAGAGACCCAGGCCCTGGCTACGGGCGGGTCACGGTGCCCACACTACCGCTAAGCGGCTGCGCTCCGTCCTCTGAAAGCAGGAGCAAGGCCGGACGGTTTCTCCACCCGTGCGTTTCTGGGGACCTCCCAGTGGCTGCACAGAGCTCCTCTTTCCCTCCTGGGAAGCCTAAGCTACGCTGCTCTGTGTCTAAAGGGGGCCAAAGCACAAGCACACTTGCTCACTCACACCAGCTAAGGGGAGACAGGGGAGGGGAAGACAGTCCCAGAAGAGGGAGCAAGTTCTGTGCAGCCAACCTGCTGGGGAGCCATCCCTACCGCTGAGCGGGAGAGGAAAGCATCAGACCTGCCCCTGCACTGTGGGGAGGGTACAGGGGCCTGGACACGCTGAGGCGCCTCGGGGGCGGCACAGGGACCAAGGCTGTGACGCGCCCCGAGTACAGGGGGTCACGCTGGCCACGGGCCGGCGGCAGGCAGACAGCTGCCGGGGCTGGGGAAAAGGCCCTGCCCTGCATAGAGGGTGGGCTGGGGGCCGGGAGAGCTCTGTTTCCCCCCTCAGGTGCGGAGACAGGGGCTCTCACCCTCCTTACAGGTTGGCCCCTCTCTCCGGGCAGCCAAAGGAGCACAACGGCAAAAGGCCTACGACAGCAAAGACCAGCCCTGCTCCCAGGGAGGTCGCCCAGCGCAAAGCCACCCGCGGCACCCACAAAGTGCCCTGGCCATGCCAGGAAGGCCCTTTGCCCAGAGGGCCTCTCGTGCTCCCTCTTCAGCTCCAAGCTCCCTCTTGCCTCGCCGTCCCACTCTTCAGCTCAAAGCCGCTGCTCCTCTTGCTCCCTCTCGCCGCGCCGTTCCACTCTTGAGCTCGAAGCCGCTGCTCCTCTTGCTTCCTCTTGCCACGCCGTTCCACTCTTGAGCTCGAAGCCGCTGCTCCTCTTGCTCCCTCTTGCCTCGTCGTCCCACGGCTTCTGCCAATTGACAGCACATTCAGGCCTGAGAAGCTCCAGCTCCTGAAGGGAACCGCACCCAACAGGGAGATCCTCAAGCCACCGCCCACACACCACCCCCACCCCAGCTGCCCAAAACCTCCCGCTTCAGCTTGACTCACCATCGCGATGTCCGGCGCAGTCCCACGCGGTGCTGGGAGCCAGGCCCTCTGGGCAAATGAAGCTGGGCGTGCAAAGCAGCGGCCATAGAGGCTGTACCCCTGCTTATAGGGGGCTCAAGCCGCTGCCTGGACTGCAAAGTGCCTGGGACTCCAGAGCACTGGCCCCGACTTACAGGGCGGCCCTGCTCCCCAAGGCCCACGGAGGCTCCTTCTCTCCAGTTCTGGGGCACTCCCCACTAAGGGGACGCTCACCCCACGCAGGCTGCCAGCTGAAGGGGGCACAAGGGCTCCCAGACCCACAGCCCGCTTACAGGCCGGTCGACACCCAGGGGGCCACAGAGCTCAGCCTTCCCCCACGGTGACGGGAACGAGACTCTACAGTCAGGCAGTCGAGCTGACGGCCTAAAGCCAAGGGGCCGGGACCCCAGCCCCGAGTACAGGGAGGGCACACGCCCGGCCCCGTGACTCCTGGCCCCACGCCTCTGAAAGGCCGGGACCAGGGATACCCGCCTGATTACAGGGGGTCCCTCCAACCGCCCGCCGAGGGCGGGGGACGCACACAACCCCACTTAGAGGGCCGCCCCCCACAGCCCGGCACCCCCAACAAGCACCACAGAGCACAGGCTCCGGCCTGCGCCCCACTTAGGGGCCGGCCGGAGCCTGGCCGCGGTGTGGCAACACAGGCGTCTGCAGGAGCCCCGGGAGCCTCCTCAGCAAGGGAAGCAGGGAGGCCACACCAGCCCAAAACAGCGCCAAAGGCGGGACTGCGCCCTACGGCACAGCGCTTCTTAAACCCGCAGCCTCGCAAGGGCCAGGGAGTGCTCGTTCCTGTCACCTGGCTAAAGCAGCCTCCCTAGGCCTGCTCACAGGGACCTGGGGCTGCTCCTGGGGACAAAGGGCTCCACAAGGTCGTGACACGCACCCCGAGTACAGGGGGTCACGCTGGCAGGTCACCAGCAGGACTGGCGGCCACACGGCATAGGCAGAGACCCAGGCCCTGGCTACGGGCGGGTCACGGTGCCCACACTACCGCTAAGCGGCTGCGCTCCGTCCTCTGAAAGCAGGAGCAAGGCCGGACGGTTTCTCCACCCGTGCGTTTCTGGGGACCTCCCAGTGGCTGCACAGAGCTCCTCTTTCCCTCCTGGGAAGCCTAAGCTACGCTGCTCTGTGTCTAAAGGGGGCCAAAGCACAAGCACACTTGCTCACTCACACCAGCTAAGGGGAGACAGGGGAGGGGAAGACAGTCCCAGAAGAGGGAGCAAGTTCTGTGCAGCCAACCTGCTGGGGAGCCATCCCTACCGCTGAGCGGGAGAGGAAAGCATCAGACCTGCCCCTGCACTGTGGGGAGGGTACAGGGGCCTGGACACGCTGAGGCGCCTCGGGGGCGGCACAGGGACCAAGGCTGTGACGCGCCCCGAGTACAGGGGGTCACGCTGGCCACGGGCCGGCGGCAGGCAGACAGCTGCCGGGGCTGGGGAAAAGGCCCTGCCCTGCATAGAGGGTGGGCTGGGGGCCGGGAGAGCTCTGTTTCCCCCCTCAGGTGCGGAGACAGGGGCTCTCACCCTCCTTACAGGGTGGCCCCTCTCTCCGGGCAGCCAAAGGAGCACAACGGCAAAAGGCCTACGACAGCAAAGACCAGCCCTGCTCCCAGGGAGGTCGCCCAGCGCAAAGCCACCCGCGGCACCCACAAAGTGCCCTGGCCATGCCAGGAAGGCCCTTTGCCCAGAGGGCCTCTCGTGCTCCCTCTTCAGCTCCAAGCTCCCTCTTGCCTCGCCGTCCCACTCTTCAGCTCAAAGCCGCTGCTCCTCTTGCTCCCTCTCGCCGCGCCGTTCCACTCTTGAGCTCGAAGCCGCTGCTCCTCTTGCTTCCTCTTGCCACGCCGTTCCACTCTTGAGCTCGAAGCCGCTGCTCCTCTTGCTTCCTCTTGCCACGCCGTTCCACTCTTGAGCTCGAAGCCGCTGCTCCTCTTGCTCCCTCTTGCCTCGTCGTCCCACGGCTTCTGCCAATTGACAGCACATTCAGGCCTGAGAAGCTCCAGCTCCTGAAGGGAACCGCACCCAACAGGGAGATCCTCAAGCCACCGCCCACACACCACCCCCACCCCAGCTGCCCAAAACCTCCCGCTTCAGCTTGACTCACCATCGCGATGTCCGGCGCAGTCCCACGCGGTGCTGGGAGCCAGGCCCTCTGGGCAAATGAAGCTGGGCGTGCAAAGCAGCGGCCATAGAGGCTGTACCCCTGCTTATAGGGGGCTCAAGCCGCTGCCTGGACTGCAAAGTGCCTGGGACTCCAGAGCACTGGCCCCGACTTACAGGGCGGCCCTGCTCCCCAAGGCCCACGGAGGCTCCTTCTCTCCAGTTCTGGGGCACTCCCCACTAAGGGGACGCTCACCCCACGCAGGCTGCCAGCTGAAGGGGGCACAAGGGCTCCCAGACCCACAGCCCGCTTACAGGCCGGTCGACACCCAGGGGGCCACAGAGCTCAGCCTTCCCCCACGGTGACGGGAACGAGACTCTACAGTCAGGCAGTCGAGCTGACGGCCTAAAGCCAAGGGGCCGGGACCCCAGCCCCGAGTACAGGGAGGGCACACGCCCGGCCCCGTGACTCCTGGCCCCACGCCTCTGAAAGGCCGGGACCAGGGATACCCGCCTGATTACAGGGGGTCCCTCCAACCGCCCGCCGAGGGCGGGGGACGCACACAACCCCACTTAGAGGGCCGCCCCCCGCAGCCCGGCACCCCCAACAAGCACCACAGAGCACAGGCTCCGGCCTGCGCCCCACTTAGGGGCCGGCCGGAGCCTGGCCGCGGTGTGGCAACACAGGCGTCTGCAGGAGCCCCGGGAGCCTCCTCAGCAAGGGAAGCAGGGAGGCCACACCAGCCCAAAACAGCGCCAAAGGCGGGACTGCGCCCTACGGCACAGCGCTTCTTAAACCCGCAGCCTCGCAAGGGCCAGGGAGTGCTCGTTCCTGTCACCTGGCTAAAGCAGCCTCCCTAGGCCTGCTCACAGGGACCTGGGGCTGCTCCTGGGGACAAAGGGCTCCACAAGGTCGTGACACGCACCCCGAGTACAGGGGGTCACGCTGGCAGGTCACCAGCAGGACTGGCGGCCACACGGCATAGGCAGAGACCCAGGCCCTGGCTACGGGCGGGTCACGGTGCCCACACTACCGCTAAGCGGCTGCGCTCCGTCCTCTGAAAGCAGGAGCAAGGCCGGACGGTTTCTCCACCCGTGCGTTTCTGGGGACCTCCCAGTGGCTGCACAGAGCTCCTCTTTCCCTCCTGGGAAGCCTAAGCTACGCTGCTCTGTGTCTAAAGGGGGCCAAAGCACAAGCACACTTGCTCACTCACACCAGCTAAGGGGAGACAGGGGAGGGGAAGACAGTCCCAGAAGAGGGAGCAAGTTCTGTGCAGCCAACCTGCTGGGGAGCCATCCCTACCGCTGAGCGGGAGAGGAAAGCATCAGACCTGCCCCTGCACTGTGGGGAGGGTACAGGGGCCTGGACACGCTGAGGCGCCTCGGGGGCGGCACAGGGACCAAGGCTGTGACGCGCCCCGAGTACAGGGGGTCACGCTGGCCACGGGCCGGCGGCAGGCAGACAGCTGCCGGGGCTGGGGAAAAGGCCCTGCCCTGCATAGAGGGTGGGCTGGGGGCTGGGAGAGCTCTGTTTCCCCCCTCAGGTGCGGAGACAGGGGCTCTCACCCTCCTTACAGGGTGGCCCCTCTCTCCGGGCAGCCAAAGGAGCACAACGGCAAAAGGCCTACGACAGCAAAGACCAGCCCTGCTCCCAGGGAGGTCGCCCAGCGCAAAGCCACCCGCGGCACCCACAAAGTGCCCTGGCCATGCCAGGAAGGCCCTTTGCCCAGAGGGCCTCTCGTGCTCCCTCTTCAGCTCCAAGCTCCCTCTTGCCTCGCCGTCCCACTCTTCAGCTCAAAGCCGCTGCTCCTCTTGCTCCCTCTCGCCGCGCCGTTCCACTCTTGAGCTCGAAGCCGCTGCTCCTCTTGCTTCCTCTTGCCACGCCGTTCCACTCTTGAGCTCGAAGCCGCTGCTCCTCTTGCTCCCTCTTGCCTCGTCGTCCCACGGCTTCTGCCAATTGACAGCACATTCAGGCCTGAGAAGCTCCAGCTCCTGAAGGGAACCGCACCCAACAGGGAGATCCTCAAGCCACCGCCCACACACCACCCCCACCCCAGCTGCCCAAAACCTCCCGCTTCAGCTTGACTCACCATCGCGATGTCCGGCGCAGTCCCACGCGGTGCTGGGAGCCAGGCCCTCTGGGCAAATGAAGCTGGGCGTGCAAAGCAGCGGCCATAGAGGCTGTACCCCTGCTTATAGGGGGCTCAAGCCGCTGCCTGGACTGCAAAGTGCCTGGGACTCCAGAGCACTGGCCCCGACTTACAGGGCGGCCCTGCTCCCCAAGGCCCACGGAGGCTCCTTCTCTCCAGTTCTGGGGCACTCCCCACTAAGGGGACGCTCACCCCACGCAGGCTGCCAGCTGAAGGGGGCACAAGGGCTCCCAGACCCACAGCCCGCTTACAGGCCGGTCGACACCCAGGGGGCCACAGAGCTCAGCCTTCCCCCACGGTGACGGGAACGAGACTCTACAGTCAGGCAGTCGAGCTGACGGCCTAAAGCCAAGGGGCCGGGACCCCAGCCCCGAGTACAGGGAGGGCACACGCCCGGCCCCGTGACTCCTGGCCCCACGCCTCTGAAAGGCCGGGACCAGGGATACCCGCCTGATTACAGGGGGTCCCTCCAACCGCCCGCCGAGGGCGGGGGACGCACACAACCCCACTTAGAGGGCCGCCCCCCGCAGCCCGGCACCCCCAACAAGCACCACAGAGCACAGGCTCCGGCCTGCGCCCCACTTAGGGGCCGGCCGGAGCCTGGCCGCGGTGTGGCAACACAGGCGTCTGCAGGAGCCCCGGGAGCCTCCTCAGCAAGGGAAGCAGGGAGGCCACACCAGCCCAAAACAGCGCCAAAGGCGGGACTGCGCCCTACGGCACAGCGCTTCTTAAACCCGCAGCCTCGCAAGGGCCAGGGAGTGCTCGTTCCTGTCACCTGGCTAAAGCAGCCTCCCTAGGCCTGCTCACAGGGACCTGGGGCTGCTCCTGGGGACAAAGGGCTCCACAAGGTCGTGACACGCACCCCGAGTACAGGGGGTCACGCTGGCAGGTCACCAGCAGGACTGGCGGCCACACGGCATAGGCAGAGACCCAGGCCCTGGCTACGGGCGGGTCACGGTGCCCACACTACCGCTAAGCGGCTGCGCTCCGTCCTCTGAAAGCAGGAGCAAGGCCGGACGGTTTCTCCACCCGTGCGTTTCTGGGGACCTCCCAGTGGCTGCACAGAGCTCCTCTTTCCCTCCTGGGAAGCCTAAGCTACGCTGCTCTGTGTCTAAAGGGGGCCAAAGCACAAGCACACTTGCTCACTCACACCAGCTAAGGGGAGACAGGGGAGGGGAAGACAGTCCCAGAAGAGGGAGCAAGTTCTGTGCAGCCAACCTGCTGGGGAGCCATCCCTACCGCTGAGCGGGAGAGGAAAGCATCAGACCTGCCCCTGCACTGTGGGGAGGGTACAGGGGCCTGGACACGCTGAGGCGCCTCGGGGGCGGCACAGGGACCAAGGCTGTGACGCGCCCCGAGTACAGGGGGTCACGCTGGCCACGGGCCGGCGGCAGGCAGACAGCTGCCGGGGCTGGGGAAAAGGCCCTGCCCTGCATAGAGGGTGGGCTGGGGGCCGGGAGAGCTCTGTTTCCCCCCTCAGGTGCGGAGACAGGGGCTCTCACCCTCCTTACAGGGTGGCCCCTCTCTCCGGGCAGCCAAAGGAGCACAACGGCAAAAGGCCTACGACAGCAAAGACCAGCCCTGCTCCCAGGGAGGTCGCCCAGCGCAAAGCCACCCGCGGCACCCACAAAGTGCCCTGGCCATGCCAGGAAGGCCCTTTGCCCAGAGGGCCTCTCGTGCTCCCTCTTCAGCTCCAAGCTCCCTCTTGCCTCGCCGTCCCACTCTTCAGCTCAAAGCCGCTGCTCCTCTTGCTCCCTCTCGCCGCGCCGTTCCACTCTTGAGCTCGAAGCCGCTGCTCCTCTTGCTTCCTCTTGCCACGCCGTTCCACTCTTGAGCTCGAAGCCGCTGCTCCTCTTGCTCCCTCTTGCCTCGTCGTCCCACGGCTTCTGCCAATTGACAGCACATTCAGGCCTGAGAAGCTCCAGCTCCTGAAGGGAACCGCACCCAACAGGGAGATCCTCAAGCCACCGCCCACACACCACCCCCACCCCAGCTGCCCAAAACCTCCCGCTTCAGCTTGACTCACCATCGCGATGTCCGGCGCAGTCCCACGCGGTGCTGGGAGCCAGGCCCTCTGGGCAAATGAAGCTGGGCGTGCAAAGCAGCGGCCATAGAGGCTGTACCCCTGCTTATAGGGGGCTCAAGCCGCTGCCTGGACTGCAAAGTGCCTGGGACTCCAGAGCACTGGCCCCGACTTACAGGGCGGCCCTGCTCCCCAAGGCCCACGGAGGCTCCTTCTCTCCAGTTCTGGGGCACTCCCCACTAAGGGGACGCTCACCCCACGCAGGCTGCCAGCTGAAGGGGGCACAAGGGCTCCCAGACCCACAGCCCGCTTACAGGCCGGTCGACACCCAGGGGGCCACAGAGCTCAGCCTTCCCCCACGGTGACGGGAACGAGACTCTACAGTCAGGCAGTCGAGCTGACGGCCTAAAGCCAAGGGGCCGGGACCCCAGCCCCGAGTACAGGGAGGGCACACGCCCGGCCCCGTGACTCCTGGCCCCACGCCTCTGAAAGGCCGGGACCAGGGATACCCGCCTGATTACAGGGGGTCCCTCCAACCGCCCGCCGAGGGCGGGGGACGCACACAACCCCACTTAGAGGGCCGCCCCCCGCAGCCCGGCACCCCCAACAAGCACCACAGAGCACAGGCTCCGGCCTGCGCCCCACTTAGGGGCCGGCCGGAGCCTGGCCGCGGTGTGGCAACACAGGCGTCTGCAGGAGCCCCGGGAGCCTCCTCAGCAAGGGAAGCAGGGAGGCCACACCAGCCCAAAACAGCGCCAAAGGCGGGACTGCGCCCTACGGCACAGCGCTTCTTAAACCCGCAGCCTCGCAAGGGCCAGGGAGTGCTCGTTCCTGTCACCTGGCTAAAGCAGCCTCCCTAGGCCTGCTCACAGGGACCTGGGGCTGCTCCTGGGGACAAAGGGCTCCACAAGGTCGTGACACGCACCCCGAGTACAGGGGGTCACGCTGGCAGGTCACCAGCAGGACTGGCGGCCACACGGCATAGGCAGAGACCCAGGCCCTGGCTACGGGCGGGTCACGGTGCCCACACTACCGCTAAGCGGCTGCGCTCCGTCCTCTGAAAGCAGGAGCAAGGCCGGACGGTTTCTCCACCCGTGCGTTTCTGGGGACCTCCCAGTGGCTGCACAGAGCTCCTCTTTCCCTCCTGGGAAGCCTAAGCTACGCTGCTCTGTGTCTAAAGGGGGCCAAAGCACAAGCACACTTGCTCACTCACACCAGCTAAGGGGAGACAGGGGAGGGGAAGACAGTCCCAGAAGAGGGAGCAAGTTCTGTGCAGCCAACCTGCTGGGGAGCCATCCCTACCGCTGAGCGGGAGAGGAAAGCATCAGACCTGCCCCTGCACTGTGGGGAGGGTACAGGGGCCTGGACACGCTGAGGCGCCTCGGGGGCGGCACAGGGACCAAGGCTGTGACGCGCCCCGAGTACAGGGGGTCACGCTGGCCACGGGCCGGCGGCAGGCAGACAGCTGCCGGGGCTGGGGAAAAGGCCCTGCCCTGCATAGAGGGTGGGCTGGGGGCCGGGAGAGCTCTGTTTCCCCCCTCAGGTGCGGAGACAGGGGCTCTCACCCTCCTTACAGGGTGGCCCCTCTCTCCGGGCAGCCAAAGGAGCACAACGGCAAAAGGCCTACGACAGCAAAGACCAGCCCTGCTCCCAGGGAGGTCGCCCAGCGCAAAGCCACCCGCGGCACCCACAAAGTGCCCTGGCCATGCCAGGAAGGCCCTTTGCCCAGAGGGCCTCTCGTGCTCCCTCTTCAGCTCCAAGCTCCCTCTTGCCTCGCCGTCCCACTCTTCAGCTCAAAGCCGCTGCTCCTCTTGCTCCCTCTCGCCGCGCCGTTCCACTCTTGAGCTCGAAGCCGCTGCTCCTCTTGCTTCCTCTTGCCACGCCGTTCCACTCTTGAGCTCGAAGCCGCTGCTCCTCTTGCTCCCTCTTGCCTCGTCGTCCCACGGCTTCTGCCAATTGACAGCACATTCAGGCCTGAGAAGCTCCAGCTCCTGAAGGGAACCGCACCCAACAGGGAGATCCTCAAGCCACCGCCCACACACCACCCCCACCCCAGCTGCCCAAAACCTCCCGCTTCAGCTTGACTCACCATCGCGATGTCCGGCGCAGTCCCACGCGGTGCTGGGAGCCAGGCCCTCTGGGCAAATGAAGCTGGGCGTGCAAAGCAGCGGCCATAGAGGCTGTACCCCTGCTTATAGGGGGCTCAAGCCGCTGCCTGGACTGCAAAGTGCCTGGGACTCCAGAGCACTGGCCCCGACTTACAGGGCGGCCCTGCTCCCCAAGGCCCACGGAGGCTCCTTCTCTCCAGTTCTGGGGCACTCCCCACTAAGGGGACGCTCACCCCACGCAGGCTGCCAGCTGAAGGGGGCACAAGGGCTCCCAGACCCACAGCCCGCTTACAGGCCGGTCGACACCCAGGGGGCCACAGAGCTCAGCCTTCCCCCACGGTGACGGGAACGAGACTCTACAGTCAGGCAGTCGAGCTGACGGCCTAAAGCCAAGGGGCCGGGACCCCAGCCCCGAGTACAGGGAGGGCACACGCCCGGCCCCGTGACTCCTGGCCCCACGCCTCTGAAAGGCCGGGACCAGGGATACCCGCCTGATTACAGGGGGTCCCTCCAACCGCCCGCCGAGGGCGGGGGACGCACACAACCCCACTTAGAGGGCCGCCCCCCGCAGCCCGGCACCCCCAACAAGCACCACAGAGCACAGGCTCCGGCCTGCGCCCCACTTAGGGGCCGGCCGGAGCCTGGCCGCGGTGTGGCAACACAGGCGTCTGCAGGAGCCCCGGGAGCCTCCTCAGCAAGGGAAGCAGGGAGGCCACACCAGCCCAAAACAGCGCCAAAGGCGGGACTGCGCCCTACGGCACAGCGCTTCTTAAACCCGCAGCCTCGCAAGGGCCAGGGAGTGCTCGTTCCTGTCACCTGGCTAAAGCAGCCTCCCTAGGCCTGCTCACAGGGACCTGGGGCTGCTCCTGGGGACAAAGGGCTCCACAAGGTCGTGACACGCACCCCGAGTACAGGGGGTCACGCTGGCAGGTCACCAGCAGGACTGGCGGCCACACGGCATAGGCAGAGACCCAGGCCCTGGCTACGGGCGGGTCACGGTGCCCACACTACCGCTAAGCGGCTGCGCTCCGTCCTCTGAAAGCAGGAGCAAGGCCGGACGGTTTCTCCACCCGTGCGTTTCTGGGGACCTCCCAGTGGCTGCACAGAGCTCCTCTTTCCCTCCTGGGAAGCCTAAGCTACGCTGCTCTGTGTCTAAAGGGGGCCAAAGCACAAGCACACTTGCTCACTCACACCAGCTAAGGGGAGACAGGGGAGGGGAAGACAGTCCCAGAAGAGGGAGCAAGTTCTGTGCAGCCAACCTGCTGGGGAGCCATCCCTACCGCTGAGCGGGAGAGGAAAGCATCAGACCTGCCCCTGCACTGTGGGGAGGGTACAGGGGCCTGGACACGCTGAGGCGCCTCGGGGGCGGCACAGGGACCAAGGCTGTGACGCGCCCCGAGTACAGGGGGTCACGCTGGCCACGGGCCGGCGGCAGGCAGACAGCTGCCGGGGCTGGGGAAAAGGCCCTGCCCTGCATAGAGGGTGGGCTGGGGGCCGGGAGAGCTCTGTTTCCCCCCTCAGGTGCGGAGACAGGGGCTCTCACCCTCCTTACAGGGTGGCCCCTCTCTCCGGGCAGCCAAAGGAGCACAACGGCAAAAGGCCTACGACAGCAAAGACCAGCCCTGCTCCCAGGGAGGTCGCCCAGCGCAAAGCCACCCGCGGCACCCACAAAGTGCCCTGGCCATGCCAGGAAGGCCCTTTGCCCAGAGGGCCTCTCGTGCTCCCTCTTCAGCTCCAAGCTCCCTCTTGCCTCGCCGTCCCACTCTTCAGCTCAAAGCCGCTGCTCCTCTTGCTCCCTCTCGCCGCGCCGTTCCACTCTTGAGCTCGAAGCCGCTGCTCCTCTTGCTTCCTCTTGCCACGCCGTTCCACTCTTGAGCTCGAAGCCGCTGCTCCTCTTGCTCCCTCTTGCCTCGTCGTCCCACGGCTTCTGCCAATTGACAGCACATTCAGGCCTGAGAAGCTCCAGCTCCTGAAGGGAACCGCACCCAACAGGGAGATCCTCAAGCCACCGCCCACACACCACCCCCACCCCAGCTGCCCAAAACCTCCCGCTTCAGCTTGACTCACCATCGCGATGTCCGGCGCAGTCCCACGCGGTGCTGGGAGCCAGGCCCTCTGGGCAAATGAAGCTGGGCGTGCAAAGCAGCGGCCATAGAGGCTGTACCCCTGCTTATAGGGGGCTCAAGCCGCTGCCTGGACTGCAAAGTGCCTGGGACTCCAGAGCACTGGCCCCGACTTACAGGGCGGCCCTGCTCCCCAAGGCCCACGGAGGCTCCTTCTCTCCAGTTCTGGGGCACTCCCCACTAAGGGGACGCTCACCCCACGCAGGCTGCCAGCTGAAGGGGGCACAAGGGCTCCCAGACCCACAGCCCGCTTACAGGCCGGTCGACACCCAGGGGGCCACAGAGCTCAGCCTTCCCCCACGGTGACGGGAACGAGACTCTACAGTCAGGCAGTCGAGCTGACGGCCTAAAGCCAAGGGGCCGGGACCCCAGCCCCGAGTACAGGGAGGGCACACGCCCGGCCCCGTGACTCCTGGCCCCACGCCTCTGAAAGGCCGGGACCAGGGATACCCGCCTGATTACAGGGGGTCCCTCCAACCGCCCGCCGAGGGCGGGGGACGCACACAACCCCACTTAGAGGGCCGCCCCCCGCAGCCCGGCACCCCCAACAAGCACCACAGAGCACAGGCTCCGGCCTGCGCCCCACTTAGGGGCCGGCCGGAGCCTGGCCGCGGTGTGGCAACACAGGCGTCTGCAGGAGCCCCGGGAGCCTCCTCAGCAAGGGAAGCAGGGAGGCCACACCAGCCCAAAACAGCGCCAAAGGCGGGACTGCGCCCTACGGCACAGCGCTTCTTAAACCCGCAGCCTCGCAAGGGCCAGGGAGTGCTCGTTCCTGTCACCTGGCTAAAGCAGCCTCCCTAGGCCTGCTCACAGGGACCTGGGGCTGCTCCTGGGGACAAAGGGCTCCACAAGGTCGTGACACGCACCCCGAGTACAGGGGGTCACGCTGGCAGGTCACCAGCAGGACTGGCGGCCACACGGCATAGGCAGAGACCCAGGCCCTGGCTACGGGCGGGTCACGGTGCCCACACTACCGCTAAGCGGCTGCGCTCCGTCCTCTGAAAGCAGGAGCAAGGCCGGACGGTTTCTCCACCCGTGCGTTTCTGGGGACCTCCCAGTGGCTGCACAGAGCTCCTCTTTCCCTCCTGGGAAGCCTAAGCTACGCTGCTCTGTGTCTAAAGGGGGCCAAAGCACAAGCACACTTGCTCACTCACACCAGCTAAGGGGAGACAGGGGAGGGGAAGACAGTCCCAGAAGAGGGAGCAAGTTCTGTGCAGCCAACCTGCTGGGGAGCCATCCCTACCGCTGAGCGGGAGAGGAAAGCATCAGACCTGCCCCTGCACTGTGGGGAGGGTACAGGGGCCTGGACACGCTGAGGCGCCTCGGGGGCGGCACAGGGACCAAGGCTGTGACGCGCCCCGAGTACAGGGGGTCACGCTGGCCACGGGCCGGCGGCAGGCAGACAGCTGCCGGGGCTGGGGAAAAGGCCCTGCCCTGCATAGAGGGTGGGCTGGGGGCCGGGAGAGCTCTGTTTCCCCCCTCAGGTGCGGAGACAGGGGCTCTCACCCTCCTTACAGGGTGGCCCCTCTCTCCGGGCAGCCAAAGGAGCACAACGGCAAAAGGCCTACGACAGCAAAGACCAGCCCTGCTCCCAGGGAGGTCGCCCAGCGCAAAGCCACCCGCGGCACCCACAAAGTGCCCTGGCCATGCCAGGAAGGCCCTTTGCCCAGAGGGCCTCTCGTGCTCCCTCTTCAGCTCCAAGCTCCCTCTTGCCTCGCCGTCCCACTCTTCAGCTCAAAGCCGCTGCTCCTCTTGCTCCCTCTCGCCGCGCCGTTCCACTCTTGAGCTCGAAGCCGCTGCTCCTCTTGCTTCCTCTTGCCACGCCGTTCCACTCTTGAGCTCGAAGCCGCTGCTCCTCTTGCTCCCTCTTGCCTCGTCGTCCCACGGCTTCTGCCAATTGACAGCACATTCAGGCCTGAGAAGCTCCAGCTCCTGAAGGGAACCGCACCCAACAGGGAGATCCTCAAGCCACCGCCCACACACCACCCCCACCCCAGCTGCCCAAAACCTCCCGCTTCAGCTTGACTCACCATCGCGATGTCCGGCGCAGTCCCACGCGGTGCTGGGAGCCAGGCCCTCTGGGCAAATGAAGCTGGGCGTGCAAAGCAGCGGCCATAGAGGCTGTACCCCTGCTTATAGGGGGCTCAAGCCGCTGCCTGGACTGCAAAGTGCCTGGGACTCCAGAGCACTGGCCCCGACTTACAGGGCGGCCCTGCTCCCCAAGGCCCACGGAGGCTCCTTCTCTCCAGTTCTGGGGCACTCCCCACTAAGGGGACGCTCACCCCACGCAGGCTGCCAGCTGAAGGGGGCACAAGGGCTCCCAGACCCACAGCCCGCTTACAGGCCGGTCGACACCCAGGGGGCCACAGAGCTCAGCCTTCCCCCACGGTGACGGGAACGAGACTCTACAGTCAGGCAGTCGAGCTGACGGCCTAAAGCCAAGGGGCCGGGACCCCAGCCCCGAGTACAGGGAGGGCACACGCCCGGCCCCGTGACTCCTGGCCCCACGCCTCTGAAAGGCCGGGACCAGGGATACCCGCCTGATTACAGGGGGTCCCTCCAACCGCCCGCCGAGGGCGGGGGACGCACACAACCCCACTTAGAGGGCCGCCCCCCGCAGCCCGGCACCCCCAACAAGCACCACAGAGCACAGGCTCCGGCCTGCGCCCCACTTAGGGGCCGGCCGGAGCCTGGCCGCGGTGTGGCAACACAGGCGTCTGCAGGAGCCCCGGGAGCCTCCTCAGCAAGGGAAGCAGGGAGGCCACACCAGCCCAAAACAGCGCCAAAGGCGGGACTGCGCCCTACGGCACAGCGCTTCTTAAACCCGCAGCCTCGCAAGGGCCAGGGAGTGCTCGTTCCTGTCACCTGGCTAAAGCAGCCTCCCTAGGCCTGCTCACAGGGACCTGGGGCTGCTCCTGGGGACAAAGGGCTCCACAAGGTCGTGACACGCACCCCGAGTACAGGGGGTCACGCTGGCAGGTCACCAGCAGGACTGGCGGCCACACGGCATAGGCAGAGACCCAGGCCCTGGCTACGGGCGGGTCACGGTGCCCACACTACCGCTAAGCGGCTGCGCTCCGTCCTCTGAAAGCAGGAGCAAGGCCGGACGGTTTCTCCACCCGTGCGTTTCTGGGGACCTCCCAGTGGCTGCACAGAGCTCCTCTTTCCCTCCTGGGAAGCCTAAGCTACGCTGCTCTGTGTCTAAAGGGGGCCAAAGCACAAGCACACTTGCTCACTCACACCAGCTAAGGGGAGACAGGGGAGGGGAAGACAGTCCCAGAAGAGGGAGCAAGTTCTGTGCAGCCAACCTGCTGGGGAGCCATCCCTACCGCTGAGCGGGAGAGGAAAGCATCAGACCTGCCCCTGCACTGTGGGGAGGGTACAGGGGCCTGGACACGCTGAGGCGCCTCGGGGGCGGCACAGGGACCAAGGCTGTGACGCGCCCCGAGTACAGGGGGTCACGCTGGCCACGGGCCGGCGGCAGGCAGACAGCTGCCGGGGCTGGGGAAAAGGCCCTGCCCTGCATAGAGGGTGGGCTGGGGGCCGGGAGAGCTCTGTTTCCCCCCTCAGGTGCGGAGACAGGGGCTCTCACCCTCCTTACAGGGTGGCCCCTCTCTCCGGGCAGCCAAAGGAGCACAACGGCAAAAGGCCTACGACAGCAAAGACCAGCCCTGCTCCCAGGGAGGTCGCCCAGCGCAAAGCCACCCGCGGCACCCACAAAGTGCCCTGGCCATGCCAGGAAGGCCCTTTGCCCAGAGGGCCTCTCGTGCTCCCTCTTCAGCTCCAAGCTCCCTCTTGCCTCGCCGTCCCACTCTTCAGCTCAAAGCCGCTGCTCCTCTTGCTCCCTCTCGCCGCGCCGTTCCACTCTTGAGCTCGAAGCCGCTGCTCCTCTTGCTTCCTCTTGCCACGCCGTTCCACTCTTGAGCTCGAAGCCGCTGCTCCTCTTGCTCCCTCTTGCCTCGTCGTCCCACGGCTTCTGCCAATTGACAGCACATTCAGGCCTGAGAAGCTCCAGCTCCTGAAGGGAACCGCACCCAACAGGGAGATCCTCAAGCCACCGCCCACACACCACCCCCACCCCAGCTGCCCAAAACCTCCCGCTTCAGCTTGACTCACCATCGCGATGTCCGGCGCAGTCCCACGCGGTGCTGGGAGCCAGGCCCTCTGGGCAAATGAAGCTGGGCGTGCAAAGCAGCGGCCATAGAGGCCGTACCCCTGCTTATAGGGGGCTCAAGCCGCTGCCTGGACTGCAAAGTGCCTGGGACTCCAGAGCACTGGCCCCGACTTACAGGGCGGCCCTGCTCCCCAAGGCCCACGGAGGCTCCTTCTCTCCAGTTCTGGGGCACTCCCCACTAAGGGGACGCTCACCCCACGCAGGCTGCCAGCTGAAGGGGGCACAAGGGCTCCCAGACCCACAGCCCGCTTACAGGCCGGTCGACACCCAGGGGGCCACAGAGCTCAGCCTTCCCCCACGGTGACGGGAACGAGACTCTACAGTCAGGCAGTCGAGCTGACGGCCTAAAGCCAAGGGGCCGGGACCCCAGCCCCGAGTACAGGGAGGGCACACGCCCGGCCCCGTGACTCCTGGCCCCACGCCTCTGAAAGGCCGGGACCAGGGATACCCGCCTGATTACAGGGGGTCCCTCCAACCGCCCGCCGAGGGCGGGGGACGCACACAACCCCACTTAGAGGGCCGCCCCCCGCAGCCCGGCACCCCCAACAAGCACCACAGAGCACAGGCTCCGGCCTGCGCCCCACTTAGGGGCCGGCCGGAGCCTGGCCGCGGTGTGGCAACACAGGCGTCTGCAGGAGCCCCGGGAGCCTCCTCAGCAAGGGAAGCAGGGAGGCCACACCAGCCCAAAACAGCGCCAAAGGCGGGACTGCGCCCTACGGCACAGCGCTTCTTAAACCCGCAGCCTCGCAAGGGCCAGGGAGTGCTCGTTCCTGTCACCTGGCTAAAGCAGCCTCCCTAGGCCTGCTCACAGGGACCTGGGGCTGCTCCTGGGGACAAAGGGCTCCACAAGGTCGTGACACGCACCCCGAGTACAGGGGGTCACGCTGGCAGGTCACCAGCAGGACTGGCGGCCACACGGCATAGGCAGAGACCCAGGCCCTGGCTACGGGCGGGTCACGGTGCCCACACTACCGCTAAGCGGCTGCGCTCCGTCCTCTGAAAGCAGGAGCAAGGCCGGACGGTTTCTCCACCCGTGCGTTTCTGGGGACCTCCCAGTGGCTGCACAGAGCTCCTCTTTCCCTCCTGGGAAGCCTAAGCTACGCTGCTCTGTGTCTAAAGGGGGCCAAAGCACAAGCACACTTGCTCACTCACACCAGCTAAGGGGAGACAGGGGAGGGGAAGACAGTCCCAGAAGAGGGAGCAAGTTCTGTGCAGCCAACCTGCTGGGGAGCCATCCCTACCGCTGAGCGGGAGAGGAAAGCATCAGACCTGCCCCTGCACTGTGGGGAGGGTACAGGGGCCTGGACACGCTGAGGCGCCTCGGGGGCGGCACAGGGACCAAGGCTGTGACGCGCCCCGAGTACAGGGGGTCACGCTGGCCACGGGCCGGCGGCAGGCAGACAGCTGCCGGGGCTGGGGAAAAGGCCCTGCCCTGCATAGAGGGTGGGCTGGGGGCCGGGAGAGCTCTGTTTCCCCCCTCAGGTGCGGAGACAGGGGCTCTCACCCTCCTTACAGGGTGGCCCCTCTCTCCGGGCAGCCAAAGGAGCACAACGGCAAAAGGCCTACGACAGCAAAGACCAGCCCTGCTCCCAGGGAGGTCGCCCAGCGCAAAGCCACCCGCGGCACCCACAAAGTGCCCTGGCCATGCCAGGAAGGCCCTTTGCCCAGAGGGCCTCTCGTGCTCCCTCTTCAGCTCCAAGCTCCCTCTTGCCTCGCCGTCCCACTCTTCAGCTCAAAGCCGCTGCTCCTCTTGCTCCCTCTCGCCGCGCCGTTCCACTCTTGAGCTCGAAGCCGCTGCTCCTCTTGCTTCCTCTTGCCACGCCGTTCCACTCTTGAGCTCGAAGCCGCTGCTCCTCTTGCTCCCTCTTGCCTCGTCGTCCCACGGCTTCTGCCAATTGACAGCACATTCAGGCCTGAGAAGCTCCAGCTCCTGAAGGGAACCGCACCCAACAGGGAGATCCTCAAGCCACCGCCCACACACCACCCCCACCCCAGCTGCCCAAAACCTCCCGCTTCAGCTTGACTCACCATCGCGATGTCCGGCGCAGTCCCACGCGGTGCTGGGAGCCAGGCCCTCTGGGCAAATGAAGCTGGGCGTGCAAAGCAGCGGCCATAGAGGCCGTACCCCTGCTTATAGGGGGCTCAAGCCGCTGCCTGGACTGCAAAGTGCCTGGGACTCCAGAGCACTGGCCCCGACTTACAGGGCGGCCCTGCTCCCCAAGGCCCACGGAGGCTCCTTCTCTCCAGTTCTGGGGCACTCCCCACTAAGGGGACGCTCACCCCACGCAGGCTGCCAGCTGAAGGGGGCACAAGGGCTCCCAGACCCACAGCCCGCTTACAGGCCGGTCGACACCCAGGGGGCCACAGAGCTCAGCCTTCCCCCACGGTGACGGGAACGAGACTCTACAGTCAGGCAGTCGAGCTGACGGCCTAAAGCCAAGGGGCCGGGACCCCAGCCCCGAGTACAGGGAGGGCACACGCCCGGCCCCGTGACTCCTGGCCCCACGCCTCTGAAAGGCCGGGACCAGGGATACCCGCCTGATTACAGGGGGTCCCTCCAACCGCCCGCCGAGGGCGGGGGACGCACACAACCCCACTTAGAGGGCCGCCCCCCGCAGCCCGGCACCCCCAACAAGCACCACAGAGCACAGGCTCCGGCCTGCGCCCCACTTAGGGGCCGGCCGGAGCCTGGCCGCGGTGTGGCAACACAGGCGTCTGCAGGAGCCCCGGGAGCCTCCTCAGCAAGGGAAGCAGGGAGGCCACACCAGCCCAAAACAGCGCCAAAGGCGGGACTGCGCCCTACGGCACAGCGCTTCTTAAACCCGCAGCCTCGCAAGGGCCAGGGAGTGCTCGTTCCTGTCACCTGGCTAAAGCAGCCTCCCTAGGCCTGCTCACAGGGACCTGGGGCTGCTCCTGGGGACAAAGGGCTCCACAAGGTCGTGACACGCACCCCGAGTACAGGGGGTCACGCTGGCAGGTCACCAGCAGGACTGGCGGCCACACGGCATAGGCAGAGACCCAGGCCCTGGCTACGGGCGGGTCACGGTGCCCACACTACCGCTAAGCGGCTGCGCTCCGTCCTCTGAAAGCAGGAGCAAGGCCGGACGGTTTCTCCACCCGTGCGTTTCTGGGGACCTCCCAGTGGCTGCACAGAGCTCCTCTTTCCCTCCTGGGAAGCCTAAGCTACGCTGCTCTGTGTCTAAAGGGGGCCAAAGCACAAGCACACTTGCTCACTCACACCAGCTAAGGGGAGACAGGGGAGGGGAAGACAGTCCCAGAAGAGGGAGCAAGTTCTGTGCAGCCAACCTGCTGGGGAGCCATCCCTACCGCTGAGCGGGAGAGGAAAGCATCAGACCTGCCCCTGCACTGTGGGGAGGGTACAGGGGCCTGGACACGCTGAGGCGCCTCGGGGGCGGCACAGGGACCAAGGCTGTGACGCGCCCCGAGTACAGGGGGTCACGCTGGCCACGGGCCGGCGGCAGGCAGACAGCTGCCGGGGCTGGGGAAAAGGCCCTGCCCTGCATAGAGGGTGGGCTGGGGGCCGGGAGAGCTCTGTTTCCCCCCTCAGGTGCGGAGACAGGGGCTCTCACCCTCCTTACAGGTTGGCCCCTCTCTCCGGGCAGCCAAAGGAGCACAACGGCAAAAGGCCTACGACAGCAAAGACCAGCCCTGCTCCCAGGGAGGTCGCCCAGCGCAAAGCCACCCGCGGCACCCACAAAGTGCCCTGGCCATGCCAGGAAGGCCCTTTGCCCAGAGGGCCTCTCGTGCTCCCTCTTCAGCTCCAAGCTCCCTCTTGCCTCGCCGTCCCACTCTTCAGCTCAAAGCCGCTGCTCCTCTTGCTCCCTCTCGCCGCGCCGTTCCACTCTTGAGCTCGAAGCCGCTGCTCCTCTTGCTTCCTCTTGCCACGCCGTTCCACTCTTGAGCTCGAAGCCGCTGCTCCTCTTGCTCCCTCTTGCCTCGTCGTCCCACGGCTTCTGCCAATTGACAGCACATTCAGGCCTGAGAAGCTCCAGCTCCTGAAGGGAACCGCACCCAACAGGGAGATCCTCAAGCCACCGCCCACACACCACCCCCACCCCAGCTGCCCAAAACCTCCCGCTTCAGCTTGACTCACCATCGCGATGTCCGGCGCAGTCCCACGCGGTGCTGGGAGCCAGGCCCTCTGGGCAAATGAAGCTGGGCGTGCAAAGCAGCGGCCATAGAGGCTGTACCCCTGCTTATAGGGGGCTCAAGCCGCTGCCTGGACTGCAAAGTGCCTGGGACTCCAGAGCACTGGCCCCGACTTACAGGGCGGCCCTGCTCCCCAAGGCCCACGGAGGCTCCTTCTCTCCAGTTCTGGGGCACTCCCCACTAAGGGGACGCTCACCCCACGCAGGCTGCCAGCTGAAGGGGGCACAAGGGCTCCCAGACCCACAGCCCGCTTACAGGCCGGTCGACACCCAGGGGGCCACAGAGCTCAGCCTTCCCCCACGGTGACGGGAACGAGACTCTACAGTCAGGCAGTCGAGCTGACGGCCTAAAGCCAAGGGGCCGGGACCCCAGCCCCGAGTACAGGGAGGGCACACGCCCGGCCCCGTGACTCCTGGCCCCACGCCTCTGAAAGGCCGGGACCAGGGATACCCGCCTGATTACAGGGGGTCCCTCCAACCGCCCGCCGAGGGCGGGGGACGCACACAACCCCACTTAGAGGGCCGCCCCCCGCAGCCCGGCACCCCCAACAAGCACCACAGAGCACAGGCTCCGGCCTGCGCCCCACTTAGGGGCCGGCCGGAGCCTGGCCGCGGTGTGGCAACACAGGCGTCTGCAGGAGCCCCGGGAGCCTCCTCAGCAAGGGAAGCAGGGAGGCCACACCAGCCCAAAACAGCGCCAAAGGCGGGACTGCGCCCTACGGCACAGCGCTTCTTAAACCCGCAGCCTCGCAAGGGCCAGGGAGTGCTCGTTCCTGTCACCTGGCTAAAGCAGCCTCCCTAGGCCTGCTCACAGGGACCTGGGGCTGCTCCTGGGGACAAAGGGCTCCACAAGGTCGTGACACGCACCCCGAGTACAGGGGGTCACGCTGGCAGGTCACCAGCAGGACTGGCGGCCACACGGCATAGGCAGAGACCCAGGCCCTGGCTACGGGCGGGTCACGGTGCCCACACTACCGCTAAGCGGCTGCGCTCCGTCCTCTGAAAGCAGGAGCAAGGCCGGACGGTTTCTCCACCCGTGCGTTTCTGGGGACCTCCCAGTGGCTGCACAGAGCTCCTCTTTCCCTCCTGGGAAGCCTAAGCTACGCTGCTCTGTGTCTAAAGGGGGCCAAAGCACAAGCACACTTGCTCACTCACACCAGCTAAGGGGAGACAGGGGAGGGGAAGACAGTCCCAGAAGAGGGAGCAAGTTCTGTGCAGCCAACCTGCTGGGGAGCCATCCCTACCGCTGAGCGGGAGAGGAAAGCATCAGACCTGCCCCTGCACTGTGGGGAGGGTACAGGGGCCTGGACACGCTGAGGCGCCTCGGGGGCGGCACAGGGACCAAGGCTGTGACGCGCCCCGAGTACAGGGGGTCACGCTGGCCACGGGCCGGCGGCAGGCAGACAGCTGCCGGGGCTGGGGAAAAGGCCCTGCCCTGCATAGAGGGTGGGCTGGGGGCCGGGAGAGCTCTGTTTCCCCCCTCAGGTGCGGAGACAGGGGCTCTCACCCTCCTTACAGGTTGGCCCCTCTCTCCGGGCAGCCAAAGGAGCACAACGGCAAAAGGCCTACGACAGCAAAGACCAGCCCTGCTCCCAGGGAGGTCGCCCAGCGCAAAGCCACCCGCGGCACCCACAAAGTGCCCTGGCCATGCCAGGAAGGCCCTTTGCCCAGAGGGCCTCTCGTGCTCCCTCTTCAGCTCCAAGCTCCCTCTTGCCTCGCCGTCCCACTCTTCAGCTCAAAGCCGCTGCTCCTCTTGCTCCCTCTCGCCGCGCCGTTCCACTCTTGAGCTCGAAGCCGCTGCTCCTCTTGCTTCCTCTTGCCACGCCGTTCCACTCTTGAGCTCGAAGCCGCTGCTCCTCTTGCTCCCTCTTGCCTCGTCGTCCCACGGCTTCTGCCAATTGACAGCACATTCAGGCCTGAGAAGCTCCAGCTCCTGAAGGGAACCGCACCCAACAGGGAGATCCTCAAGCCACCGCCCACACACCACCCCCACCCCAGCTGCCCAAAACCTCCCGCTTCAGCTTGACTCACCATCGCGATGTCCGGCGCAGTCCCACGCGGTGCTGGGAGCCAGGCCCTCTGGGCAAATGAAGCTGGGCGTGCAAAGCAGCGGCCATAGAGGCTGTACCCCTGCTTATAGGGGGCTCAAGCCGCTGCCTGGACTGCAAAGTGCCTGGGACTCCAGAGCACTGGCCCCGACTTACAGGGCGGCCCTGCTCCCCAAGGCCCACGGAGGCTCCTTCTCTCCAGTTCTGGGGCACTCCCCACTAAGGGGACGCTCACCCCACGCAGGCTGCCAGCTGAAGGGGGCACAAGGGCTCCCAGACCCACAGCCCGCTTACAGGCCGGTCGACACCCAGGGGGCCACAGAGCTCAGCCTTCCCCCACGGTGACGGGAACGAGACTCTACAGTCAGGCAGTCGAGCTGACGGCCTAAAGCCAAGGGGCCGGGACCCCAGCCCCGAGTACAGGGAGGGCACACGCCCGGCCCCGTGACTCCTGGCCCCACGCCTCTGAAAGGCCGGGACCAGGGATACCCGCCTGATTACAGGGGGTCCCTCCAACCGCCCGCCGAGGGCGGGGGACGCACACAACCCCACTTAGAGGGCCGCCCCCCGCAGCCCGGCACCCCCAACAAGCACCACAGAGCACAGGCTCCGGCCTGCGCCCCACTTAGGGGCCGGCCGGAGCCTGGCCGCGGTGTGGCAACACAGGCGTCTGCAGGAGCCCCGGGAGCCTCCTCAGCAAGGGAAGCAGGGAGGCCACACCAGCCCAAAACAGCGCCAAAGGCGGGACTGCGCCCTACGGCACAGCGCTTCTTAAACCCGCAGCCTCGCAAGGGCCAGGGAGTGCTCGTTCCTGTCACCTGGCTAAAGCAGCCTCCCTAGGCCTGCTCACAGGGACCTGGGGCTGCTCCTGGGGACAAAGGGCTCCACAAGGTCGTGACACGCACCCCGAGTACAGGGGGTCACGCTGGCAGGTCACCAGCAGGACTGGCGGCCACACGGCATAGGCAGAGACCCAGGCCCTGGCTACGGGCGGGTCACGGTGCCCACACTACCGCTAAGCGGCTGCGCTCCGTCCTCTGAAAGCAGGAGCAAGGCCGGACGGTTTCTCCACCCGTGCGTTTCTGGGGACCTCCCAGTGGCTGCACAGAGCTCCTCTTTCCCTCCTGGGAAGCCTAAGCTACGCTGCTCTGTGTCTAAAGGGGGCCAAAGCACAAGCACACTTGCTCACTCACACCAGCTAAGGGGAGACAGGGGAGGGGAAGACAGTCCCAGAAGAGGGAGCAAGTTCTGTGCAGCCAACCTGCTGGGGAGCCATCCCTACCGCTGAGCGGGAGAGGAAAGCATCAGACCTGCCCCTGCACTGTGGGGAGGGTACAGGGGCCTGGACACGCTGAGGCGCCTCGGGGGCGGCACAGGGACCAAGGCTGTGACGCGCCCCGAGTACAGGGGGTCACGCTGGCCACGGGCCGGCGGCAGGCAGACAGCTGCCGGGGCTGGGGAAAAGGCCCTGCCCTGCATAGAGGGTGGGCTGGGGGCCGGGAGAGCTCTGTTTCCCCCCTCAGGTGCGGAGACAGGGGCTCTCACCCTCCTTACAGGGTGGCCCCTCTCTCCGGGCAGCCAAAGGAGCACAACGGCAAAAGGCCTACGACAGCAAAGACCAGCCCTGCTCCCAGGGAGGTCGCCCAGCGCAAAGCCACCCGCGGCACCCACAAAGTGCCCTGGCCATGCCAGGAAGGCCCTTTGCCCAGAGGGCCTCTCGTGCTCCCTCTTCAGCTCCAAGCTCCCTCTTGCCTCGCCGTCCCACTCTTCAGCTCAAAGCCGCTGCTCCTCTTGCTCCCTCTCGCCGCGCCGTTCCACTCTTGAGCTCGAAGCCGCTGCTCCTCTTGCTTCCTCTTGCCACGCCGTTCCACTCTTGAGCTCGAAGCCGCTGCTCCTCTTGCTCCCTCTTGCCTCGTCGTCCCACGGCTTCTGCCAATTGACAGCACATTCAGGCCTGAGAAGCTCCAGCTCCTGAAGGGAACCGCACCCAACAGGGAGATCCTCAAGCCACCGCCCACACACCACCCCCACCCCAGCTGCCCAAAACCTCCCGCTTCAGCTTGACTCACCATCGCGATGTCCGGCGCAGTCCCACGCGGTGCTGGGAGCCAGGCCCTCTGGGCAAATGAAGCTGGGCGTGCAAAGCAGCGGCCATAGAGGCTGTACCCCTGCTTATAGGGGGCTCAAGCCGCTGCCTGGACTGCAAAGTGCCTGGGACTCCAGAGCACTGGCCCCGACTTACAGGGCGGCCCTGCTCCCCAAGGCCCACGGAGGCTCCTTCTCTCCAGTTCTGGGGCACTCCCCACTAAGGGGACGCTCACCCCACGCAGGCTGCCAGCTGAAGGGGGCACAAGGGCTCCCAGACCCACAGCCCGCTTACAGGCCGGTCGACACCCAGGGGGCCACAGAGCTCAGCCTTCCCCCACGGTGACGGGAACGAGACTCTACAGTCAGGCAGTCGAGCTGACGGCCTAAAGCCAAGGGGCCGGGACCCCAGCCCCGAGTACAGGGAGGGCACACGCCCGGCCCCGTGACTCCTGGCCCCACGCCTCTGAAAGGCCGGGACCAGGGATACCCGCCTGATTACAGGGGGTCCCTCCAACCGCCCGCCGAGGGCGGGGGACGCACACAACCCCACTTAGAGGGCCGCCCCCCGCAGCCCGGCACCCCCAACAAGCACCACAGAGCACAGGCTCCGGCCTGCGCCCCACTTAGGGGCCGGCCGGAGCCTGGCCGCGGTGTGGCAACACAGGCGTCTGCAGGAGCCCCGGGAGCCTCCTCAGCAAGGGAAGCAGGGAGGCCACACCAGCCCAAAACAGCGCCAAAGGCGGGACTGCGCCCTACGGCACAGCGCTTCTTAAACCCGCAGCCTCGCAAGGGCCAGGGAGTGCTCGTTCCTGTCACCTGGCTAAAGCAGCCTCCCTAGGCCTGCTCACAGGGACCTGGGGCTGCTCCTGGGGACAAAGGGCTCCACAAGGTCGTGACACGCACCCCGAGTACAGGGGGTCACGCTGGCAGGTCACCAGCAGGACTGGCGGCCACACGGCATAGGCAGAGACCCAGGCCCTGGCTACGGGCGGGTCACGGTGCCCACACTACCGCTAAGCGGCTGCGCTCCGTCCTCTGAAAGCAGGAGCAAGGCCGGACGGTTTCTCCACCCGTGCGTTTCTGGGGACCTCCCAGTGGCTGCACAGAGCTCCTCTTTCCCTCCTGGGAAGCCTAAGCTACGCTGCTCTGTGTCTAAAGGGGGCCAAAGCACAAGCACACTTGCTCACTCACACCAGCTAAGGGGAGACAGGGGAGGGGAAGACAGTCCCAGAAGAGGGAGCAAGTTCTGTGCAGCCAACCTGCTGGGGAGCCATCCCTACCGCTGAGCGGGAGAGGAAAGCATCAGACCTGCCCCTGCACTGTGGGGAGGGTACAGGGGCCTGGACACGCTGAGGCGCCTCGGGGGCGGCACAGGGACCAAGGCTGTGACGCGCCCCGAGTACAGGGGGTCACGCTGGCCACGGGCCGGCGGCAGGCAGACAGCTGCCGGGGCTGGGGAAAAGGCCCTGCCCTGCATAGAGGGTGGGCTGGGGGCCGGGAGAGCTCTGTTTCCCCCCTCAGGTGCGGAGACAGGGGCTCTCACCCTCCTTACAGGGTGGCCCCTCTCTCCGGGCAGCCAAAGGAGCACAACGGCAAAAGGCCTACGACAGCAAAGACCAGCCCTGCTCCCAGGGAGGTCGCCCAGCGCAAAGCCACCCGCGGCACCCACAAAGTGCCCTGGCCATGCCAGGAAGGCCCTTTGCCCAGAGGGCCTCTCGTGCTCCCTCTTCAGCTCCAAGCTCCCTCTTGCCTCGCCGTCCCACTCTTCAGCTCAAAGCCGCTGCTCCTCTTGCTCCCTCTCGCCGCGCCGTTCCACTCTTGAGCTCGAAGCCGCTGCTCCTCTTGCTTCCTCTTGCCACGCCGTTCCACTCTTGAGCTCGAAGCCGCTGCTCCTCTTGCTCCCTCTTGCCTCGTCGTCCCACGGCTTCTGCCAATTGACAGCACATTCAGGCCTGAGAAGCTCCAGCTCCTGAAGGGAACCGCACCCAACAGGGAGATCCTCAAGCCACCGCCCACACACCACCCCCACCCCAGCTGCCCAAAACCTCCCGCTTCAGCTTGACTCACCATCGCGATGTCCGGCGCAGTCCCACGCGGTGCTGGGAGCCAGGCCCTCTGGGCAAATGAAGCTGGGCGTGCAAAGCAGCGGCCATAGAGGCTGTACCCCTGCTTATAGGGGGCTCAAGCCGCTGCCTGGACTGCAAAGTGCCTGGGACTCCAGAGCACTGGCCCCGACTTACAGGGCGGCCCTGCTCCCCAAGGCCCACGGAGGCTCCTTCTCTCCAGTTCTGGGGCACTCCCCACTAAGGGGACGCTCACCCCACGCAGGCTGCCAGCTGAAGGGGGCACAAGGGCTCCCAGACCCACAGCCCGCTTACAGGCCGGTCGACACCCAGGGGGCCACAGAGCTCAGCCTTCCCCCACGGTGACGGGAACGAGACTCTACAGTCAGGCAGTCGAGCTGACGGCCTAAAGCCAAGGGGCCGGGACCCCAGCCCCGAGTACAGGGAGGGCACACGCCCGGCCCCGTGACTCCTGGCCCCACGCCTCTGAAAGGCCGGGACCAGGGATACCCGCCTGATTACAGGGGGTCCCTCCAACCGCCCGCCGAGGGCGGGGGACGCACACAACCCCACTTAGAGGGCCGCCCCCCGCAGCCCGGCACCCCCAACAAGCACCACAGAGCACAGGCTCCGGCCTGCGCCCCACTTAGGGGCCGGCCGGAGCCTGGCCGCGGTGTGGCAACACAGGCGTCTGCAGGAGCCCCGGGAGCCTCCTCAGCAAGGGAAGCAGGGAGGCCACACCAGCCCAAAACAGCGCCAAAGGCGGGACTGCGCCCTACGGCACAGCGCTTCTTAAACCCGCAGCCTCGCAAGGGCCAGGGAGTGCTCGTTCCTGTCACCTGGCTAAAGCAGCCTCCCTAGGCCTGCTCACAGGGACCTGGGGCTGCTCCTGGGGACAAAGGGCTCCACAAGGTCGTGACACGCACCCCGAGTACAGGGGGTCACGCTGGCAGGTCACCAGCAGGACTGGCGGCCACACGGCATAGGCAGAGACCCAGGCCCTGGCTACGGGCGGGTCACGGTGCCCACACTACCGCTAAGCGGCTGCGCTCCGTCCTCTGAAAGCAGGAGCAAGGCCGGACGGTTTCTCCACCCGTGCGTTTCTGGGGAC